>NC_079449.1:13327462-13462462 GCF_903798145.1 Danio aesculapii | reverse complement strand
CTTGATGGTAGGATAGGGTTTAATATGCAGTTGCTATTGACTTTGATTGAAAATTACCACAACAAACTTTTTTCCAGTGCATCAACTTGTAAGTTAGCATCAAACAATGTAAGTTATCACAATAAACATTGTAAATTTTGATTTCATGCAGACTTTAAAGGAATAATTTAGATAAAAATGACCACAGGAATATACTCACAGCAATCCTCTGTTTATATAACTTCTTACGTCAGACAAACATTGTCGCAATAGTTTTGAATTTTATCCTGGCTCTTGCAAGCTGTATAATGGTGTTGAGTAGAGGGCATTTTTTAAGCTTCCAAAAGCAAATAAATCTATTGTAAAACTAAACCATACACTGCAATGTGGTTTACGCATGCCTTACGCATATAGCGGATTGATGTTATTGCAGCAAAAAATTATAAAATGTTTTAATCATAAACTCAAATCATTAACATCTGCCAACTGCCAAATGCGCATTATCAAAAAAAATCTGGGCTGGCCTCTGACTCGATGTATGACGCGTGACGTAACACACATTTGTAGCAGAGATTACAAGAAGAAATTAATAATAATAATAAAAATGTATATTTTTGTTACAAAAACACTTCTATCAAACGTCTAGATCAATCCTCTTCATAAGACATGCGTTCATGCGTTGGTGTCATACGAGCTAGTTTTACGATGGATTTATGCACTTTTGGAAGCTTCAAAAAAGGACATAATGATGGAATAATGCGCAATAGAAATAATGTGTATCAAACATTTTGACGCAATAACAAGCTACTGAAGACAGCAAAAAAATAGATCCCAATGTTGACAAGTGCTTGTTTGTAGGGAGAAAACTGTCACAATTCAAAAAAGAACATTCCCAAACACTATACAGCATGGAAGAACCAGGAAAAATGTAAAACTACTCTCACTATGCATTGCAAAAAAAATGCTTTTCTTACATCAAGCAAAATAATCTGCCAACTGGGTGAGAAAAATAATGTTATGTCAAAAGGAAAAACTCATATAAAACAATATTTTGATAAAAAATATTTTGCTTTTTTTTTTTTTTAAAGAAAAACCTCCCTTAATTTTGGCATTTTATTCCTTAAAACAAGACCATATCTTTTGCTTGTCTAGAAAATGCTTCTTGATTTAAGAATTTGTAGATATTTGGATTAAAAAAAGACAAAAAAAATCTAAGAATTTGTTCATCTGAAAGAAAAAAGTCATATCAACTGAGAAGGGCTTAAGGGAGTGTAAATGACGGGATATTTTTTCATTTTAGGCTAAACTATTTCTTTTATAAAACACAAAAGTCAAACTGCATAAATGTAAAGTCAACTTTCAGAGAGTTTTCCTCCTCCTAAAGGTCAAACCAAGTCAAGTCGGTCAACAGTTGAAGTGTTTACTCAGGTTATTTAATGGTTGGTAGAAGCTGAACCACCTTTCCAAGTCCACCATCAGTAAACTCATTCTCTGAAATGCAAATCAACCCTTTTGTTCAGTGTTAATGTTTAAACCGCGAACGTTCAAGCGAAACCAACATGAGTTTCGAGTACGGTAGTTTTCAATCGCATTGTGTCAATTTAAGAGTTTGTGACTTCATCCTAATCTCGCAGTGACATCATCAAATGAACTGAAGCTTTACTGCAATGAGAAACGTAGAATTCTGCGCACCAACAAACTCCTGCAATCATTTTACCCAAGAGTTTGATTACGAGCGATGATGCAACTCGTCCGCTGGCCAGATTTACAGCCAATCAGCATCTATCGACCCGTCTGCTTAGGATTTAGGACGTTACCTACAGACGCATCGATTAACACAAGTCTCTATCTGACTTTGAGACTATCAGAAGAAGAGTGTGTGCGCTAATCAATCATCCCTTCAAAGAATAGAGACAGACAAATAGACCCAGAGGAGCACTTTATTGCTTTGAGTGATATTAACATCTTCATATTGACATCTCTGACTGTATTAACACAAGTCGAGACATTACTGATGTTTACAGCTAAAATCGCCATTCGCTCTTCATTTAATCTCATGGCTGTACAGTCGAAACTTGACCAAGCCGTTAGTAGCCGTTAATGCTACTGTATAATCAGTCGTAAGAATAACCACATGCCGCAACCATCCATGACTATGAGTCAGCTACACACACAGACACACAGAGCTATGGGTGAACTATTAACTGAACCTTTAAACCACATGGCCGCAGTCACACACAAAAAGTCTTACTAGTATAACAGCTATAACTTTAAACATAAAAAGCAAGCAGACGGCAAGAATGGTCATCAAAAGAAGAGAAAAAGAGCAGTGGGCAGCCAATGAGACCAAACCACTGACTGGATGATGAAAATGAGCATAAAAAAATGGAAATAAAAATCTTATTGCATTATTATATTATATATAGAAAATGGAACACAAAAATACAATAAAAAAACAATATTACTGTAAAATATTACATTAAATGTTATCATTTTACTTAATTTTATTTATTTTTTTTTCTTCCAATTTCTGGTAGTTTTATTTAATTTTTTGCAGCTTTTCATAGCATTTATTAGTATATACACCAGGCCTATCCAAGATTTAGGAATAACAAATAATAACTTGACTTTTAGTAGATCATTTGGTATCAGAAGTGGCTTATTTGAAAGGCAAAGGTCTCTAGATTACGCTTATTTTACCAAAATAAAATATGATCATGCCTTGATTTTTAATTATTTAATTAGGACAGTAAGGTCTGACTTTGCTTAGACAATAACTTAACAGAAATAATGTACAGTATAGTACATAACGTCATGCTGCAGTGGAAAAATAATTAATATTGTGTGTGACTCCCATGAGCTTGGAGGACTGCATCCATACATCTCTGCAATGACTCAAATAACTTTTTAATAAAGTCATCTGGAATGGCAGAGAAAGCGTTCTTGTAGGACTCCCAGAGTTCATCAAGATTCTTTGAATTCATCTTCAATGCCAAGATAAAGTATCTTATCCTAGACATGCTCAATAATGTTTGAGTCTGGTGACTGGGCTGGCCAATCCTGGAGCCACCTTGACCTTTTTTTTTAGGATTTTTGATATGGAGGCTGAAGTAAACCTCTCCTGTGGTTTGTAATGCAATGAGCAGCACAAATGTCTTGCTGCTGATGTCGCCATCCACTCTGCAGATCTCTTGCATGCCCCCATACTGAATGTAACCCCAAACCATGATTTTTCCTTCACCAAACTTGACTGATTTCTGTGAGAATCTTGGATCCATGCCGGTTCCAGTAGGTCTTCTGCAGTATTTGTGATAATTGGGATGCAGTTCAACAGATGATTCATCAGAAAAATCTACCTTCTACCACTTTTTCAACTGATCAACTAGAAGTGAAGTTTTATTTGTTGCTCTTACAACTGGGATCAACGACAAGGCATTTGTCAGGTAGTGTATATATATATATATATATATATATATATATATATATATATATATATATATATAAACCTAATTTTCTCCCATGTGTCAAGTCTAAGACAACAGACAATTCTATAAAACATCTTTTTTTGTATTCTATTGAATTGTCTATAGAATTTCATTCAAATGAAATTAATATTTATGCAAAAGATTTCTTAAATGATCTTAGCATATCACTCCAGTTATGTCTTAACATTGTTTTCCAGTTACATTTAAGATTATTTAAAATAATTATTGTATAATAACAATAATACTTTTATTTATAATAAATATTTCATGGTTTCTGCTTCATGGTTTCTGCTTCCATGGCGGGGCGCCACACCAAAATTCATCCCGCCACAGCTACATGACAGCATCTCATTCAAAACATTCAGTCCAGTTTTTTTTAACAGCGGGATATAATTGCACCAAAACTAATTAAAAGGTAAGTGAATTATAACAGCGCAAACTTTTCTGTAAACGTAATAGTGCTGTGCACTATTTGTTTAACCCTTAAAGGTTACGTGCTGATTGATTGACTGACAGGTACGTGATGCGTGAGGCCAGCAAACACGACGTAGCTTTCAGTTATGATAAACACAGTTTCCACAATTATTCTTTATAGATAAAGGTCTAGGGCTCTGCATATTACGACTTTATCTTGCTGGAGTTTATAGCCATTTCACTTTACTTCAGAACGCATTAATACCGCTCTGTAGGCTTATTGGAGACATTCATAAATATTCCTAGCAAATCTAATAAATGTTGGAGACAAACTCGTAACAAAAACACACTAAATCGCACTTCGGCCACGTTTATTTGAGCGCACAAGAAAATCTGCACTTGAGCAGCACATATTTGAGGGCATGCAAGAACTTTTGTGTATGAACAGAGAAAATTGGCGCGCAAGCAAAGAGATTCGCATGCTCGTATTACATGAATGCGATCTCGACTTGTAATACTGAGCTCACCACATTTGTCATTGAAATAGCGCCATAGGTACTTGGTAGATCTGTGTATAAAAGGCCTGCCGCCACAGCTGAAAAAAAAATCAATAAATAAAATAAAAAAAATTAATAAATAAAATAATAATAACAATAATAAAAATAATATTATATACATATATATATATATATATATATATATATATATATATATATATATATATATATATATATATATATATATATATATATATAAATTTTTTTTTCAGCTGTGGCGTAAATAATTATATTATTATTATTATAATAAAATAATAATATTATATTTATTTATATTATTATTTTTTTTTATTGGTTGCATAAGATCAAGCTGTCTATAGACAAAAGCAGTGATCAGACAATGAAAATGTGGACGAAAAAAATGGAAACAAAAACTTTATTGAATTGTTATATTATATTATATTATATTATATTATATTGCGCAAAAACAATACACACACACACACACACGCACACACACAAACACACAAAACAATATTACTGTAAATATTACATTAAACAATTTATTTTATTTTTTACAAATATTTCCACTTTTGGTATTTTAGTTTTTGCAGTTTTGTATTAAATATTATTTATACATTTTTATATTTGTCCCTTTAGAAACCAAAATATTGACATTTAATTTTTGTTTATTTTATTTTTAGTTGCATAATTTATTTTATTATTATTCGCAAGTATTTTATTATAAATAAAATTCAGTACATCTCGAATGTCAACACACTTTTAGAATCCCATTGTTGCACGTTTCTGCTGTGTGATTGGCTCTTAGATCAATATAGAGTAAGAAAGTCCAGAGCTTAGCATTGTTATTGACATAAATTTTATCGCAATTCGAAATAATATCGTTTATCAGCCCAGCCCTATGTCAAACATTCTTCATGAAACAATCAATGGCGATTCATTTAGTTTATTTAGTTATTTGTTTTAGGAGTAAATGCTTTTTTTCAATAATTCCAAACAAGCTTTATCATCAAACATAACAGCTTGATATTGTGTGTATATGTGTGTAAACGTGCATTTACAATACGCTATTTAACATTAGTTTTTTTTTGCAATGGCGATAAAGCTACTGTACATCTAAATAAGTGGGCGTATGTACAGCATGACTTAAAGTACCCTTGAGAACAACTCTATCCAAATGTGTTGTCTATGCAAATGAGATCATTAATGACAGCGGTTAATTAAAACACATGTGATGTGGACCTCGACAACAAAACTTTCTCTTGTAGAGTTATGATCATGCTGACAGGTCTCTCTCTCCATTCATCCACCCTCATTCTCTCTCTCTCTCTGTGGCCCTAATGGATCCTCTTTATCTAGGCTGACCTAACTGTTGTCAGAGACGCTGGATTTGTGAGGTCTCTAAGTGTGCTTGGACCCAAGGGGAAACTCTTGTGAATGCGTGTGTGTGTGTGTGTGTGTGTGTGTGTGTGTGTGTGTGTGCATGTGTTTGGATGAGTTCCATTGACTCACTCTCTCTGGCCTTTTGCATTAACCCAGCATCAATGCAAATAAGAAGATGGTGCTTGAAAAGAAAGAAGGATGAGTCTCCTCCATCTGACTGTTAATTAAAATAAAAGAGGGTGAGAGGGAATGATGGAGAAGAAGAATAGAAAGATGCAGGTTTTATGGATGTGGACTTCATCCAGTCCTCTTTAAAAGAAGAAGAAAAAAAACAAAATAAAAATAAACTTGTTGCAAAATCTAATTTTGATTTCTGGAAGCGAAACACGTACAGTTGAGGGCAAAATGATTTCAGCCCTCCTGTGAAATATTTATTCTTTTTTAAATATTTCTCAAGTGATGTTTAACAGAGCAAGGAATTTTTCACAGCATTTCCGATAATATTTTTTCTTCTGGAGAAAGTCTTATTTGTTTTATTTCGGCTAGAACAAAAGCAGTTTTTAATTTTTTAAAAAGCATTTTAAGGTGAATATTATTAGCCCCCTTGACCAATACTTTGAGTTTTTTCAATTTTCCACAGAACAAGCCACTGTTATACAATGACTTGCCTAATTACACTAACTTGCCTAATTAACCTAGTTAAGCCTTTAAAGCCTTTAAAATTGCACTTTAAGCTGTATCTTGAAAAATATCTTTAGAACTATATTTAGAACTATTATATATATATATATTTAAATCTTCACTCCATTAAACAAAACATGGGCGAAAATATTAAAGTAATCAAATTTCACAGCAGGGCTAATAAAAAAAACTGTAGGACCTTAAAAATGAAGGTAACCTACGAAAGTTACAAAACTATACTATTATATATTTTGTTCACTCAGAGCTAACTTGCTACTTTTTCCCATTACCAAAACTGTGGTTCAACTGACAATGTAATGATTGCTAAAGTCACCAAAATTCACAAAATGATAATCTCTGTGTAAAAATAGTACAATAACACTGAAATCTTTCTTAACTTATGCCAGGTTTACACCAAACACGAAATTAAATACTTGCATGAGTTACTTAAAAAGTCAATAGAAATGTGCAAATATAGATAGAGGTGAATTTGTGAAGCATGTTTATTGCGAATATGTGGAATTTGCTTCAATCTCATCTTCCATGCAAGTTCAATATATTTCATAATAAAATTTCAGCCTGATCTCAAGAGAAAACGTATTTTAAATATTTATCAGTTTAGCAATTCGTTCAAATTTGCATTAGTTCAGTCGTAAGAAATTGTACAATTTTAAAAAAGGAGGCGTGACGCACAACTCCTAAACCCCTAAACCCAACCGTCATTGGGTGATGAGTAAATCATACTAAACTGTACGGATTAGATTGTACAAATTCATACAAATTAGCCACAAAAAGTTACAAATTGCCGTGAGATATCGTTATAAAATGATGAAAGAAATGTACATTTTTCCAGGAATTCACAGCGTATATTGCGAATATGTTGAATTTGCTTCAATTGTGTCTTCCATGCAAGTTCATAATATTCTTTTTTGCAAGATTCATGTGACGCAAAAAAACACCCCACGAGTACATTAGAGCGACGCAGTGATTTGCGTTTAATGTGAACCCAGAATTATTCCCCCAGAATTATTCCCCCATCCCCCCCCCCTCCCTTACTAATTTGGCAGGTGATAATTGTCATTTTTCCGGCACAAAAAAAAATTTGCAGATTACACATCCATTACATTTAATATTTTAGCTGTCATCACAAAAAATAGAAATGGATTGACAGATTTAACATGAAACGACTCTATAATCATTTAATTACTATATATTTACTACTACCTATGCTGTACCTTGATGATTTATAATACTATTGTGATAGAAGATATCATTGTACTTACATTTTTCATTTTAATTAAATCTTCATTGTGTTTATTCATTGTGTCATTGTGTATATGCCTACATATTTTTGATTATACATTTTATTTCAGTTCCAGAATGAAGTTTAACTAAATTATTATATCTTAATAGAATTTTTTTTTTAAATAACATTCCAGATGCCAAATAATCTATCAAAGTAACAAATGTTTTCTGTGTAAGTGCATTATCATAGCAACATGCTAATAAAGAACAGCATTTAAACAGTAAAAATGAAGCAAATAAGTAGAATTGAGAGAGAGATGCAGATTTGTAGGACTCTTTAAAATTGTTCATATGACTGAGAATCAATTTGAGCTGAGGGTTATGTGTGTGTGTGCTCAGTGATTTGGCTTATTGTTGTGTCTCAATAAGTCAAGTGGGCGCTGATGGAATGCACTTGACCCTTGACCTGATCTATCCTTTCATCTGCTCTATTCTCTTGGTTATTGCCCCTTTTATCTCTCTCCTTTTTTCCCATCCCTGCTCTGCTTCGTGTGCTTTCAGCTGCTACTGTTGAGCATCCGTTTTTAAAGGGACAGATCACCTAAAAATGAAAGTTCTGCTTCATTCTTTCCAAAGAAGACAAGAGCTTCTTAGCCTTTCTTTTCATATAAAGCAAGTAAATGAGGATTGAGACTGTCAAGCTCCGAACTGACTAAATTTAAAGCACCATGGAAAAATCTTAAAAGTAAGTCTGCTATATTATTCTGAAGCTAAATACTGATATTCTGAAGCTAACTTTTGTGTGAAGAACGATTAAAATTTAAAGTGAAACACTACAGGCAAAAACAGTGCTTTATGGGCCTGTCAGTTTATATATATATATTGAACTCACTGAATTTGATAGTTTTATTTATATCTAAAGGTGACCACAACAGGCACAGATATATTGGTGAGAATAGCCTAATGAGGTCTAATAATATAATTATTATTATTTTTCTTTTATGCCAAAATTATTTGAATATTAAGTAATGCTGCAATATTAATAGCATGCTTCATAAATTAATTTACTAAATTTCCTACCATGAATATATCAAACCTTCATTATTGATTTGTGCATTGTTAAGATTTGGACAACTTTAAAAGTAATTTTTATCTGTATTTTTATTTTTTGGACCCTCAGATTCTAGAATTTTATAGCTGTATCTTGATACCATTTTAACAAACCACAAACTTTACTGGAAAGCATATTCATTCAGCTTTCGTATGTTGTATAAATCCACGATAACGTTTTATGACATTTTTAGAGCTAGGCCTACATGTATATTTTCAAACAGAATTACCATTTGTCTGTTGTCTGACAGATCTTTGATTGCAATATGTTCGAAAGAAAGAAAGAAAGAAAGAAAGAAAGAAAGAAAGAAAGAAAGAAAGACAATGTTCAGAAACAATGTTCAGATTTTTTGTGGTAAAAAAAGTATGCAAATTAGCATATAAAACTTTTTTTACCCTGTTCAACAGTGGAAACTTGCCTTAAGACACTGAGAATTATTCCTTCTTACAAAACAAATAGGCAGGTTTTGATATTACATGATATTTGGTCATATAAGATACACTCAATAATAATAATAATAAAATATTTTATATATATATATATATATATATATATATATATATATATATATATATATATATATATATATATATATATATATATATATATATATATATATTCACACACACTCACCTTGGTATCTAAAAATTTCTCCTAACATGCTAAAATGAGTATTTTTCTGAATACCCTGTGTATATGCTCAGTTATTTCAATATAAAGAGAATGAAATAAACTTATTCTTTGCCATAAATGTAAAAATACTGAACCTACACACAGGAGCTAGAGAGAAACGTCATTTTAGAAGAACATTTCAGAGGCATTAGAGCTGGGGTGTCCAAACTCAGTCCTGGAGGGCTGGTGTCCTATATATTTTAGTTCCAACCCCAATTAGACACACCTGAACCAGCTAATCAAGCTCTTTCTAGGTGTACTAGAAACCTCCAGGCAGGTGTGTTGAAGGAAGTTGGAGCTAAACTATGCAGGACAGTGGCCCTGCAGGACCGAGTTTGGACACCCCTGCATTAGAGGCTTTTGCATCTGAACTCTTTATATATATTTATTAAATTAAGCTATTAAATTTGTCAAAACCATTTAACCTAACTTAACTGATATGAGTTTGGAACAACCTGAACGAATTGTGTGGAACGCTGCATGTTTTACAGTGTATATTGATGGCATCTTGCATCAGTTTCAGTCTGTTCCTTAAAAGAAACAAACCACAAAGACTGCTTTAATTTTGCTTCTGAAAGATGAAATCCCTATTGACTTTTCAGAAACCCAACAGGTTTCGAATGACGAGGGTGGATGAACGATGACTGAATTTTCACTTTTAGATAAGTTCAATTTAAGAGAGAGTTGTTTAACGGGAGAAAGTCCAGGAGGAAAAATCACAGAAGAGATTTAAATTACAGTACAAATGTGTAAAAACACAACACAGGTGTAGAACGATAAAAAAAGTGTGTGTGAGTGAGCTCAGAAAGTGGATATGTGCTTTTCAAACACAGCTTAACACCTCCAGCATAAAGGCAGTGGAGAAATGTGAGCCTTGCGTTAACGTGAGAGTCCTTTCTGAGGGTCAGCTCTAATCTGGACACTTAAACACAGGTGCATGTACAAACACACACACACACACACACACACACACCGACGACAAACTCGATCTTGTTACTGGATCAGATTCCCAAACTCTCCCGTTCATTAAACCCATTCTACTTGAACACGGCCAGCGTTTTCCTCTCAGTCAGATGCGTTTACAAAGACAGCGAAGCTGAGAAGGAGAAGAACTGTGGAGATTAGAAAAAAGATCTTTTTCTCTTTCTCAGATAACCTCTCTGTCAGTATATTTCCTCTTTGTATTTCCTTTCTGTGTTATTTTCTCCTATTACTAGTCACTCATTTCGTTTTCTTTTCATTCCTAAAGCTTTTTTCTCCGTCTTTTCCCCTTTTTTCCCCCCCTTCTTGTTCTTGCGAAGCGGAGCGGCCCCGCTCACAGACGGCCCTGCGATCCCATCAATCACTTTAACATGCTAATTAGTGGGATTTATTTTATTCTGCAAAAAATAACACTCAGGATCACATTACACTGCCTGCCCCGGGGCAGCAGTCTGAGAGACTGAGTGTGTGTGTGACTGAGCGCCTGAACACATGTGTGTGATTGTGTGTGTATAATAGGTATAGAAACATATGCGAGTATGAATACAAATTATATATATATATATATATATATATATTCATAAGTGTGTATTTTGAGGAACTATTCATATGTGTGGAAAAGAACAGTCTTCATGAGTTCTTCTTTCAACCCAAAATGCAGGTATTAAGGTGCATAATATATGTAATAAAAGTAAATAAATGAATTATAGTAGTAAACATAATATATTATATTCACATATAACGTTCATTTGATTACTTTTTTATTTTTTATGTATTTACTAAATATTAATTTATTGATGAAATGTATAAGAATATATATATAATATGCAATGTAACTTAAATTCAACAAACAGACAATCAAAATAAAGTGTGACCATATACATACATACATGATTTTGTAAGTTGAAACACAAAGTTGGTAATTCAACTTAAGCTGGTAAGTTTCGCTGTCTCAGCTAGTCTGTAATAGAGTTTATCTACTCAACTTAAAAACATATGCTGAACCACTGTCCTTTAAGTTGCGCCCCATACTTTTAATCCAGCAGGTGGCTGAATATGCACCATTAAGTCATTTTCCAACTGCCAGTTAAACACCAGAAGTCGGACACATGGGGTATTTTTCACCAGATTTTTAAATTGTTCAATCATCATATTTGGCAAGTAATGCTTCTTTACATTTGTGTTACATCTTGTAAAATGACACAAAAATAAACGTATTGTCAGTGTACAGTATTGTTCCCAGTATAAATCCTTAGAGCAGATTAGAGCTTTGCTAATGCATATGGAGTTTGGCCACATTCATAAAGCTTAGTAAAGTTTGTTTCAGGTTTTGAACTTGAAATAAGTAGTTGGGTCAATTATTTAACTCTGTCAATACAACTTAACTGAGTCAATGCAACAAGATGACTTAACCAAGTTAAGTTGAGTGAACAAATCATTTTTTTCAGTTTAGCAAATAAACTAAATATTATCCACCTTGCTTTTTGAGCATTGTTGAATGAGTTCTGAAACATTTTAATTACTCGCGGTCTCCTCACTCGCCATAGTAAGCTACCGCCATATAACTCATATATGCAATAAATGACGTCAGTACATACTGAATTGTTTGCATCTGCATCGAAACTGTTAATTTTGAGATATATATATACACACAGTTTAAGTCAGAAACATTAGCCCACCTTTGATTTTTTTTTTCTTTTTTAAATCTTTCCCAAATTATATTTAACAAAGCAAGGAAATTTTCACAGTATATCTGATAATATTTTTTCATTTTGAGAAAGTCTTACTTGTTTTGTTTTGGCTTGAATAAAAGCAGTTTTTTATTTTTTTTAAAACATTTTAAGGTAAGAATTATTAGTCCCTTTAAGCAAATATTTTTTCGACTGTCTACAGAACAAACAATCATTATACAATAACTTGGCTAATCCTAACCTGCCTATTTAACCTAATTAAGGTAGTTAAGCCTTTAAATGTCACTTTAAGCTGTATAGAAGTGTCTTGAAAAATATCTAGTCAAATATTATTTACTGTCATCATGACAAAGATAAAATAAATCAGTTATTAGAAATGAGTTATTAAAACTATTATGTTTAGAAATGTGTTGAAAAAATCTTCTCTACGTTAAACAGAAATTGTTTATAGGTATATATATATATATATATATATATATATATATATATATATATATATATATATATATATATATATATATATATAGTTGAAGTCAGAATTATTACCCCTGTGTTTATTTCCCCCCCCCCAATTCCTGTTTAACAGAGAGAAGATTTTTTCAACACATTTCTAAACAACTATATATATATATATATATATATATATATATATATATATATATATATATATATATATATATATATATATATGTATATATATATATGTATATATATGTATATATATATATATATATATATATATATATATATATATATATATATATATATATATATATATATATATATATATATATATATATATATATATATATATATATATATATAGTTGAAGCCAGAATTATTAGCCCCCCTGAATTACTAGCCCCTCTGTTTCTTTTTTCCCCCATTTCTGTTTAAAGGCTTAACTAGGTTAATTAGGTTAACTAGGCAGGTTAGGGTAATTAGGTAAGTTATTGTATAACAGTGGTTTGTTCTGTAGACTATCGAAAAAAATATAGCTTAAAGGGGCTAATAATTTTGATCTTAAAATGGTTTTTAAAAAATGTGAAAAAACTGTGAAAAATTATTTGCTCTGTTAAATATCATTTGGGAAATATTTAAAAAAGAAAAAGAAAATCAAAGGGGGGCTAATAATTCTGACTTCAACTGTATACATACAACAGTAAATAATACATAGCATATAATAGTTTTGATCAGAATAATAATAATAATAACAATATATTGCACACAATTGATCAAAAGTTTAGATAAAACTATAATTTTAGTATACAGTAGTAATAGTTAATAAAAGCCATTTAGCCGCAAGCCGCAATCCATCTGTCTGCCAAAATATTACAGCCATTTAGCTATAATTAACGTGAGATCTCCTTCCAGCAGTGTATAAAGCTATTAATATCCTTCTAGCATTCTGCTCATTCATTTTTGATAACAGTTGCGCTTGATATGAAATCACCACTTAAACATTCAGTGTTCATCATGGTAACAGGACTATTTGTGCAGAATTGTTCAGTGATATGATAGCATGATGGATGACAGGAGCTTCTGCTATTCATCATTGAATTACTCACACACATATTAGCATGTCCACGACAGCTCTAATCTCCCAGAATCATCTTCAACCTCCATCTTTTCCTCTGAGCATGAGATTAATCTGTCCTGTAAGTGAATTAATCTGAAGCGACACGGCCACTGCATCTTTCCTCGTTATCTTAATGAGTCATTTATAAAACAGGGGCTTCCTGTTCCCGCTAGTTTTATTAGCACATTAACATACGTAACAAGGACACGGCTAGCAGCTAACGCACCAGCGCTCACTTTGTAGTCGCTGTCTTTTGCTTTCTCTGGATTACCGCTTCAGTGGAGGACTTCTTGGAAAGTCAGGAATAATCAGTGGTAATTGATTAATATATGCTAATAGGCAGTCAGATAGCTTTGCTAACAAGCTAACTCGTTGAGGGTAAACTTCCAAGGACAAAACGTCATTGAAACAAGATGCAAGACTGAAAAAAAGAGGTAAAGAGTGAACAGAAGTGTTGAATTTTAATACATTTAAGAATGTGGGTGAGGTTTTTTTTTCCCGAGAGGTGTTGCAGCTGCCGTGATGAGGTGTGTATGAAGCTTTCCGTGTTTCTGTCTGTGTAGCATGTGTGTTTCATGTGCCGAGGCTAGTTAAGAAGCACTAGCCACTTTAACAAACACATGTAGAGGGAGATTGACATTTTCCAGATTGCCTGATTGTTTTCAGAAGCCCAGACTCATGACATCATTCTCATTACAGCTTCTAAAATTAAACACACCACTCAGCGGTACTGACACACATGTAGGCTACAAGTGTGTTTGTACATGTGTGTTAGGGTGCATGTTGCTTTTACAACATATTACAAGTGGTTTCTATTTCAAATAAATGCTGTTCTTTTAAACTTCAGGAAAAAAAGTCATGATTTCCACAAAAATATTAGCAAATTACAATTGAGAATAACAAGAAATGTTTCTTGAGCACCAGATCAACATAATAAAATTAGGTAACACTTTATAATAACTACACATTATAATGGCCCGTTTCCACTGAGTGGTACTGTACGGTACGATATGTTTTATGGCTGTTTCCACTGTCAAAAGGTACCTAAAAGCAAACCGTACCGTATCACTTTTTGGGTACCCTTTCCAAAAGGTACCTAGCACGACAAAAGTGTACCAAAAGGCGGAGCTAGACGTGCAGCTGAACGCTATTGATTTACAGAAGCGTCACTAGCATGTACACGAGCCAGGAGAATGAAAACAACGGAAGCGACATTTTTAAATACACAGCTGAGACATTACGTCATAATACTATATAATAACAAGCCATGGTCGACCCGACCTCAAACAAACCTTGTCGTCAACTTGATTAACAGCCTCAAAGCCAAGAAGAGCATAATCTGCCGTGTCCTGTTGCTGTTTTACGATGCCGTCTAAAAGCGAGAGTGGTTTCACTTTCTCCAGAGAGATCACGTACGCTCGCTGCGTGTCTATATTTGAAATAATGAACTTCTTGAGCCGATAATAATAACATGCACGTGATTATTGAAGTAAGGCTCACATCCTTTCAGAAACAGACAAACGTGAGTGAAGCGTGAAAAAACAAAGGAGCAAATGATTCTTTCAGCAACCTAAAACATGAAGAAACTGCCATGTTTAACTATTATCATCACCTTTTGGACTATTATGAACTCAGAATGACGGAATTACTTTCTAACCAGGGGTTACATGTGCTGGTGAAGATTAAAGATACAGATGAGAGGTTACTGTGGGCTATACAGTATGTTGCGTGTTGTTTTTGAACCCAAATATGGACTAAATGTTCTGTTTTTGTTGTAATAATTTTACAATATTATTATTTTCAAGGGTTGCATGCTGAATGTGCTGTTATAGTCTGGAAAGCAAATGTTGTCAGGGCTTCAAGAAAACCGATTTGTTACTTTCGTCCCACATTATTTTCGTCCCCGTTCTCCCCTACATACTTTCAGTATTCCAACAACCTTTGCTTGAAATGACAATCTAATCTGGTTTAGATGAAACAACTCTTCCTGCAGAGATTTTGTTGAGACAACAACTCCTGATTAAGTTTTGAGGAACGGAACTATCTGACTGGATCGTGTTAAATTGTAAATAATTAAATCCAGTGATCCATGTAAGAAGAACAGATTATGGCAGTTTCTCAATTCCAAGAACCCAGAAAATGGACTTGCATTCTTGTGGAGACCTGTTTTGCCAGGTGTCCTCGAAAGAACAAACTCGGGAGACCGCGAGAGCAGAGAACTCGTCGTGTGAGTAATAAGATGCTGCGTTCTTCCTGATGGTCACATGACCGTCACGCATTTTTAATGGAAAATTATTTAAACAATACAGCATTCATACAACAATTTATTGTTTTTTCTCCTTTTCAAAATAAATGCTATGCATAAAAACATTATAAATATCCATTGGACAGTATAAATAAAACAGATTTGAATACGAATTTCAGCAAACAAACACCCTTAATGTGTTTAATCCTTTATTAATATGTCCATGGTAATGTTTATATTCACCGTCTCATTTAGGGAATCTCCTGAGGTAAATAAGTGATATCTCTGAACTTTAATAAAAATCTATATAAAATGCTGCGCTTCCCACCTACAGTCGCAATGACTTCTGGGACTTCTAGAGTGAGATCGGTGCTCAAGTCTGCATCGATGCGTCCTCGATATCAAGAACACATCCAGGAAGTTTCACGCGTCCTCTGTTCTTGCGGTCTTGAGTATTTTAATTGAACTTTGGCAGCTGATGATGACCTTACATGAGAACATGAGGACACAAGACCACCGAAGAATGCATATTGAGAAACAGCCTATATGTGCGCAGATTGTTTGTTTACAAAATCACACTGCCATCTACTGGTATGCCATAGATAATATTACAGTGCTTTTAGACATTTTTTCAGATTCCCATTTGACAACACTGTCGACTGTCAACACAAAACGTTTCAGAAACAGTGTTTGTGGTGTAAATGTAATGTAATGATGTAATGTTACAATGTAATAATTGTAATGAACCGATAATAATTTAATACAGCTAATCACTTTAGCAGATGACTGTTACATGTGGGAGGAGCTTAGCGGTGAAACATGCAATGGCATGCATTGTGGGAGGAGTTACTAGGATGGCCGTTTGGACAGTGTATTATTTCACACACACTCTGTCTGAGAGCGCTGTAGCCAGGCCTGTCTGGCCAACACATTGTAATTTATGAGCGTTCAGAGCTGTCACGTTGAGATCTCAATTAAGCTCCCAGAACACCATACACTACTGCTGCTGCACAGACACACATACACAGAGTTTTGGCTCACAGACTCTGGCACACACTCTCAGATAACTCCCGCTGTAAATATTTGAGGCTGAAAACAAAGAGGAGTCAGGGATTCATTTAGCCAGTTTGAAAACATGACATTGTGATTAGGAGAGAGAGAGAGAGAGAGAGAGAGAGAGAGAGAGAGAGAGAGAGAGAGAGAGAGAGAGAGAGAAGAGAGAGAGAGAGACAGTGAATGTAAGACTGGCACACAGACACTATAAACCATCCAGATTGAAAGACGAAAGCCAGAAGAAGGGAGAAAAACGAGGGAGGAGAAGAGAACAAAGAGAGGTTCAGAGGAAAGAACTGATCAGAAAGATTGAGAATGTAGAAATAACAATAAAAATGTTGAGAGAGAGAGTCATGCCAATAAACTTGAACTTGAGAGAGAGAGCTAGCAAGAGAAAGAGAGAGAGAGAGAGAGAGAGAGAGAGAGAGAGAGAAAGAGAGAGAGCTGAACTACTGTTTAAAATGTAATGTGATGAAAACCATACGATCCCTGAACATCTGCACGTCAATACAGTAGTAAAATACCATAAATATGGTATCGACATAGATACTGTGAATGTCTTTTAAATATGTTAGGTGATATATAAAGCCTACCCTGGTTTCATCTTCATCATCCTGGTAATGCAGATGTTGGACTGATGCAGCTAATATTAATTTACAATGACAAAGAGCAGAGGGTTGCTGAAGAACTACTGAGAGATTTCAGATGCTGTCTGGGCTTTCCATGCCTTTCTACACCTCCCTTTCTTCATGTGTTCAATACTTTTTCCCTGCATCATTTCATTTTATTACGCATAACTTAATTTGTAAATTAATTAGATTTGTTACCTTTAGAAATAGTCAAAAGTCAACGTCACCTTTAGAAATATGTTTTATGAGAAAAACGGTGAAATGTTCGATACTTATTTTTCACGCTGTGTATACATTAATAATAAGTAATAAATGTATGGCATTGTATAGCATTTGAAATATTTAGCTACAATTTACCACTATGTAAGATTTTTGTAACAACAACAACATAACAGAAAACTTAAAAGACTCCTTCTTATTGACTGAGTATCATTAGTTGAACCCATAATACATTACAATGGACAGAAATGTTTTTAAAAATCCAGATTTAAAGCCTACCCTCTCATGCCTAATATCATACACAGCAGATTTTAAATCTGGTGAAAAGCAAAAAATTTTAATAAATAAATAAAAAGCTCTATTGTAAAAACATGCACATTCATTCATTCATTCATTTTCTTTTCGGCTTAGTCCCTTTATTAAACAGGGGTCGCCACAGCAGCATGACCTGCCTGTCATGGATTGGTCAGGCTCTCACGACCCCCACTCACGAAGATCACCATCACCTGACTTCTAATGAGCACACAGCTGCATCACATTCACGAGCACCAGATAAAAGCACAGCACTCCAGTCGCTCATTGTCCGGGCTCGTCTCGACGAAAGCGGACAACTGAGCGACCACTCAGCGTAGTCATCCTCAGCTAAAACAAACGATTTACTTACCTGTTCTCTTTGTATTCCTCCTAGTCTTCCTGGTCCTCCCGAATCGTCCTGTCTTCCAGTCCTTCCAAGTCTGTGTCATCCTCTGTCAGCTGTATCTGGTGTGTGCTGTCCATCCTCGTGTATTCCTGTTACCCAGCCACGGAGGAAAAGACCCCAACATCATTCCTGATCCTCCTGGCTATCCTTCATGTGCTCCTTGTTGTCATTTAATAAACACCCTAACGTTTCCTTACCTCTGTCTCCTGTCCGCTTCATAACAGAAGCCCGGACCCATAACGACGACAACATGAGCACCCCCGATCACCTTCAAGAGCTGGTGGACCAGTTGAAGCGGATTCTACAGCCACCAGCTCCACTTTCCAACGCACCACCAGCACCGAGCACTTCCGCCTCCACCGTTTCTTCTTCGGCCCTTCCTTCCAGTCCCATGGCCCGACCAGCGCCCTACTCAGGCGGAGCGGGGGAGTGCAATGGTTTTCTGTTACAATGTTCCCTCATATTCGAAATGCAACCTTCTCTATATCCCACAGATAAGTCGAAGATCGCCTACATCGTATCTCTACTCTCTGGACCTGCACTTAAATGGGCTGAGACGATCTGGAACCAAGCCGGGCCGGTCATGAATTCCATCACTACCTTCACGGAGTATTTCAAAGAGGTGTTTGGACGTTCTGATGGGGAAGTAGCCGCTGGAGAGCAGCTGTATCATCTAAAGCAAGGTACTCTATCTACACAGGAATATGCTCTCCGGTTTCGCACTCTAGCAGCTGCAAGTGGATGGAATGAGAGATCGTTGTTGACCACGTACCGGCTCGGCTTGGAACCCACTCTCCGAATCCAACTGGCCACATTAGATGATACAATGGGTCTGGAGAGATTCATCCAACATTCTCTCCGATGTTCCGATCGTCTCCGTTCCTATCAACAGGACACCATCACCCCCTCGTCTGCACTCCTCCAATCGCCTGAGTCAACAGCCTCTCCAGAACCAGAACCCATGATAATAGAGTCTGGAAGACTGACATCAGCGGAACGACAGAGGAGGCTGACCCGGGGTCTGTGTCTATACTGCGGTGTCAGTGGACACACCCGTATGGAGTGTCCCCTTCGTCCCATTCGGACTTCAGTGAGTGTATTCAGTACGAATATTGAACAATGTAAACCACTTACTACCACCGTACAAATAACTACTGCCTCTATTTCTCTCCTTGTCACAGCCCTCATCGACTCCGGGTCAGCAGGGAACTTCATCTCCCAATCCCTCTGTCGTCAACTCCACCTCCGTACTGAGGCGTCCTCGCATATATACCAGATACAACCGATAACCCAGTGCACTCGATCTTCGACCCGTATCCATCGACAATGCGAAGACATCCTTCTTCAAGTGGGGTTGTTACATCAAGAGAGGATTCAATTTCTGGTTCTGGAGGGTGCAAATATGGACATCATTCTAGGGCGCCCGTGGCTGGTGAAGCACGATCCCATCATCTCTTGGGGCACAGGAGAGATAAAGAAATGGGGATCTGGATGTACACCTGCCTGTTTTCCAAATCTCCCTCTTCAAGGTCGGAACCCCATTTCTTTGTTTGCAACATCGGTCGAGAGCCCTCCTGAGAAGCAGTCTATCCACATTCCTAAGGAGTACAGCTCCTTTCATGATGTCTTCTGCCCCAAGAGAGCTTCCCAGCTACCGCCGCATCGGCCATGGGACTGCGCGATCGACCTAGTTCCAGATGCCCAGTTGCCAAGAGGTAGGATCTACCCGCTCTCGCTTCCAGAGAATCAGGCAATGGAAGATTACATAAGGGAGGCTCTGAGTCAGGGGTACATACGTCACTCAAAATCACCAGCCGCCTCAAGCTTCTTCTTTGTGGCCAAGAAGGACGGAGGGCTGCGTCCATGCATCGACTACAGGGTCCTAAATAACGGTACAGTAAAATACCGATATCCCCTTCCTCTGGTACCAGCCGCTTTGGAACAGCTCCGAGAAGCTAAAGTCTTCACTAAATTGGACCTCCGCAGCGCGTATAATCTGATAAGAATACGTGAGGGGGACCAATGGAAGACAGCATTCGTGACCCCTACTGGCCACTATGAATATGAGGTCATGCCTTACGGTCTGGTCAACGCCCCCCTCCGTATTCCAAAACTTCATTCATGAAGTCCTCCGGGAGTTTCTTCACCACTGTGTAATAGTGTACATAGATGACATCCTCATTTACTCCCGGAGTGAGGCCGAACATCGCCAACACGTTGCGGAGGTCCTACACACATTGAGAGAACATCACCTCTACCTCAAGCGGAGAAATGCTCATTCCACCAGAAGTCGATTCATTTCTTGGGATACATCATTGACCAAACCGGTATACGTATGGATGGGAAGAAAATTGAGGCTGTTCTATCCTGGTCAGAACCCACTTCCATTAAGGAGCTCCAGAGGTTTCTTGGGTTTGCTAACTTTTATAGACGGTTTATCAAGGACTACAGCAGGATTACATCACCTCTCACTAATCTCCTCAAGGGTAAACCCAAAGGACTGGAGTGGACCAAAGAAGCAGCCGCAGCCTTCCGCCTTCTTAAGAAGGAGTTCACAAGGGCCCCACTCCTGACTCATCCTGACCCAAATCTTCCTTTCGTGGTGGAAGTGGACGCATCCACCACCGGCGTCGGGGCAGTATTATCTCAACATCATGATACACCGCCCCGACTGCATCCCTGTGCCTATTTCTCTCGGAAGTTGAGCCCGGCGGAGCAGAATTACAGCATAGGAGACAGGGAGCTTCTAGCAATCAAGCTAGCCTTGGAGGAGTGGCGTCACTGGTTGGAGGGAGCCAAACATCCGTTCCAGGTGATCACAGATCACAAAAACCTCCAATACATCAAAGAGGCCAAGAGACTATGTCCACGTCAAGCCAGATGGTCACTTTTCTTCTCACGTTTTGATTTCTCCATTTCCTATCGTCCAGGACCCAAGAATCTAAGAGCAGACGCTCTCTCTCGTTTACACGAGCATCACGATCATGAAGAACTCCCAACGAAGATTCTTCCCGAACACATCTCCATTTGTCCGATCACCTGGAACGCTCCTCCAGTCGTTGCCACTCCGGAAGCCCCTGCTCCGCCGGGATGCCCTCCTCATCGGCAGTTCATACCACCTGAACACCGGGTAGATCTGATCCACTCCTTACATACCTCGCTAGGCACTGGACATCCAGGGATCAACAATACTCTCTCGCTAGTATCCCAACGATTCTGGTGGCCAAACATGGCAAGGGATGTGAGGCAATATGTTCAGGGCTGTAAGGACTGTGCCCAATCCAAGAGCCCACGTCATCTACCCGCTGGAAAGCTCCATCCCTTGCCGATTCCGAACCGTCCCTGGTCACACCTAGGAGTGGACTTTATCACTGACCTCCCTTCGTCAGAAGGTAATACCTGTATTCTAGTCATAGTAGATAGATTCTCAAAGTTTGTCAAACTAATCCCTCTGAAAGGTCTTCCCACAGCCTTTGAAACTGCCGACAATATCTTTAATCAAGTCTTCAGGTCATTTGGTATTCCAGAAGATATTGTGTCGGACAGAGGTCCACAGTTCATCTCACGTCTATGGAAAGCCTTCTTCAAGCTCCTAGGTGTGGCCGTCAGCCTCTCTTCTGGATATCATCCCCAAACCAACGGGCAGACAGAGAGGAAGATTCAGGAGGTGGGACGGTTCCTGAGGACCTTCTGCAGTGGTCACCAGAACTCCTGGAGCCAGTATTTGGGCTGGGCAGAATATGCCCAAAATTCACTGCGGCAACCCTCCACCGGACTCACGCCATTCCAGTGCGTCCTGGGCTTCCAACCACCGCTCTTTCCCTGGGATGGCGAACCATCTGATGTCCCCGCAGTGGATCACTGGTTCCGGGAGAGCGAGAGAGTCTGGGACGAGGCTCATCAACATCTGCAGAGGGCAGTCCGTCGAAGCAAGGTAACCGCCGATAGGAGAAGGTCTGAAGAACCCAGATACACACCCGGACAAAAGGTGTGGCTATCCACCCGGGACATACGCATGCGACTGCCCTCTCGCAAGTTAAGTCCCCGATTTGTTGGTCCCTTCACCATCGTGGAACAGGTTAACCCCGTCACCTACAAACTACAATTACCCTCTCACTACCGTATTCACCCTACATTCCACGTATCACTCCTGAAACCCTATCACGATCCTGTTCTTCCCTCCACAGAGCCTGACCACGAAGAGGAACCCCCTCCTCCACTGCTCCTAGAAGAAGGAGCCGTCTACGCAGTGAAGGAGATCTTGCGTTCCCGACGTCGTGGTGGCCAGTTGGAGTACCTGGTGGACTGGGAAGGGTACGGCCCCGAAGAAAGGACATGGGTTCCCAGAGCTGATATTCTCGATCCTAGTCTCATGGTGGAGTTTCATGAGAGCCACCCTGAGTTCCCAGCGCCTAGAGGCAGAGGGAGACCACCACGGCGTCGGAGGTGTCGGCCCTCAGGAGCGGGCCCTGGGGAGGGGGGTACTGTCATGGATTGGTCAGGCTCTCACGACCCCCACTCACGAAGATCACCATCACCTGACTTCTAATGAGCACACAGCTGCATCACATTCACGAGCACCAGATAAAAGCACAGCACTCCAGTCGCTCATTGTCCGGGCTCGTCTCGACGAAAGCGGACAACTGAGCGACCACTCAGCGTAGTCATCCTCAGCTAAAACAAACGATTTACTTACCTGTTCTCTTTGTATTCCTCCTAGTCTTCCTGGTCCTCCCGAATCGTCCTGTCTTCCAGTCCTTCCAAGTCTGTGTCATCCTCTGTCAGCTGTATCTGGTGTGTGCTGTCCATCCTCGTGTATTCCTGTTACCCAGCCACGGAGGAAAAGACCCCAACATCATTCCTGATCCTCCTGGCTATCCTTCATGTGCTCCTTGTTGTCATTTAATAAACACCCTAACGTTTCCTTACCTCTGTCTCCTGTCCGCTTCATAACACTGCCAACTTATCCAGCATATGTTTTACACATCAGATGCCCTTCCAGCTGCAACTCATTACTGGGAAACAGCAATACACTCATTCACACATATACACTACAGACAATTTAGCCTACCCAACTGACCTCTGCCGCATGTCTGGACTGTGGGGAAACCAGAGCACCCGGAGAAAATCTATAGTAGCACTTAATAGGGCTGCACGATATTGGAAAAAACTGACATTATGATATTTTGTTTTTCGATCTATATTGCAATATTACTATAATTTCACAAAATGACTATTTAAAAAAAAAATCATAATTGCATCTGCATAAAATATAGAAAATTATACAAATACACACACAAAATAATCATTTAAAGCACAGATGAAAACAAAAGAGCAAAGATAAAAATGAAATAAACAACACGTTATGGTTTTGAGCATTTAGATATAGAAATTTGATAATTAAATGTAAAATAACTGTCTTCTTTTTATAAATACTGTATATAATTTATCTAAGTTTCTTCAATGTTATATAATTTACATACTTTTGTTTATTTTTATAAACATATAAATCCAATTCATTAAATCTAATCTAATTGTTAAAGCAGAAAACGTTATAACCTCTTGTAATAACCCAAATGGTTTAAATTAACTTGACATCTCTTTAGATTCTGCGATCTGCACATGATATATTGAGGCTGAAACGATAAACTGTGCAGCCCCTAGCACTTAATACTGAATTCTAGCCTTGAAGCCTTCGAAAAACTGATCTAAGACGGATCCGTCCGAACTAGAATAAGTCCTTTTGTTTGATATACTGGCTTCGTGTTTGCAAAAAGCGAGCTCTCTTAAAAGGCGGCTTGAAGCTCTGCGGGGATCTGCTCACTGGGCTCCAGAACGGGACCTGTTGAGATGTTGGTGTTAAGTGATGTTAAGTAGTGGATGTGCGTGTCTGCTTGTGTTGAGTGATGCTGGGCAGCAGATCTCCTGTCAGCTCAGATGTCACACCGCATCATTCCTCTGACTGGCATTCAGCTAACGAGTGGGAATTAAGCACTAAGATAGACTCCTACAGCAGAGCGCTAATGAGCTTAATGAGGGTCGCCGTTATCAAAGCCTTGAGCGACATGCCGACAGCGAAACACTCTCATGTGCGAGACGAGAGAACATTCCAATACACTTCACACAAGATCAACAAAAAACAAAAAACTGGCAATATAAGTCACACTTATTGTAAATGTTTTTTTTTTGTTAAAGGGATAGTTCACCCAAAAATGAACATTCTGTCATTATTTACTCACACTTTGAGCAACATGCTGGTAAAAGAACATTCCAATGCACTTCATACAAGAAAAAAGTCAACAAACACTGACTGTAAATATTCACTAATGCCGAGTTCAGACTGCATGACTTTAGCCACGATTTTGACTCGCCGACAGGTTTTGAGAAATCGCAGACAAATGCCTGAAATCACAGGCAAATTGGTGCTGGTTCACGCGAGTAACAATCACACAGTGTGAACTATCAAAGACACGATCTGAGAGAATCGCAGATAAGTCGCTAACACCCGTGAGATATTTGGCATGCTAAATATCTGGAGCTGTCTGCGACTCAAATGGATAAAAAACTAGTGTAAATTTGGCAGGAGCACCCGGGTTATTAGATCAATATCACAACAGGGTCGAAAAAGAAAAAAAAAGTTGAGGAGAATTTGCTAATTCCCTTCAAAGGCCAGGTGAGCAAAATAAGTACATTTTCTACCTCACTAAAGGCTTCTTTCTCATTATGTAGTTAATAACAAAAGATATACTGCGTCACCTCGCGTTGTTTTCATGTCAATTATCGCGTGCGTTTGGTTGTGAGATGTGGTTGTTAGTATTTTACCATTAAAAGTACGGTCCAAACCATAAAAGTAATTCAGATTTTTACAGTAAACTACCGTATTTCATTCATTTATAGATGTAATATGTCTGTACTTTGAATTAACAACATCTACACATCTTTTGTTACACAGTCAGACTCGTTAACACAGCCATATGCAGGTGGTGATGAGGAAGTTACATAATGAACCAATCCTCATCACAAACAACTTTTCCCACAAGCAGAATAGTGTATCAGCATATAGAAGTTACTCAGTGTCATTCACACAGCTATTAAACACCAGTATGGTAACACGCATAAAATTAAAGTCATGAAATAAACATTGTTTATCAACATTGAATGTAACATAAATCTGTAATGTACATAACTGATGGGGAAACAACTAAAAAGATCCGTAGTAATGTCTACATAAAGCATAAAAAGGGATGTGCCATGCAGGGAATTCTGGGAATGTCAACTACGGTTATTCGCCGTATATATAAAAGAAACATACTCTTAACCAGGTGACAGATTTTTAGCATTTTTAGCATCATCTGTAGCATTTTTACAGTTTTTTACCGTTGAAATCACGGCCATTTTTTTACAGTGTAATATTGTCTTTAACCTTTCATTCACACCCACACACGCACGCACGCACGCACGCACACACACAACATTCTTATGGTCAAGAGTTTCAGCCAGAGTCATAAATGCTGCATTTGTAAAAGCAGTGAGTCACTCAGATCTCTCTCTCTCTCTCTCTCTCTCTGTGTGTGTGTGTGTGGGTCTCCCCCAGGGCTGATGTTCCCGGGAACGCTGTGTATTTGACGGGAATGGTGAGTTGGAATGAAGAGCACTGGATTAGGCCCAACCACACTGGGAGTCCCAGCAGAAGAGAGAGAGAGAGAGAGAGAGAGAGAGAGAGAGTGTGTGTGTGTGCGCGCGTGTGTGTGTGTGTGTGTGTGTGTGTGTGTTTGCCAGGCTGGTGGTGGTTATTCAGACACGAGGAAACCTCAAAGCTGAATGCTGCATAAAATGTAACCTATGAGTGACCTTATAAAGCGCACACAAATATAAACACACACCCGCGCTGGCCGTATAAAGAGCTTCACTATTTAATGACGCCTTCATTTCTTGAGCCTTTCATGTGTGTGTTCTGCTAAAGTTTCTCATCATTTCACATCATACTTATGCAAACGCTAACATCCATTATGTGAGGTTGACACGAAACGACAGTGGAAATAGATTTTTAACTTCTTTAATGTGAAATACTTGCTGGTAGAAATGAATATTATTAAATGGCATTATATATATATAGCATTTCAGTAAAGCAATATACACACAGTAGGGTAAGACATTTTTTAGAGTTAACAGGATTTTCGGGATGATTCTCCAGCATGCTGATGTTGCTTTTAGATTAGTTGTTATTATCAGCGATTTCCTCTCTACACGGTTTACACATCTTTTCTTTATTTTGTTTTGATATCAAAGGTGAAAACGTACTTGTCATTCTTTTTCTCTCAGCTGTTGCCATTTCCTTACAGTTTTATCAGAAAGACGCCCCCTTATGGAAGACGATGTAATCGCACCCGAGTCTGCTGAATGAGTTACGCCTGAATTACAAGGAGTGTCAACATCAACGCTTGAGGGAGGGTGTGTCTGAAGTTGGGGCTGATGCAATCGTCATAGTAGCGTCAGCCAATAAAATTAGACCATAATTGGTTACTGTTTGAGGTGGGGTATTTGCATAAAGCGCTCTTTGATTGGTTGACGCTTCTGTTGGCGCTTAAAAGTTGAGAGATTCTCAACTTCCTGATGGATCCACAATTAAATTCGGCAACGCTTGGCTTCACCCATAAAAGTGAATGAGAAGCAGAGACGTTGACACCCCGTTTGAATCGGGCATTACTCTTTAAATGTGCATGCACGTCTTACGTATCACACACCAAAGGTGCATCTGAAAACGCACACTTCCATACTATATAGTACGTTAAACACAGTATGCGAGCTGAGTAGTATGTCCAAATTCATAGAATTCGAAAAACAGTATGTGAGAAGTACCTGAATGACCTACTACTTCTGGCAAGATTCTGAAATGCGCATCGGATGGATGCTACGCTATCCCATGATGCACCGCGAGAGAATTCATAAATGTAGTGAAGCGACGCAACTGATGGGGGAAGGTCACGTTATGATGACAAAATGGCGAATGTGTTGGGTCCGAGTTCCATTCATACTTCTCACATTCATACTGTATAGAATGCACTTTTCTAACAGTGGAGTAGTATGTTTAAATTCAAATGCAGTACGTACTGAGTAGTTGGCGATTTCGGACGCAGCCCAAGACTCATTCTGATTGGATATTTTCCAGAATACTTCCTTCAATCACATATTCATCTGTTTTTTATTAGTCAACGAAAATGCCAGTTTTCTTATAGTTGTCGTCACTTAATTTTATTTATTTTTCATCTTGTTTTTGTTGGTAGAAAATTTTTCGTCAACAAATTTAACACTGGTTTACAACCAGCACTACACATAAATGTTGATTATATGCCAATTTTCAAAAAAGTTTTGTTGAAGTCACATTCAAAACACTTTTTACACCACCAAATTCCCTCAGTCGTGCACGAAACATAACAGGTGCATCACATTGCGTCGATTTCCCCTCTCTCACCATCCGAGAGCAATGAAGCAAGCGCACAATCGCTTCTTTAGTTCTCCTCAGAGATAATGGAAGTGAGTGGATATATTGACCTGTCAGTGTTAAATCCAGCATTAAGCCCATCTCCATGCGGAGACTTTAATGAACTCCCTCTGCCTAGCGTCTAAGAGGAGCGCCCATGTCTCCAGCACTAAATCTCTCTCCTCATGCGCTCTTTAACAGCGTCTGATTTATCTCTCGAAACCGCGCTAACAAAAGACACCGAACAAGAGGCAAGAGAAGAGGAACGGGGGGCCGAGGGGCTCTTTGGATGCTTGGATTATTTATGAGAGAAGACGAAATAATGGGGAATCATCATTATTGTGGCGTATCGAGAGCTTGAATGTGTGCGAGTTTGTCAAGGAGAAGGTTGATACTGTACGAAGTTCGACCCAGTCGTGACCTCGGTCTGTTGTCATGGCTGCGGGTTCAGGCTGTGCGGCCTGTTCAGTAGGAGTCAAAGGTCAAAGGTCAGAGAGATGGTAAAGAGGCGCTGATACGCTGACAGTGAAATAATGCGGACTTGCAGAGCATCGCTTTACACACTATAATGTCTAAAATCACAGATTCCATCTTAATGATGCATGCGGATTCATAACGCGATGCTGAAAATAAAGTCATTTTATATTCACAAACTATAAATGTTATTAATAATGTAACGTCCTTCAAGAGTTCATTCAAGAGTGCCATGGTGGGTTCATGACCCCCACATGACCCCATATGAACCTGATTTTATTGTGTATATATATTGAGAAACGGCTTACAAAACACTAATAATAATTAGCTTAATTTGCATTATTTTTCCTGGAAAATAGCAGTCGCATGGCTATTCATGGATATAAATCAAGCCAAACTTGGATCTTGTATTTCAATAATAGTAATATGATATAATGTCTTTGTATACTACCTTGTCTTCTTTACATGCAACTTAAATTGATTTACATGTAAGAATAATTAATATAAATAGACAAATATAAAAAAAATAAAGATGTAAGAAAAAAAAATATAAGAAAAATCTAAATAAATTTTTTTATGAATTATAACATTTAAATATATAAATAATATATAAAATATTTAAATTCTAATAAAATAAATAATTAAATAAATTTAAAAGCTAAAAAAAATCATAAATAATAGAATAAAAACTAAATAAAATAAAAAAATAAAAACTAAATAAAATAAAAGACAAATATAAAAAAATAAAAATGTAAGAAAAAAAATGTTAAAAAATCGAAATAACAAAAATAATGGCAAATTATAACATTTAAATATATAAATAATATATTAAATATTTAAATTATATTAAAATAATTAAATGAATTAAAAAGGTAAAAAAATAGAATAAAATAAATATAAATAACAAATGAAATAAAATAAAAAAATAAAGAAAATAAAATAAATAAAATAATAACTAAATAAAATAAAATAAAAAATAGAATAATAAATAAATTAAATAAATAAAAAAACAAATAAAGTAAAATAAACAAAACATAGATAAAATAAAAATAGAATAATAAATAATTAAAATAAAAACTAAATAAAACAAAATAAAAAATACAATAATGAATAAAATAAATAAAAAAAATTCTTAAATAAAAATAAATAAAGTAAAATAAAATAACAAAACAGAAATAAAATAAAATAAAAAATAGAATAATAAATAAATAAAATAAAAATAAATACATAAAATAAAAATAAATAAATAAATATAATATATAATAAAATAGAATAAAATAAAGGGGTGTCACGGTGGCGCAGTGGGTAGCACAACCTCATAGCAAGAAGGTTGCTGGCTCGAGCCTCGGCTGGGTTAGTTGGCATTCCTGTGTGGAGTTTGCATGTTCTGCCCTTGTTGGCGTGGGTTTCCTCCGGGTGCTCCGGTTTTCCCTTACAGTCCAAAGACATGCCGAATTGGGTATGCTAAATTGGCCGTAGTGTATGACGTAGTGTATTGGCATAAAACATATGCTGGCTTGTCATTCTGCTGTGGCGATCCCCTGATTAATAAAAGGACTAAGCTAAAATTTAGTGTATGTACGTAGTGTATGTGTGTGAATGAGTGTGTATGAATGTTTCCCAGTGATGGGTTGCAGCTGGAAGGGCATCCGCTGCATAAAACATATAATGGATAAGTTGGCAGTTCATTCCACTGTGGCGACCCCAGATTAATAAAAGCACTAAGCCGCAAAGAAAATGAATGAAAATAAAATAAAATAAAACAAAACAAAAAATAACATTTCAGCTGCTAAAAGGTCTTAAATTTTGAAACCTATTATGGCGTAATGGCAAAACAAACTGAATGATTATAAGCAAAAGTAAACATAATAGTTTTATAATTTTATGAGCAGTTTCCTCCAGTTTCTGATCACTTTACAGTTACACTTTATGCCTCGCAAACACACTCACTTGCACACTTTATCTGGTCCTTCTTTAATCTCACTGTTTAGAGCTTTTTAAAATTCAATCAGGAATCACTAGAGAGAGTGTGTATGCACGTCTCAAGTATGTGTGTGTGTGCATGATTGCTTTAATGCTTGTGAAGAGAGAAAAACAATCATCAAATGAAAACAGAAAAACAGTCATTTAATGCTCAACAGCCATTAGGGGCTTTGATCAGCGTGCACGTTTTCCCCAAGAAAACTTTTAATTTAATTAAATAAAAAAAAGTGTAGATTAATGGCTGAATTTGATGTGGCTGGTTCAGTGTTTAAAGTTTTCTCGATAAGAGCACATCAAACAGGCCGTATGTTTACGGCCCTAAAGCCTGATGCCGTTATCAGGAGCGGGCAGCTTCACTCCTCCATTCTTACGTTCCCTCGTTCCTTCTTTCTCTGGGGTTTGCTGTGGGGGGGCTTTAGTACAGAAGGACTGAGAGAGAAAGAGATTTGGAGCACAGCCATTCCTGTACGTAGTTACATTCGCCATATAATCTGAAGTTTAGTTTAAAAACTTGCAAGTAAGCCAACCTGCTTCTGCTGAAGAGTTTAGAACTGCACTTGTTTTGTCAATACATCAAACTTATATTTATCTACATTCAAGGCCTTGTTGTGTACAGTTGAAGTACTCCTCCTGAATTATTAGGCTAATAATATTGACCATAAAATGGTATTTAAAAAATATATTTTTTAAAAAGCTTTTCTTACAGCCGAAATAAAACAAATGAGACTTTCTCCAGAAAAAAAAAAAATATTATAGGGAATACTGTGAAAAATTCCTTGCTCTGTTAAACATTTTTTTGGAAATATTTGTTAAAGAAAAAAAATATATATATATATAAAAATTAAATAAATAAATAAAATAAATCACAGGATGGCTAATAATTTTATTTTTATTAATAATTATAATAATATTTTTATTAATATAAATAATTATTGTATATGTTTAATTTATTATATATATAAACAAAATAACATAGAACACATAAATTAAACCTATAAAAATAAAAATAATAATAATAATAATAATACATACTTATAATAATTATAAATATTAGTAGTAGCAGTAGTAGTAGTAATAATAATTGTAATAATAATACATACTTATAATAATTATAAATATTAGTAGTAGCAGTAGTAGTAGTAATAATAATTGTAATAATAATACATACTTATAATAATTATAAATATTAGTAGTAGCAGTAGTAGTAGTAATAATAATAATAATAATAATAATAATAATAATAATAATAATAATATTTATCATCATCATTTTATCAGCTTAATAGGTAAACTGATGGTAATTATGGTAATATTAGATATGGTAAATATTATTATTGTTGTTATTATTATCATTATTATTGATAATTTGTACAAAAATTTAACTCAAGTGATAGACTAATAAAATAAACAATACGATAATAATAACGTAATCAGTAACAATATTATCAATAATAATACTATATATAACATTTTAAAACAATTATTTTTACATTTTAAGTTATTATATTTATTATTATTGATTAGTATTTCTAAATATATATATTTTTTTATTAAATCATCTTATTATTATTATTATTAAGTATTAGTGCTTTTAGTAGTGTGTAGTAAGCGTCTTTTGAATTCGCAAGTGACAAAGTGGCAATAAACACTTTTTTTTATCTATTAAATTCATTAAAGGGCATCTATGATAAAAATCATCTATTGTAAGCTGTTTATCTAGGACTGTGACTGTGTGTAGGTATAGTATGTCCACAGTCATATTGGAGTGATATAAAGACAATAAGTGTCTTTTTTTAAATTTCCTGACGTTAACATAGGACCCAAATCCCTCCCATTTTGAGGCCGACCGCAACGTGACAGTTTTCCCCACCCACCGATTTGATTGACAGCCACGTATTAACACGTCTCCGTAGTATAATCATATCAACAAGACAGGATGTGCGCAAAGCTATTGGGATTAAAAGATCTGCTCAGCTCGCTGCGATCATCAATCATCATCAAATGCGATCAAGAATGAGTTTTACAAATTTTAAAACTGTGCATGTTTGTAATGAATCACAGCGATGTTACTGTCTTTATCACCACAGCGGCGTGTCAGTACAATTATAAAAGAAGATGCTTCAATCCCGCTTTGTGGACATTAAATCAGGCTTATTTAGTACATTACATAACAGATATCCAAACAGGAGTGGATATTATTGTGTATCCTGTCACATATGCGTGCAAACATGTGGGCTGTGTGTGTATCCCCGCTGTGTGTGTGTGTGTGTGTGTGTGTGCGTAAAATTTGTATTGACTTTGCAGAAAGGCTTAAATTTACTCCACAACAAATTCATCAAATAATCATTAGGAAAGTTTTTACTGTAGTATTTCTCACAAACGTTATGTGAGATCTGCTTCCTTCATGTCCGTCACTGTGCTGTTTATCCGATGCAGCCAGGGCGGAGATTGAGGCATACCCTGACTGGCACGTGTAAACGGTGGACAGGGAGAATTAGCATTAAAGGCACAGGCCACAAAAACAGCTACATGGTTGTTCAGAGCAAAAAATCCAATATTCAGAAAGGTATAATAAAAAATCTGATGCGTGTTTTGAGATGAAACTTTACAGACACATTCTGGAGACACAAAAGTCTTATCTTAAATTTTGAAAAAGGGGTAAAATAGGTGCCCTTTAAATGGATAGTTCACCCAAAAATGAAAATGTCATAATTTATTCAGTCTATACTTGTTTCAAACTTTGAGTTTTTTATTTTTCTGTAAAAACGAAAATAAGATATTTTAAAGAAATATGGAAACCTGTCACTTCCATAGTTAAGTTCTTCTGTAAACTTATTTTTACAGGAGAAAGAAACTCATGAATTATTGGAACCACTTGAGGAAGAGTAAACAATGAGTGAATTTTCATTTTTGGGTGAACTGTCCCTTTAAGTGAGTATTGTTACAAGCTAATGGATACCATCCAATGACTAGACTATTGTCTGTTGGTGTAAAAACAAACAGTAAAATTTGGTCAGATTAATGTAATCCAATGTTTTACTGGTAGCTAAGCATATAAAACACTCAACCGTTTGGGAGTGTGAAGTACAACCGTGTAAATGACAGACATTTCCAATCTAGCTGTCTGCAATAAGACTTTTCTTTCAGTGGTTTAAGAGCATTAACGTTGTTTTATGGAACAAGAACAGCATGAGCCACAATGTCATTGTTGGCTACAGACGACGTTGAGGTCAGATGCATTTAAATGCAGCCTTCTTGGTTTTCTGAGCGTTTAAAACTCAATTCCTTGTTCCACACTACATCATGTTTGACCTCTCGACTTGAATACATCACCTTAGTTGACTTTGCAGAAATGTTGGAGAAATCCGACCAAGTGGCTTCTCTCACCGCACCATCTGGAGCCCGTCTGGATCTATTATTACCTGAAACTGTTATTTTATCACCTTTAAAATATTCGGGTCCTCGAAAAAATATCCCGAGCCGATGACATACATTATAACTCTGCTTTTGACGAACCCAGCAGAAAGACACTGGCTCATTCATAGTGACAAGTGAAGTGTTGTGAGCAGAAGCGAGTTTTATTTCAATTAGTTTTGGTAAATGAAGGTCTAGAGCGAAGCAGCTGAAAAAACGCCAGTCTGGAAATACTACACGTCTGTCTGCGAGGAAGAAAAACGAAGTGTAAGACATAGAGAGAGAGAGAGAGAGAGAGAGAGAGAGAGAGAGAGAGAAATGCTGAATCCTCTTTCATGAGTGCTTTCGGCAGCTTTTTAGAGTCTAGCTTTGTGGAGACTAGATTTAAAACTGTTAAACAGTTATGAAGCACTGTTCCAGCACTGAATTATGTTGCCTAAAGAACAGATCATGAAACGATAATGCGTTGTAACGTTGCAGTGAGTTCTTAAGCAGCCAATCAACAGCCTCCAAGCCATCTTCATTAAATATTCATGAGCTGAGGGTAGTTGTAGAAATCAATGACTGAAAAAATATAGACGACACAACAGTACATTTTCCCTTTGAATGCAAATCGCCTCATGACAGGCACAAACTGTTGCAAAAATCTGCTGCAATTGGAGCCTGGGCATGCGCAGAAGGGTCTACCTGATGGAGCCAGAGGTGGAGCCGTGGAATCAAGCTTCCACCTAAACGCCTGTACGTCAAATCAACCACACCCCCCGAACTTCTTATTTGACCGCCCATAGCTGCACTGTATGGCTCACTAATATAAATATAAGCACTTACATTTAAAAAAAAAACCTGTAATAATATACGATTTATAAAAAACTGTGATGTAAAAGCAATACATGTTAAACTGCAGAAATAAACAAACTTTCATACACACTAGCCTGAGTTAGACTAAGCAAAATGTAAGTAAAATGACAGATACGTCCTTAAAATCAAGTTCAAATAATGTTAAAGGAGATTGATCTGAACATAGGCTAACATTAGTTTTGTCTTCCTATTTATTATTTCAGACCTATAAAAAGAATTATTGCTAGATAGCGATCACATAAACAGTGATCCATCAGATCCCATAGGTCAGAAATTATAGTTTACTGCTCAACAACTCATTTTATCATGGTAAAATAACACAGAAATTGAATCTGTCAGAACATCTGACCCTATATCAGCTTGATAACCAGTGCCCTAATTGACCAAAACCATCTTTCGGGACATTTTATTGCAAGTGCAATAGATTTTTTTACTTGTGCTCAAGTCTCGTTCATTAACACAGAGGAGGTGGGGTTTATGATTTGTATTGCAGCCAGCCCCATATTACCACGATACAATATTGCCATAATACTTTGTGTCTCAATACAATATTATTTTGATTTGGATATATCACCATCTCATCCACTATCTCATGGACTGTTTAGAAATTTGTTTTAATATTCAAGCAAACGATATAACATTTACTCAGAAAGTATCTTAATATCGGTATTTCACCCACCCCTAAGGCTGTGTTGAAGTGTTACAGTCAATATTAATAAGCTAATGTTTTAAGCAAAGAGGATGTTTAACATGAAGTTTACAAATTTACCATTTGAGAACAAGGTAAAGATTATGGAGTATGGAATAAAATAACACAGGATTGTTAGCCCTGGATTAAAAGTGTGGCTAGTTCTATAAACTTTACATATATGGGTCAACAGAGAAAAGGGGTTTATTATAGTACAGTAAATGTTTTAAAAGCATGCTATTATCATGTGCGGCTGGAAGGGCATCCACCACATAAAACATATTCCAGAATAATTGGTACTTCATTCCACTGTGGCAAATCTTGATAAATAAGTCTAGAAAACTTTAAAAACTAAATTTTGAGGTCAATTTAAATGTAATTAAAAAATAACCCAATGTTGAGTTTGTCCATAATTGACCCATCATTAAATTATGACAACCTAGTATTTTTTTAGAGTGTGCTGTATAGTAAAGTTTCTAAAACACAGTTGTGAAGTAGTAAAATGATCCATATCAACATAAACATAGTGTTAGTACAGGACACCCTAACAAAACTATGGTATTATCATGTCAAAAGTGCAAAAATATGGTAAAAGCAGGGTATATTTGCAAAAGAAGCAAATCTATATACTTCATTGTTTATAGGCTATGCCTAGTTTTAAGGCTGAGGTATGCTAGACTGCGCTATTACTTAAACACACAAAAACTGAGTAGGTGCCACTGTCACAAATTGTTTGCGTTTGCACAAGTATTAGCCAAATTAATTACATTTCAATTCAATAGTGCTTCACTTTTAGGCTCACATATTTAAAAAAAACTGCTGTGGCAGCTTTGGCCTCGCTCTCCTAGCCATTTTTCAATTGGGAACTGTCACAAACATCTTTCCAAAGGGATTGCGTGAAAATATTAGCCGAAAAACTGCACTCTTTTAAAATCCAATGGAATTAACATGTTGATAAAACACCTATTTCAAACCACTTTCAACATATCATGATATGAATGCTTGAAACTGTCAATGTACATGCTTTAGGGTGTAGGATGATAGTATGCAAATTAGATGTACAGTAGGATGACAGTATGCAAATTAGGGTTTTTCCAAATAAAAATTGACGGACGGAAAATATAAATGAGTATCATCATGTTAAGGTAATCAAAAAATCTAGCAACATCTAACATACAATAAGCACCAGAGTTTTGTGTGTGTGTATTATTGCTCAGCATACTGAGGTTTCAGTAACTTGGATACTCTAGTGTGTGTGCGTAGTGATGTATCTTCAGTAACTGACAGCCACTTCGAGCCGTCAACCCTTTCTTTCTATTTTATTAGCCTAATTAAAAGCCCGGCATTTGTCTCAGTGACGAGCGGCGGGCGGCGGAGGTGTTATTTACCGAGCAGGCATCCATGGTGATCCCGTTAGCGTAACGACCGGCCTTGCTGATTGTTTCCCTGACAACAGAATGCATCATCATCATCTCATCCACACACACAGTGAGAAACGGATGGCTCCATTGAGTATAACAGCCCAGTATAGCCTTATGGAGAGAGCTGCACATAAATAAGAGTGACACCACCAGATCCTACCCGTATCTGTGAGTGTGTGTGTGTGGTGATGGATAGTGAGTGTGATTCAGTGTAAATAGCCATAATGCCTTACCTACTCCTCAACTACAGCTCTTTTATTTACGATCACCAAAGGCCACCAGTCACAGACACAGACACACACACACACACACACACCATGCAAGCTAACTTCCCTTACAAAAGTAACATGGCAATACCATGGTACATTAGTATATGTTATAGCACTAAATGATAACAGTTATTGTAACATGGTTTTTAAAGTAATTCAACTAATATATTGGTGTATTACCATGGTAAAAGAACAGTAGTACAATGTCTAAGCACATAAACAGCATAGCTCTTTTACCAGTGCATGAGCAAAAACATGGTAATACTATGGTAATGGAAAAAACATCAAGGAAAACTGTCAACAACATTTTATAAAGATAAATATATATATTTACATATGGTTTTACTACAGTAATTGTCCACAAAACAAGTTATTACCATGGTAAATCTTCAAAAACACATTATTATTATGGACAAAACGCTATAAGGTACAATATTAGTATGAGGACATATTTCTTACAAAAAATATAACAATAACATGGTACAAGTCCATGGTACATGCTCAAAAAGATGGTAATACTGTGGTAAACGTTCCAAAATCCGGTAATATAATAATACAACAAAGTATTACAAAGGTAAATGTTGTTCCAACGAAAAAAGTGCAAAAGCATAGTCTATGGCATGACATATTTGCAAATTCTTTTAAATAATGGTAAATTTTGATTAGATATTACCTTGTAAAAAAGTCAATTTCAAACACAGACATTTCATGGTATGCTGTTAAAAATTAAAGTAAATCTATAAGCATGGTATTACTAGAGAAAATGATAACTACAGGCAATATTTGCAAAACCAAATGCCAATGTCATGGTACCTGCTCAAAAACATGGTAATGCTATGGTAAATGTTCCAAAATTTGGTAATATAATAGTAAGCTGTCAACAAAGTATCACATAGACAAATGTCTGTATGAACATGGTATTACTACAGTACATGTTTACAAAACAAGTTAATACCACAGTAAATGTCTATAAAGTCATGTTTTAATGAAAAAAAAGTGCAAAAACAGTGTGTCGGAGGACATGCTTTTTTTTTTTATTATAATTTTGTTCCCATGTTCAAACAATTGGAAATATCATGGTATGCTGTTAAAACCGAAAGTAAATGTCTTCATAAGCATGGTATTACTGGAGAAAAGGGCAACTACAAGCAATATTTGCTAAAAAATAAAATGCCAATACCATGGTAAATTCTCAAAAACGTGGTAATACTGTGGTAAACATTCCAAAATATGCTAATATTATAGTGTGCTGTTAACACTGTATTATAAAGTCAAATGTCTGCATGAACATGGTATTACTACAGTACATGTCCATAAAACAAGTTATTACCATGGTAAATGTCTATAAAAGTGACGTTTTTTTTTTCAAAGGAATAAAGTGCAAAACAGAATTTGGGATTACATATTTGCGAATTTCAAACATGGATATTCCATGGTATTCATGCTGTTAACAATGAACGTAAATGTCTACATAAGCATGGTATTACTGGAGAAAATGGTAACTACAAGCAATATTTGATAAAAACAATGCTAATACCATGGTACATGCTCAAAAACATGGTAATGCTATGGTAAATGTTCCAAAATATGGTAATATAATAGTACGCTGTCAACAAAGTATCACAAAGGCAAATGTCTGCATGAACAAGTTAATACCTTAGTAAATGTCTAAAAAGCTGTTTTTTCAAGAAAAACAGTGCAAAAACATGGTATATCGGATGACATATATGTTATTTTTTCTTTTTTTATATAAAATAAAGGTAAGTTTTATCATAATTTTGTTACCATGTTAAATTATTTTTTTTTATTTCATGGTATGCTGTTAACAATGAAAGTACTGTAAATGTCGACATAAGCATGGTATTACTGGAGAAAAGGGCAACTACAAGCAATATTTGCTGAACACTAAATGCCAATACCATGGTACCTGCTCAAAAACATGGTAATACTGTGGTAGACATTCCAAAATATGGTAATATAATGGTGTGCTGTAAACAAAGTATTAAAAAGGCACATGTCTGCATGAACATGGTATTACTACAGTACCTGTCCACAAAATAAGTTATTACCATAGTAAATGTCTTTAAAGCCATGTTTTTAATAAAAAAAGTGCAAAAACAGTATATCGGATTACATTTTTGCTATTTTTTTCTTTTATTTTTTATAAAATAAAGGTACATTTTATTATAATTTTGTTACCATGTTCGAAAAAATAGAAATTTCAAACACGGAAATTTCATGATATGCTGTTAACAATGAAAGTAAATAAAAGTGCCAATACCATGGTATATGCTCAAAAACATGGTAATACTGTGGTAAATGTTCCCAGATATGGTAATATAAGTCCGCTGTCAACAAAGTATCACAAAGACAAATGTCTGCATGAACATGGTATTACTACAGTACACGTTCACAAAACAAGTCATTACCATAGTAAATGTCTATATTTTTAATGAAAAAAGTGCAAAAACATAGTATATCGAATGACATATTTACTTTATTTAAAAAATAAAAGGTACATTTCTATTATAATTTGTTACCATGTTTAAAAAAATGTAAATTTCAAACACGGAATTTGCTGTTAACAATGAAAGTAAATGTCTACATAAGCATGGTATTACTGGACAAAACGGTAACTACAAGCAATATTTAGCAAAACTAAATGACAATACTATGGTACATACTCAAAAACATGGTAAATCTATGGTAAAGCATCAAAACCATAGTAATCTCAAGATACGCCAAACTCTGCAGGTACACACATCCTACTAGTGTTTATGTGTGCGTCCACACACACCTGATGGGGCAGTGGCTCATCATCACCCACTGGACCTTCGTCTTCTTCACCCCTGCCTGCCCCCTCCCGTCTTTAATTATGGCCCATCCGTTATCGTGCCGACGGGGAGAGTGACAGGCCTATTTGCGGGGCCGGCGGGCTGCTTGTGACTGATTGGACAGCAGATCGTCAGGGGCGATGGCCATGTGACAGCGCACATTTCCATTTGGGTGAAAAATCAGGCTAATGTGGCCAACTCCAGGTGTATATGTGAGAAAGAGAGAGATGAGCGAGGGCGAGCCGGACCCACAGAGACTGCAAAATAACAGCGCAGACTCCAGCGCGTATTCATCATAAAAAGCCAAACACGCAGAATCAACAGCAGCACAATGAAAACCTTCAGCCTCACCTCTACCAGCCTAGTCTTGGGAGGACAATCCAAGCCAAAGAGAAAGAGAGAGAGAGAGAGAGAGAGTACAAAAGTAACATGGCAATACCATGGTACATTAGTCTACCGTTGAAGTCAGAATTATTAGCCCCCCGTTGATTTTTTTCCCCAGTTTCTGTTTAACGTTGAGAAGATTTTTTTCAGCACATTTCTAAACATAACAGTTTTAATAACTCATTTCTAATAACTGATTTATTTTATCTTTGCCATGATGACAGTACATAATATTTTACTAGATATTTTTCTAGACACTTCTATCCAGCTTAAAGTGACATTTAAAGGCTTAACTAGGTTAATTAGGTTAACTAGGCAGGTTAGGGTAATTAGGCAAGTTATTGTATAATGATGGTTTGTTCTGTAGACCAGTGTTTCCCAACCCTGTTCCTGGAGGCACACCAACAGTACATATTTTGGATGTCTCCCTTTTCTGACCCATTATCTTCAGGTGTTGGAGTCTCTTCTGATGTTATGATAAGTTGATTCAGGTGTGTTTGATTAGGGAGAGGTTGAAAATGTGTACTGTTGGTGTGCCTTCAGGAACAGGGTTGGGAAACACTGCTGTAGACTATCAGAAAAATAATTAATTTTGTCCTTAAAATGTTTATTTAAAAATTTAAAACTGCTTTTATTCTAGCCGAAATAAAACAAATAAGATTTTCTCCAGAAGAAAAAATATTATCAGACATACTGTAAAAATTTCCTTGCTCTGTTAAACATCATTTGGGAAATATTTGAAACAGAAAAAAAAATTCAAAGGGGGGCTAATAATACTAACTTTAACTGTATGTTATAGCACTAAATGAAACCAATTATTTTAGCATGGTATCACTGTACAGGATACAATAGCATATAATAGCGCAGTGTTTCCCAACCCTGTTCCTGGAGGCACACCAACAGTACATATTTTGTATGTCTCCCTTATCTGACCCATTCGTGTCAGGATTTGGAGTCTTTTCTAATGTTCTGCTGAGTTGATTCAGGTGTGTTTTATTAGGGAGAGGTTGAAAATGTGTACTATTGGTGTGCCTTCAGGAACAGGGTTGGGAAACACTGTAATAGCATATTTCTTATACCAGCGCATGTGCAAAAACTACTTAGGTACACTATAGTAACTGGCAAAAACACAGTAATATCATGGAAAACTGTCTGACGGTACATATCACGAATTCTCTTGCGGGGCATCATGTGATAGCATAGTGTGCATCGGATGTGAATTTTAGAATCTCGCCAGAAGTAGTAAGTCAAGTACGTTCTTTACAGTATGAATGTGAGCAGTATAAATGGAACTCGGACGCACTACATCTGCCACTTTGTCATGATCACATGACCTACCCGCGTCAGTTGCATCGCTTCCCTCACATTCACGAATTCTCTTGCGGGGCATTATGGGATAGCGTGCATCGGATGCGCATTTTAGAATCTTGCCGGAAGTAGTAAGTCATCTGGGTACTTCTCGCATACTGTTTTTCGAATTCTATGCACTACATTCCCAATCAGGCACCTCACTCACACACCAGTTCCAGATCACCTCTGATTACTTGACCACAGATGTAGCTCTTGAAGACTGATTAGCTGGACTATTAGTACACCTCACATTCTCACACACATTGCTGAATCTTGTTTTCTTATACCAGTGCATGTGAAAAACTACTAAGGTATACTATAGTAACTGACAAAAACACAGTAATATCATGGAAAACTTTCTGAAGGTATATATCTACATGCATATGGTTTTACTACAGTAAATGTCCACAAAACAAGTTATTACCAAGGTAAATCTCTAAAACACACTATGGCTGCGTCTGAAATTGCCTATTACTCAGTAACTACTGCATTTAAATTTACTACTCGACCGTTAGAAAAGTATGTTCTTTACAGTATGAATGTGAGCATAATAAATGGAACTCGGACGTACTACATTCGCCATTTTGTCATGATGACATGACCTACCCACGTCAGTTGCATCGCTTCACTCACATTCACGAATTCTTATGCGGGGCTTCATGGGATAGTGTAGCATGCTTCGAATGCACATTTCAGAATCACGCTGGAAGTAGTAAATCATCCGGGTACTTCTCGCATACTGTTTTTCGAATTCTATGCACTACATTCCCCATCAGGCACCTCACTCACACACCAGTTCCGGATTACCCCTGATTACTACCTAATAAACTGCACTTGGGATTCTCACCTCTGTTGTACCAAGACTACTTGTTACAACACCATACGTCTTCAAAATTATTTCAAGAGTACATAGCTCTGTAAAAATGAAAATTAAAAGTCCTGACTTAATTATAGCAGCAAATATCCTTTCAACATTATAATACATTTTTTGGTCAATTTCTGCTAATATAGATGGCTATTTTAGCTTTTCAAAATAGCATTTGACAACTGACATTCACCTTTTCATTTTTGACATATTTAAAACCCAAATTAAAAGCTTGTTCAGTTTGTACAATTGTAAAGTTTGCTGCACATCCTGTGTGTATTAAGCAATGTGTACATGTTTTGAACCTGCATAGGTGCAACATTTAGTTTAGTCAGTGGTGGGGTCTATTTCAGTTCCTCAAAATAGCAACATGCCAACAATGCGCCTTAACAAACCTCCTTTTTAGACCAACACACCCATGAGACAACAAAGTGGAGCAAATAGATTTGCTATTTAAACAACATGGTGCAAAACAGGAAAATTACAGTTGCGCTGGTCTGAAAATATCAACAAATTGCGCCAAACACGTCTTGTGCCTTATTGCACCGGGTGTATGATAGGGCCCTTAAGTTTTCCCCTAAAACACCTGAAGAATTGTGTTGTTTCAGCTTATATTAAATAAGTAGTTGGAACAAAAAACAAACATCATTTGTTGATCATTTGTTAAAAGATTTTACACAAGCTCTATACAGTTTTTTCCATTACATTCACACACGTCCACAAAACTCTCAGACTCCAAAAACCCCCTTTAAAATCACCTAAATCTGGTGAGAGAGAGGGAGAGGTTGAAGCAGTGAGGAAAGGCCTTGTTTTCAGAGCAAACCTCCTGAATTTGTGTGAGAACCACACAGGAATGTTTTCCTCTTGCGGCTGGTTGACACTCGTGGCAGCGGAGGGTGGACACGGGACGTCCAGATTTACGGAGGTGTCAGGGATTTCTGCTCTGATACTCTCTAGGGTCACATCTCGCTCGCTCTGCCTCGCTCCTATCCCTTTTCTGTCAGATCTCTATTGAAAAAGAAAACAGGCCCGTCTCTCCTTCTGTCTGACAACGTAGCGGAAAAAGAAAAACAGGCAACGAGGAGGAGGGAGAGATGAGTGAAAACACGGGGATGGAGAGATCTCCTCTGGTGTGGACGTTGTTGTGGAGGGAGGTTCATCTCCGTGTCAGGGCCTTTTTGACCTGATCATTCACAATCGGTCGCAGCAATACCTGACCGTCAGGCGTCGGTTCAGCTCAATGGAGGATTTAATCGTTGCATGGAAAATGTTCCTGAAACTTTTTTCGCAGCAAGTATGGCACTGAGCGGGAATTCGTTTTTTGGCTACAATCGAGAGTACTAAAAGGGGTCTATTCTACACATCTATTTTATTTTCATCCCTCAAGTCCACTTACAATGTCAGTAAGGGTTTCTTTTCATTTTATTTCCAGACTATTTCCCACACTTAATATGACCCCTGAATTAAAGGGATAGTTCACCTACACATGAAAAAGTCCTCACTATTTACTCACTCTCCCTCAAGTAGTTTCAAACCTTTATTCTGTTGAACACAAAATATAATATTTTGAATAAAGCTGAAAAAATGTAACCATTGACTTCAATAAAACAAATACTATGAAAGTCAATGACTATAGGTTTCCAGCTTTCTTTATCTTTTTTTTTTATCTTCAACAGAAAAATGTCAAACAGGTTTGAAACAAGTAAATAGTGAGTAAATGATGACAGAATTTTCAGTTTTGTTGAATTATCCCTTTAATTAGGCCATTTTTTTTGTTACTGTACCTTTAAGAGTTCTTGGTGTACTGTAAATCAGTGGCCCCAACCCCCCAGGCCGCATGTAATTCCTAATTATTTCAGTTTTATTTATTATCTGAGTAATCTGTTATTTCGAAAAATCTTTTATTTTGAAAAATGACTATACTCTCGGTTTTATCTTGGCCACCTGAGCACCAAAATTTAACCCACAAGCTAGCAAAATGTGTAAGAAACAGATGTGTTTTGCAGTGTTGGGTAAGTTACTTTTAAAAAGTAATCGATTACAAATTACTGATTACTACTAGACAGTTGTAATCCGATTACATTACTAATTACTTTATGTAAAAAGTAATCAGATTACATTTTTTTTTACTTTGATGTTACTTTTAAAACATATAAAATATATTTATAAAAATGCAAAACAAACTGCAGCTCTTAAAAGTACATGAATAAAACTTTTATTGTTGTTATTGATAAACGTTACTTTAGCAACACGAACTTACTTCAAGCTGCCCTGAGGGACAAGCTGAGGTGGAAGATGATGGCACTGCTCCGTGTCTCTCCCGGGAGGTCATCTTTAGAAACTAAGAGACGACCGTAGGTAAAATACTAACATTAATACTTAACATAAAGCACGACGTATTGCACACCGCAACAACTTTCCGATATGCGCGCCACTGACGTCACCGTCTGTGCTTCCAGGTCAGAGAGCAACTGTCCATCAAAAGCTCATTAGCCAATCAGTGTAGATCACTGTTAAGCCCGCCCCCACGAGAAGTTTGTGCCAAAACAGCAAATGAAAATTTACGAAGCGTAAGCGAAAACTGTGGCAACGCATTCAAAATCCATGATTCGCGAAAACGATTCTTTGAAAATCATTAACAAAGAATGAAGCATATTTGAAGAGCATGTTAAATTCGTGCGACTGAGTTCATTTTTTTGTTTTCGTTGTGTTTTTCTTCTTTTGCAGTGGCATATTTTTGATCGTTTCTTGGAAAGTTACGTTCAGTTTTATAAAGTTACGTTCATTCTTATTGGCACAAAAATGATTCCATATAATGGGACTCTCACGTTCACACACACACTCATGCACTAGGCCAATTTAGTTCATCCAATTCACCTATAGTGCATGTCTTTGGACTGTGGGGGAAACCGGGTAAAGTCTAGATAGGATACAGCTGCGGATACATCAATATTTTTGTGACACTGTATAACAATAATTAATATTGTTACTGTACTGTGATGGTTGGGTTTAGGATCGAAGTAGGGGTAGACTTTAATAAAATACTAATTATTGGGTAATTTAATAAATAACATTAATAATACTCGTTACAACTACTGTTTCTAACTTTACATTACTCCGACTATTGGGTTTAAGGTGCGGGTAGACGCTAATAAAATACTATTAATAGAACATTTTATTAAAAAAATATAAATAATTCTTGTTAACTTCCAGCCGCAACCGTATCTGATCTAGCAACAACCGGGAAACCGAAGCACCCGGAGGAAATCCACAGGAACATGGGGAGAACATGCAAACTCCACACAGAAATGCCAACTGGGCCAACTAGGAATCGAACCTGTAATCTTCTTGCTGTAAGGTAAAAGTGCTAACCACTGAGCCACCATGCCACCCTTAAACTGAAATAACCAAACATAAATATAGGAGAGGGCGACACAGTAGGTAGTGCTGTCGCCTCACAGCAAGAAGGTCGCTGGTTCGAGACTCGGCAGGGTCAGTTGGTGTTTCTGTGTGGAGTTTGCATGTTCTCCCTGCGTTCACATGGGTTTCCTCCGGGTGCTCCAAACACATGCGGTATAGGTGAATTGGGTAGGTTAAATTGTCCATAGTGTGTGAGTGTGAATGAGTGTCTATGGATGTTTCCCAGAAATGGGTTGCAGCTGGAAGGGCATTCGCTGTGTAAAACAAGTGCTGGATAAGTTGGCGGTACATTCCGCTGTGGCGACCCCAGATTAATAAAGGGACTAAGCTGAGAAGAAAATGAATGAATGAATGAATGAAACATAGGAGGTTGAGAAAAACGCTCATTAACAAAAAATCTGATGGCATTTAGAGGCTTTTGTATCTGAACTCTTCATATATAAACACACAACAACAGGATACATGTAAATTAAGATTGGCTCAATTCAAATTTGAAGAAAAATCATTCAATTCCGCCTTTTGGAAATTCAAAATTAGCTTCTGACTCAAAATGATCCCTAGAGGAAACTTTGGATTATCAAGACTTCATTAAGTACTGCTTTTTAACCAGAAATCTATTCCAAATCTTTTTTTTTCCACAGCAAACAAGCGATCTGATTGAACTTCCATCTCTTCCAGCTCTTTCTGTTCTTGTTCTGAAGTTTGGGGGGGGGGGGGGGGGGGGGGGGGGTCTGATGCTGTGTGTTGTAATTGGATGACTGATGTGTGTGTCGGTCTGAGGGTTAGCAGACGTGGAGGGAGGCCACCTGGAAGAGCCGCGGCTGTCAGAGGAGTCCAAAAAGTGGCCAACGAGCACAATCTCCCCTGCTCTTGGCTTAAAACATTTCAGAGAAGCAGGCAGCGCGGTCGGCCCTGGCAAACTGTCCCGAGACCTCCTAAACCTTCTTCTCCAAATAAAAATCCCCCCACAAAGGGCTTTTTTTGTCCCCTGCAGGCAGCGGTAGCATTTCAGGAAGTGGGCGCGCTCCATAGCGTGATGATTTATGGCTGGGTGTCCTGGGTGGCAACTGGCCGGACTCCCGCTGTCAATCAAACCGGGCTCAGGAGCGACGGCCAATAGTGTCGCTCTAAAGAGGTTACAATGGCTGTCATAAAGAAAAAAAGTGAGAGCAGGAAAGAAGGGGAAGAAAAAGAGAGTCTGGACAATCTGAAGACGAGGGAAGATGGATGTGTTCTTGCTCTATTTAAGAAGAAAGTCTCTCTCACTCTTTCTTTCTTTCTCCGTGTCTCTGTAGGGGGTTTGTTTTGAAGGTTGCGGATGGCAGGATGGCAGGGTTATAATCTGCCGGGGTAACCAGTCTGAGATTCGGTGTTTGGCCTGAGATGGTAACTCGTCTTGACCAGGCACAACAATTAGAGCAGATCTCTGTCCTAACATTACTGACACACGGACCAGGAAAAATCCTGTCTGATGGATCAGAGGTGACACAGCCAAGCAAAAGTACTGATGTATGTGAGTGTGTGTCTGTGTGAATTTTAACCCATCAAACGAGAAGATGGCCATGTCTGTCAATAGCACTTGCTCTTCCATATTTTCTACATCTTTCATCTATTTGTCACCTATTGTTGTTCACCCAGCAATGAAAAGTTTATTATTAATGACCCTCACGTCATTCCAAACACCAGAGACCTTTGATTATAATTGGAATTTATTTTTTTTTGATGAAATCTGATTAAATCAAAGCCCAGTGAAATACCAAAAACAATTCTCAAAACAGTCCATTCTCTGTAAAAAAAAAAATGCTGGGTTCCACACAATTCCTTCATGTTGTCCAAACACTTAAGTTAACTTGTTAACATTGTTTTTACAAATTTATGTGGAGTAAACATAAAACAAATAAGCTGTCCACCCCAAAAAACTCAAGAATTGTGTTAATTTAGCTCATTTTTAAATAAGTAGTTTGAACAAGCAGTAAAAATCATTTTCAGTCAGAATATATTCTCGCTGTTTAAAAAAGCTACAGAGGTTTTAAAACAACAAGATGTTATGAAGAAACTATTCCTTTAACTTCTTGCTTTGGACCTATTAAGCTCTAGTTTTCTCTCACTTCACTCTGCTCTTCCACTCTCAGGTTTGAGTAACTCTAGCTGTTTTCCTGAGCTCTATTCTTAGTTGAGGAGGTAAGTGTGTGTGTGTGTGTGTGTGTGTGTGTTAAGATTGAGTGGCATGTATGAACTGTCTGCCCCACACAGAAGTTTAGAGTCAGCTAACGTGAAACACATGATAATACAGCTTGTGTCAGCTTCAATCACACTCTCCTCACACACTCACACAACAAACACGACTCCTACGATGCACACAATTAAATGCACACACTTTCCTTTCATTCAGGTGCTTTATAAACAGTACGAGTCGGCACGAGAGAAAACCTGAACGAGAAGCCAGACACAGAGAGAGAGAGATAGAGAGAGAGAGAGAGAGAGAGAGAGAGAGAGAGAGAGAGAGAGAGAGAGAGAGAGAGAGAGAGAAATCCTGCTTAAAACAGAAAAAAAAAACATTGAAACAACATTGTGCAAACCAAACCACAGCCAAGGAAAGCCGATCCTCAGGTCTGAGTGGACTTTCTGAACTGGTTTAAACAGGTAGAGGACAGACTAGAGGAAAACAAACTATTTAGGATTTCCGTAATGTGGACAGAATCACGGAATGATAAAATGTCATGAAGTTTGGTAGTCTGAAGATCAAATTAAATTGTGATGTGAATTAGTGTCTGAATATTAAATTCAAAGGACTCTTCTTTATGTGAATAAATGAGATGATATTCTTTGACTACACACTCTGTCATCTGTCATCTCTCTATCCGCTTGTTAAGTGTGACGTCACGCGAAGCGGCTTCCAGGTTCAAGCACTCTATCAAACTGTATAGGGAGACTCATCAAATGGAAATAATAAACGTTTACAAAGCACTGTAATACTTTCGAAAATCACAATCGCAATATATATGTGAATGCCTAATATCTGATGGCCGGAAAGTGATTAATTTTTTAAATAAATTGTTAAAATTTTGGTATTTGTGATGCAGCAAGCCCAGAGAATCATGTGTACACTATGATTTGATATAAAATTCACTTTAATGTGTGATTAGGACTAAAACGTGGTCATAACTGAATATTTTCTCAATTCAAATGAGTAGCGGACCTGTAAACAGCATTTCATACAGTACGTCACCGATACGTCATGACTTCTCAAGCAGATATAAGGAGAAACTTCATCTCTGTCTTGGGTGAAATATGTTAGCCATGCCCCTCCAACAGTTATTTGCTGTGAGGAGCACAAACACAAAACCCCACCCCCTACTCAATAATCAGTTTCAGTATGGTAAATGCAGTGTTTTTCAGCCAACAATAAACTTCCGGTGAAAGTTTTATGTGACTATTTTTCATTTCATAAGGTTCCTTTTACAGTATCGATGTTGTAATGTAATGAAAATACATTTAGTTAAATAGACTTAAGCTTTCATTTAACGAGACAAAAGAAACTAGTAGCAGCAGGCGTCAGTGGCAGCAGGCTAGCACAGAAACTCCATTGAAAATACTGGGGTAAAACACAACTTCATATTTTAAAGACATGGCGTGAAACAAAGTAATGTAATTCAGTGCTTCTTGTCTGGTCTGATCCCCACTTTATATTGTGTATTAAACAAGCAGTGAAGATCAACGATTTTTAAAGAAAACAGATCTTAAATGAGGCGATTTTGTAACAGCGTGAAAAAGTTTGTGTGCATATACCCCGTTTTATATATATTATCATTCTGAAATAAAAGTCTACACCAACTTACGGTTTACATGGACATATAAGGAACAATATTCAGACATACCATATTTAATTTGAGAGAATAAATACTGTAAGGGTGCGTGTCCACTGAAGCACTTTTGCACAGCTGAAAATGTTCCAAAAATGCTCAGCTGTGAGCGATTCTCTAGCTCTTTTTAGTGTTAAGTGTAAAACGGACGCTCAGCACTTGGGCCACATTGCTGGTATTCTAAAAAATACACTTGACATTGAAATACGCTAGACATGTTAAAGAACACTTCGGTGGACGTGTGTCCAAAGACATACAAGCAAGTCTATTCAACATCAGCTAATTTCCAAAAACCGAAATGTTTTAATTGAACATTAAAACTGGCATATAAGCAGTGGTGTGAAGTAACTAATTACAAATAGTCAAATTACTGTAATTGAGTAGTTTTTCTCAGGAATTGTACTTAGTAGTTTTAATAATGTGTACTTTTACTTTCCCCTGGGTACATTTTTAGTGCAGTATTGGTACTTTTACTCCACTACTTTTCTTTAACCTGTAGTCACTACTTTATTATCTTTCCTGTCTATGGGGATTGGCTAGTAGAGAAGTAGAAGTAGTACTAGAAGTAGAATAATCAGTTCTGCTAATGCCATCCAATCAAATCGCACAGAAAATCGCATTAAACAGAACAACCTCATGACACAAATTCATTACACGCAATAACCAAGAGACTGTCTAGACTTCATGTCACTGATGATAAGATGGCGGACGTTTACTGTATGATGACTGAAATCACCAATTGACCTTAAACTAAAGCACTACAGAATGTTACGTTTTCACACACACAAGCACAAATTGACACATCAACATTTCACAGTGTAATACTCACTACTCACTACTCTTGAGTACTTTTAAAAGGGCTACTTGTCACTCATACTTTGAATAATATTTACAACAGATACTTTTACTCTACTTGTACTACAATTTTGGCTTAGTAATGGTACTTTTACTGGAGGACGATCCACCACAGCATATAAGATATTTGGACTCACTCGTGGAACAACAGGTTTCTTTTCCTAAAATGTTCTCAATGTAATGAACATGGCCATTTATGTACACTGTAAAAAAAAAGGCTGGGTTCCACACAATTCCTTCATGCTGTCCCAACAACAATTAAGTTAACTTAATCGTTTTTACAAATTTAGATGTATTGAACATAAACAATACCCCCCCCCCAAAAAAAAAAAAAAAACTTTAGCAGCATAAACAAGCAACAAAAGTAATGTTTTGAGTGTATAAATGGCTTCATGTATGACTTATTATATACCTGTACTATTTGTGTACAACAAAGTTCTACTTTAAAAATAGAAAAATGAAATTACCACCCAAAAATGAAAATTGACTCACTATTTGCTCACCCTCAAGTGGAAAAACTAAGGAAAACAAATGCTATGGAAGTCAATGGTTACAGGTTTCCAACTTTCTTCAAAATATCTTTATTTGTGTTCAACAGAAGAAGTCAAACAGGTTTGGAACAACCCAGCAGGATGTCAACATGACGTCAGATTGACATTGTATCCCAACGTCATAGGGATGTTGCAATTTGGGTGGAAATGAAAATCGGGTTAACGTCAGACCTCAACGTCAGACTGAAGTCAGTGTTCAATGTCGGACATGGATTGTGGTCACTTTCCAACGCAAACTAAAAACAACTTAATATCAGCGTCTAAGGATTGTACAGCTTGACGTTGTGTGGACGTTACCACTATGATGTCTATCAGATTTTGGTTGAATAAATGTCAGTGTTTGACGTCAATATGACATTGGTTTAAGATGTTGGTTCAACATTAGATTTTGGTCACTTTCCAAAACAACATTGAATTTTGGTCACCCGACATCACAACATAAATTTATCCGAATATTAATGTCTAATGACGTTGTGTGTCTGCTGGGAAGTGAAGGGTGAGTAAATGATGACAAAATTTTCATTCATGGGTGAATTGTCCCTTTAAGAGAGACTAATATAAAGTGAAGAACAGAACAGGGACTAAGACCAACCAAAATGAAACAATGTTTTAAAATAAAATCTCCTTTCCTCAAAATATCAGCTTTCATATACGGTTTTGAACATGACATTGAGAGGCAGGAGTTTCTGCTTTGCAACGCAACCAAAACACACTGTCAAGTGTTCTCAAACATGCCTGTTGAAAAACTGAACAGCTTCCAGGTCACCAGTACACATCTGCTTAGATTTGAACGATTTTCCTAAATTAGGAAATTACCTCAGAAACGGCTGCAGATCGTGTTTTGTGTTTAACCCTGATTTAAGAGTGATTGACGGTTTGACAGTGTGATATAAACAAATTTCCAGTGTAGCATTTGCTTGCTTCAGTTGGTTTGAGACGTACCATGTGCATGGCGAGGTGGGGGGGGGGGGGGGGGGGGGGATAATTACAGGAAAGGAAATCCTGCGTTTCAATAAAAACACTGTACGATATCTAGCAAAACATATTTCGGATAAACGTTATTAGTCACTCTGTGGTCAAAAGTGAAGGTAAAAAAAAAAGAATTCGATTTCCTGATATCAGCATAGCAAGGTTTCACCGATCCACGACAAAACACACTTTTCTGTGTTCCCCACATTTGAAATGGAAACCTCATGAGTGTGTTGTGCGCCTCCTTACGTTTATTAAACGGTCTTTTAGACTCCCCGCAGCAGCAGCTCTCTGTTTTGTATAGAGAGAGAGAGAGACAGACAGGAAGAGGTGGGTTCATTTTAATGAAAGCCCACCTTCTCCACCCCGCAGAGCTTTTGAGCAGGTACAGCCCTGCACCCAAACACACACCCCTATTCTTATACATCTAATGAGGTCACGACCTGTGCAGAAACCCCCTTCACCTGGCATTGTGACACACACACACACACCTTACGCTACTAACAAGTGTCTTTGTCCAGGCATCATTTGTATACCGACTCTACAAGCATTTATCCCAGGACTTCCTCACCCCGCTGAGAAACACAGAGAGGACAACAACATGAAGACTTGTACAACAGCGGATTTTTGCAATCAGTTTATTTATTTTGTTTCCTTTTTGGTTTCTCGTATTTGATATATTGATTTTTTTATATATATAAATGATAACAATTTAATGCATATTATTATTATTATTATTTAATTAGGAAACAAACTATTAAATATGCATATATTAAGTAGTAATATCATCAGATTTATTACGACTAATTAAAAATATATTAAGATTTGTAGCATATTTAGCTGATGATTTACTTGCTTTTTCCCTGTGAAAATACACTTGTATTAAATAAATCCACACAATTTTTTTGTATTTCAACCTCCATAAAAGACACTTCCTTTTGTTAATTAGAACATTACCAATTAATTTTACAGACATTTTTGTTAAACCTAAAAAACCCAAAAAGCACAAACTAGTCAAAATACAGGTGAAACACTACTACTAATAATATTATTTTTAATACTTCATTCATTCATGTCCCAGATTTATCAGGGGTTGCCACAGAGGAATAAACCGCCAACTATTCTATCATATGTTTTACGCAGTGGATGCCCTTCCAGCTGCAACCCTGTATTGGTAAAATAATAATAAAAAAAATAGCAATAACAACAACAATAATAATAATAATTGCTTCAAATGAATAAAGTACATTGTTTCTTAATTTATTTTTTGTTAGTGTATAACAGATCTGGTTTACTTATTAAAAAGCCAATTTTCAGTCATCTATATAATGCAAAATAAGAATTACTTTTGGACACAATTATCCATTTAAAATAATGAAAACACTAAAAACCTAAATGCAAAGCACGACTGATTGAATTATCCATTAGGATTGGACTGGATGCCAGAATATTATTGGATAACTTTAATTTTCCCTCATTAACACAACCTTTATGAGATCATGAGATCAGGCATTTCTTGCACTTTGTTAAACTATTTCAAAACCTTTATATTTGTATTTATGTATATTACATAAATACACACACACACACACACACACACACACACACACACACACACATATATATATATATATATATATATATATATATATATATATATATATATATATATATATATATATATATATATATATATATATATATATATATATATATATATTATATATACACACAAATTAACAAAAGGTAAATTTTTAAGTTTAGCAAAAACAAAAAAACAAGCAACAAATCAAAAACTAAATAAAAAATACAACAAGAATAATATTATAATATAGAATAAAATAAATTAATACATTTTTACAGAAAAAAGTAAAATAAATAAATAATAATAATACAAATATTAAATAATACAGCAATAACATATTTGTCTAATCTATACACTTTCAATGTCCATCAGTTCAACAAAAAGAGTCACCATCTAGACCAGGGGTCATCAGGGCCGGTGTCCCTCCAGGGTTTAGCTCCAACTTGCCTCAAAACACCTGCCTGGGTGTTAAAAATATACCTAGTAAGACCTTGATTAGCTTGTTCAGGTGTGTTTGATTAGGGTTGGAGCTAAAATCTGCAGGACATCGGCCCTCCAGGAACAAGTTTGGTGACCCCTGATCTAGACTCTCCAAAAGTCAAAGAATATTTTCCAAATAGACCAAAATATATCAATTTTGTTTTTCAAAAAACAGCTTATCTTTTCTAAGGCAAGGCGAGAGTTCATCCTTTCATGCACTGAGATATACCAGGACTGTCCCTTTTTTTCTAAGAGCACGCAATTAAACGTTTAGCTTCTGCCAAACATAAAGTTAACAGCAATCTTTCATGTTTGGTCACATTAGTTTAATAGACAAATTTGCAATATACACTAGGGCTGGGCAATTAATCGAAAAGTAATCGAAATTGACATTCAGAACCTATAATCGATTGAATTTTTCCAGGAGGATTTTTTCAATTAATTTCCTACTGCATGTGGTGTCATGTGACCCAGCTCTGTTAATTTGTTATTTAAGGCTGATTTATTCTGCGACGAGTTCGCACACCTCTTTGTGTGGTCCAGGTGCTGTCGCATACCCGTGCACCTCTCAAACGATTTAACTACACGTTGAGACAACACGTAATGGAAGCTCTGTGATTGGTCTGTTTGGTAGCGGTGACGAGCGTGGGTGGTGCGAAGAGCCGCAGGAGAGCAGCGAGCCCATTGGACAGTGTTTACAAGTGTCGAGTCTCGTTGAGGAACTCCAGTTGGAAACTTTTGTTTTATGTTTACCTTATAATTTAAGTTGTTACACACCCGCCAGTTCCCGCCTCTAAATCAGCTAGTTTTAGTTTCTTGTACACTAAGGTAGCATTCAGAAAAATCTAACCCCCTGCGAAGAAACTCGATACAGAGGAACATAAAATCCTGCAACACAAACAGCACGTAGAAGTATAAATGCAAGGCTATGAGCAAGGCAGGCGCCGTGGGTCATAACGATAATTTGACGCAGAAGTATAAGGGGCCGATCACACCGAACGCGCATTTACGTTCCAAAAACGTGAGACGCACCACACTGCCTTTTTTGATGATAAGAAAAAAGAAGCGAGGTGCGCTTTTTATATTGCTAGGCAACAACTGAACCAGCTGGGTATTGTGTTGTAAGAGTGTTGCTGTTGATATTAATACAATTTTAATAATTAATAATATTGTGATATTCAATATTTGTGAAGTCATATAGCTACGGATAATTCAAAACAGCAACCACTAGTCACTTATCCATCTTCAAAAATCTCCGTAGCTGTCTTGTCAACACAAACACTGCAGGCACCTCAATGGAAACCGAGCCTCTGCTTTTATTTGATTGGAGAATGAAAAAGACGCGACTGATGTAACATGCTCACAGTTGACTTTTTTCAACTGCGAGCGCATGGCACACAAGGGCAAAAAATGCAAGGCGCAGCAGGCGGTTAAAGCGTGAAGCGTGCAGGGCGCATAAGCAGCACGCAAAACGATTGTGGCCAGTAGTAAATTCAAAAAAGGCACCTCTCAACGCAAAAGCTTGTTTGGTGTGATCGGCCCCTACATCAGTCTTTAAAGGCTTTGCAGCCACATCTGATCTCTGGTCAAGGAGGATGATGGACCATTTCTTGAGCCTTTGCACTACATTGATGATTGAAAGCTGCGCCAGAAATGCCTTGACATGACTTATTTTTCATGACATTAAAATTATTATTTACATTAAAATAGTTGTTTACAGAAGAAGCAAGAGATGAACTATGATTATATTAAGATAAAAAACATTTACAGGATATACAAGAGTAATTTTATTTAGAAGAGATACTGCTTATTTTCTACTTTTAATATCAAAAACATCGAAAATTATTTGGGGCTGCATGGTGGTGCAGTGGTTAGCACTGTCGCCTCACAGTAAGAAGGTCGCTGGTTCAAGCCTTGGCTGGGTCAGCTGGCATTTCTGTGTGGAGTTTGCATGTTCTCCCTGTGATCGTGTGGGTTTCCCCTGGGTGCTCCGGTTTCCCCCACAAGTCCAAAAAACATGTGGTATATGTGAATTGGGTAAGCTAAATTGTCCATTGTGTATGAGTGTGAATGAGTGTGTATGGATGTTTCCCAGTGATAGGTTGCAGCTGGAAGGGCATCCGCTATGTAAAACATATGCTGGATAAGTTGGCGGTTCATTCCGCTGCGGCGACCCCAGATTAATAAAGGGACTAAGCCGAAAAGAAAATGAATGAATGATTAATTTATGTTGTTTCCAAAAGTGCAAGTTATTTATTTTTGCTAACTGTTGGTTTTAGGCAATGTGTGTTTTAATTTCAGTTGTTCAATAATCAATAATAATCAATAATTCAATAATCATAGATGGTTGACAGTGTGTGTTTACTTCAATTATTTTAAAATCAAGTAATGCACCTTTCATTCAGAAAACTCTCACTTGTAATATGTGAACATAACTCACTGACAAAAAAATTCACAAAACAAATAAAATAATCGTTTATGAATCGTAATAGAGTAAAATAATCAATTAATACACATTAAGAGGATCAAGAGGAATTACTTTACCACTTAAAATATTCAGTCTTTTAACCCAAAAAGAACTGACCCTTTTTATATTTAGACTGAGATACACTGATGACCTGTTCAGGGCAAGTAAATAAAGGCCATGCTGAGTCCATGATCTTTTTAAACTGAGCGTTGCTGAAAGTGTAACTGTGTACTGTAGGACTGTTGAATCCCAATACAGGAAGCCTGTTTCTCTCTCTCTCTTTCTCTATCCTCCTGAGAACGAGAGGCTGAAGGAGTGCAAGCGTTCTCAGTGAATACTTTAAAACATAATGCTTCATAAAAACACATGAGATGAGTTTTAGAAGTCTTTCTGAATGGCCTGTGTGTGTGAGGTCAGTTTCCCTGAGACAGGGATTAAACTTCCTTTCGGGCCCTGAAAAAGAGAGGAGGAATATATATTGCAAGGAAAGAATGAGGGAAGACAAGGAGCGGATAAATATTTGGGAGGAAGAATGACAGATCGAGCGGACGAGAGCGGGAGACTGACAGACAGAAGGGACAGAGAGGGAGAAAGAGAAGGTTCCGGCACAAAAGACACAGACGGACTGAGAGAAAGAGAGAGAAGTTGGAGAGCAGGATAGCGGGATGAAAAGACGAACGAGTGTGGGGACAGGCATGCTGAGGAGGCCTAATCCCTCACCTCTATTCACACACACACTTAATCTCCAGCCACGTACACACACACACACGCACACACACAGGGGGATAATCTCCTACGTCTCCTCCATCCATATCCCTGCACTCAAACAGTGCACAAAAGCTGTTGTACACCCCCTCACTGCCACACACACACGTAAATACACTTATATGTACACACACAAACACAACATACACCTTTTACAGGGTCAACAAACACAATGACCTGTCCTAGGCAATGAGGCAGCTTTGAAACGTCAATGTAAAATGTGTGTTTTGTGTGTATGTGTCTGAGAGGCAGGTGATTGTTTTATTTACTGAAGTCATCTCGGCTCCTAACTCAACTGCTTCCATTACTCAAACACACACACAATCTGAATTTATGATGGCAGATGACCTCTGTGACAAACCTCCATCTTAGTCAGTTATGGACCTAATAATGCACACACAATCACACACATGCACGCACGCACGCACGCACGCACACACGCACGCACGCACGCACACACACACACACACACACACACACACACACACACACACACACACACACAAAATCTAACTTTGTATCACACAATATAGTAAAATTACACACACTTTAGCCTACAAATACCATGTTATATATGTTTTTAGCAACAATTCAGATTTTTTTTGCCATTTTGCAAATTCATGTACACAATACAGATAGTTTTGTTGCCTAAAAACACTAACTGTTCAAAATGCAAGTTAAAATTATACTGTTTTCCTAGTGGTGTAAGTGGTAAATTGTGTATTTTGTGAAAATCATATTTATATTTATTTGTTTAGATTCTCCAAAGCGACTTAAATGAAGGACTTCAAGTCATCAGAGTACATAAATGCGATGACAAGTCTGTTCGTTTTCTCTGAGCATACAGAGAGTAGAGAGTGTGCCCTACAGGTGGTTTGTCAAGCCCACTCGCCTGTGTGACCTGGGCACACTCAGAATTGCACAATGTCTTCAAATAATTACAGTAAGGGTTGCTTATAAGAAGGTGCCTGGTGCATACGGAGAAGAAGAGCGTGTCTTCTACAGGTGGTTTGTCAAGCCCACTCACCTGTGTGAAGCACACTCAATTGCACAATGTTTTCCAAGAAGCACTGTATGGAGTGCTTATAAGAAGGTGTCTGATGCATACGGAGAAGAAAAGACTGTTTTCTACAGGTGGCTTGTCAAGCCCACTCACCTGTTAAGCACACTTAGAATTGCACAATGTTTACCAAGAGGAACTGTATGGGGTGCTTATAAGAAGGTGTCTGGTACATACGGAGAGAAAGGAGGGTGTTTTTTACAGGTGGCTTGTCAAACCCACTCACCTGTGTGAAGCACACACACAATTGCACAATGTCTTCAAAAAAGTACTGTAAGGGTTGCTTATAAGAAGGTGTCTGGTGCATATGGAGGGAAAAGAAGTGTCTTCTACAGGTGGTTTGTCAAGTCCACTCAACTGTGTGAAGCACACTCAGAATCGCACAATGTTTTTTTTTTTCAAGAGGAACTGTATGAGGTGATTATAAATTGTCTGGTGCATATGGAGAGAAAAAGAGTGTCTTCTACAGGTGGTTTGTAAAGCCCACTCACCTGTGTGAAGCACACTCAGAATTGCACAATGTTTTTAAAGAAGTACTGTAAGGGTTGCTTATAAGAAGGTGTCTGGTACATACGGAGAAGAAAAGAGTGTCTTCTACAGGTGGTTTGTCAAGCTCACTTACCTGTGAGAAGCATACTCAGAATCGCACAATGTTTTTTTTCAAGAGGAAATGTATGGGGTGCTTGTAACTTGTCTGGTGCATATGGAGAGAAAAAGCGTGTCTTCTACAGTTGGTTTGTCAAACCCACTAACCTGTTAAGCACATTCAGAATTGCACAATGTCTTCCAAGAAGTACTGAATAGGATGCTTATAAGAAGGTGTCTGGTGCATATAGAGAGGAAAAGCGTGTCTTCTACAGGTGGTTTGTCAAGCCCACTCACCTATTAAGCACACTATTTAGGTTAACTAAACTTAGACCATGTCTATTACACTTGTATTGTCAAGTCCTGTCAACTGTAACCTCAGTTAAGACAACTTAAAAAATTTAAGTTTACTTCACTTAAATGTTGAAGGCAGCACGATTACTTACTTTTTAAGATTGGAACAACAATGTTTTTTACAGTGTGTAACAAGAGGTAATTTAATAATAATTTAACATTAAAACCACTGCTGTAATATTATTTATCAATATGTGTGTCTTTTTGAATTCTCAGAATCTATGGAAATTAAAAATGTAAATCAGAAAAGACGATAGGACCATTGTTATTGTTTACATGCCTCAAAATGGTCGGATGTTCGAATCACGGCTCTTGGACTTTTCCTGATCCCATCACCGCTCTCTTTCCCAAGGCATTTAATGTCAATATATCTATTATCCTATCATAATAAAGGCAAAAATGCCAAAAATAAGTCTTAAAAACAGATAATCAGGCTAATATAGCTGCTTACATTACTGCACTTGTGCTTTAAACGTCTCGTTTATCACACACACACACACACACACACTTCATCAAAGCCTCCAGATGGGCTCGGCCTTTATCGTACCCCAGCCGGTGACATCACTCTTCCACATGGCAGAACTGATGATGAAAGCAAACAGATCTATCTTAACTCGCATTTACCAAATCAATTTTATTTTTACAGTCTCTTGCATATTGGCATATTGACGGCTTCTCACGCAGCGGGACTGAGGGAGGTAGGTAGGTAGGTAGGGGGGGGTGCCGAGGAGAATATGCTTAATGCCATTTACCATATTTAATGTGTCCATGTCATCATTGAATATCCCCTCTGAATAATGTGCCACTTCATCATAAATTCTTTACAACTTATTTACTTAATGGAGAGAGTTATGGGCTGCTGTCAGCCAGCTAATTAAACATAGTGATACAGCACTGCCGCGCCACGCTGTCATCCGTCCCCCATCTCTCTCTCTCTCTCTCTCTCTCTCTCTCTCTCTCTGTGGCTTCTCAGTTTCTTAAATACATATTATTCAAGCGTGCAATAAATTACAGATGGATTAAAATTCATGAAACCTTTTTTTTTCTCTCCTCCGTTTCCTTCCATACAGAGCGAACAAGAATGAAGAGAATGAGAGAGAGAGTGCTTGCTCAAGAGACTGTAAATCTAGCACCGGGAGACAGCTGCCTTTTCAATCATATTAAAACCTAATGTTTGCACATGTAAGAATTCTACTAGTCAAGTGAAAAAAAAACAGTCAAGATTAAAATGCGAGCTTAACTGTTGTGTTTTCCGTCACAGGAACAAATTCGAAGCTTTCAGCAGCATTTAGTCAGAGTTAACCATAATTACATACGCCAACCAGATTTCAACCATAATACTACGTCCTCACAGAAGCATCTCTAAAAAACAGCTTGTAACTGGTTATTAGCATTTAAATCATCGCCATGCAAACAGGACCAAAATCCGACCAGAATTAATCATAAATAAACATATCATAAAAGCTGAACACATATAATTCAAAGGGCACTAAAGTGTGTACAAGCAATACTATTTCAGCACAACTGTCTAAAACGGCTTTATATCACTGACCACTGAATGGTATTTTTCTTCAAGAAGGAGGATTAGACTTTCTTTATGAGATCAGGGACGAGTCTATTTAAACTTTCAATTAGCCTGATACCCCCTCCTGCAAGCTCTATGAGCAGGCGAAATTAGCTTAAAATGACCCTGACCAAGACAACACTCGACCTCTGGCCTCGTCCTGTGACCTGCTTTCGACTGGAAGAGTGGAGCCACTGATATCTGATAGACAGGGCGATCACAAAGAGGGGTGATGGTCTTTAACCTGGCTAAAAGCAGGATTTATGAGCCTTGGCCTTTAATTGAGTTTTGCTAAGTCTAACTCCTCCCACAACTATGACATCACAGAAGCAGAGCTAATCTATTAATCTATCTATCTATCCATCCATCCATCCATCCATCCATCCATCCATCCATCCATCCATCCATCCATCCATCCATCCATCCATCCATCCATCCATCCATCTATCTATCTATCTATCTATCTATCTATCTATCTATCTATCTATCTATCTATCTATCTATCTATCTATCTATCTATCTATCTATCTATCTATCTATCTATCCATTCAGTCAATAGTATCCATCCATCCATCCAACAGATAGCATCCATTCATCCTTCCACGTATCAATCCATTCAGTCGATAGTACCCATCCATCCATCAATCTATCGTCCATCTAACAGATAGTGTCCGTTCATCCATCCATCCATCCATCCAACAGATAGTATCCATCCATCCATTCATTCATCTATCCCTCCATCCAACAGATAGTATCTATCCATCCGTCCGTCCATCCATTCATCCATTATCCAACCATCTATCAATCCATTCAGCCAATATTATCCATCCATCCATCCATCTCTATATCGTACATCCAACAGATAGTATCCATTCATCAATCCATTCATACATCTATCTATTCAATCAGCTAACTGATAGTATCCATCCATTCATCTATCCATCCATCCAACAGATAGTATCCATCCATCCATCCATCTATTAATCCATTCAGCCGATAGTATCCATCCATCCATGATCTATCCAACAGACAGTATTCATCCATCCATCCATCCATCCATCCATCCATTCATCTGCTCAATCAGCATACAGATAGTATCCATCTATCCATCCGTCCGTCCATCCAACAGAGAGTATCCATCCATCCGTCCATCTATCAATCTATTCAGCTGATAGTATCCATCTATCCATCTATCTATTGTCCATCCAACAGATAGTATTCATTCATCCATCCACTCATCCTTCTATCTTTTCAATCAGCTAACAGATTGCATCCATCCATCCACCTTCTGTCTGTCTTAAAAAGCTATAAAACATTTAATTTGACACACTTTCTACATTTTTACAGAACTTACACACACACACACACACACACACACACACACACACACACACACACACACACACATATATATACACTCTTCAATTTTTTAATTCAATAAATGTAAATTATGTTTTTCTTTTTGTTACTACAGTTTAAATGCCATTTTCTAAGAACAGACTCCAGAAATAGTACACGGCCCTACTTTGATGTGATGAATAAGTGCGTGAAATCTTCTGTACATATTTCGAGACCCAATTGGTATAAAAAAAAGACTTTCAAGGACATTTATATTATGTAATTGGCATAACATTGACTGATAGCCTGTCTAGTAATTGTGACTAATGGGATTATGGCAACTGCTAACTGGGGTTATTGCGAGATCACAGAGCTGAGTCGAGGTGCTTCACCATAAAACATGAAGGCCGGGGTTAATCACCATCGCCTTACTACTGATGACAGTGAAACCCTCAGTCATAACAGCAGCCTATGACTCCACCTTATCTACACACTTTGTCTCCAACTGTGTGAGGATTTTCTTATCTGAAAAAGGCTGTTATCAGGCTGCTGTAAGAAAACACATCTTAAATTCATCATTTGATCATACCTCCCATCCCTGGGTGACGTTTTCCGGGCTGTGTCTTGACGTTCCCTCATAGGGTCCCAGACGTTCTCCCACCTCCAGTTTCCTGCGGGTCCACACACCCAGGTTTCCTCTGAAAGCCGCTGACTCGCGGAGCTCAAAGTCTGGGGGAACCGTTTCGACCGCATCGTTGGGTTGGTACATTGAAGTGTGGAATGATGGGTGGTAAGGAAAAGGGGTGACTGGGGAAACCGCATCACCCAATAGGCCGGGAGAGGGAAGGTCATCAGCAGGAGCCAATGGGAGCAAATCTGCATCAGATACTCCGACAACTTCTTCCAGGTCATCAGAGGCAAAAAGAGAAAAGTCCTCTCCGTCTCCTAAACAAGAACAGAGACACAAACTTTGTTAGAATTGAAGAGCTGTTTTGAAGATGCATTCAACAGTTTTAGAACTTCTAGTGGCAATAAACTGAATTCCAGTTGTGCTCAAATAAACTACTGATTTAGTCAATGGAAAACTGAAAGAAAATAGTGTTGATTTTTCGCAGATCTGTTTGATACAGTACTTCTTGCAAACAAAGAAACTGGCACATCATGATTTTACCAAGTACAATGTGATCTTGGATTAATATCTATGTTGATCCTGAAACAACATTTTTGTTGCAAAATGCAATCCATACCTATTCCCTACCCCTAAACTGCAGCCATAACTGTAAATTATTTCCAAAATCAGAGGGGAATAATAGTTGCATAACAATTATGTAGAAGTGCATAAACGGTAATCCTAAACTTAACATAAATTGTAAATTTATCCCTTAATTCTGATTGGCTAATTGGAATGTTGTTCCAGGATCAACATAGATGTTAATCCAGGAACATGTCCAACTTGGTGAAATCAGGTCGACAAAAGAAACTGTGCATTCATCTTAAAATCTCACATTCAAACTTGATGTCACTGTATGCATACAGTCATGTGAAAACATTAGGACACACTATGAAATTCCAATTTTTCCATATCAGGACATAAACATTGATCTTTGGCAAATTATCTGGATCTTTGGTCTTAACAAATGGGTGGCCTATGTTTTTACCCATGGTTTCATACCCTGGTTTTATTTTTGTTAAATAAATAATGACACAATGTCATGTGATGTTGATTAACTAAGGTTCAATCTTCCAAATTTTAAGACCTTCCAAGAACCATATAGTTTTTTTATTGTGCTAATATGGAAGATCATGAAATTCAATAGTGTCCCAACTTTTCATGTGATATAAATGACTGAATTTACCTTTCAAACACAGGCTTTATGTTTAATGCCAAACAAATTGGACAACTGGTGACATTGCATCCATTTAGCAAAGATAATGCTAACAACGGTATGAGCTGAAAGCAGTATTTATATATAGCCAGCAAGTCTAAGCCTTTTTTTATTCCATTTTAATATTCAGTATTGATATTAATTTGCATATGTCATGATGAACATAAATTGTGTTCACATTTGGATCTCCTTTGAAGACATCTTACGCCAAACAATCTGTTTTATACCCTTATGAAAAAATAAGTATGGTTTTAATACAGTAAAAGCGTAATAACTGTAATAATTTGTTTAACCATGTTGAATTTGTGGTAACCCTGGTTTAACTACAAAACTATTTGTTTTTATTTTTTGATATTTATTTAATTGGTGTAAAACCATAGCTAATTTGCATAATGTCAGTAATAAACAAGAGAAACAAGTGTCTCAAAACTCTTTTCTCGGAATCTTGAAGTAAATAATAACTGGCATTCAGTGTATTTCCCTTTTCTTTCTTTTAGAAAATTATAACAAGTAAATAAACATGAGACAGAAGTCCACTGAGAGCAGTTCATTACCCATGTTAAAGTCTAACTATCAAGTCCCAACAACCAGTAAAATAAAGTTTTTTCGATATTACACCAGTACATTTGCAAGACAACTCAAAAGTTCAGCACTTCTTTTTATTTGTTTTTCAAAAAAGCCCACTTCCAGACCACAGTCGGCCCATGTAAGCGCCCTCTGCAGATACGAGTAAATATACACAGCGCCATATAAAAATATGTAACTGCCAGAGCAGTTAAACAAACACGGGGAAGGGGAAAGTGGTTAGTGTCTGTGATAACAGTTAATACAGACTGGATAAGAAGGTGTCTGGGGTGATAATCATCTCCGCGGCCTCACCGGTTACACCCTGTCATCCTTCTCTTGAGGCCCACTTGGGATTGTTTGGATATAAGGGAGTGGGGGAATCTCCAGCGGGAAGAGCTGACCGATCCTTGGACTCGCTGTGCTGCTTCCAACACTTTTATGCTTCCCTTTCCAACATTTTTTTTCTGTCGACCCTAGCAAAGAGGATCCAGAGTGAAAACAGCGGATGCTGAAGCTGCTTGGGTTAATTATGAGCTGAATGCTGGGAGGATGTTGTCTGGTGACCTGTGACTTCTTGCTCAACTCGCAGAGGAAAACTAGCGCGTGGCTGATGAGGGAAGTCTTCATATTGTCTGTCCTTAAATACTGTCCCATCTGGGATTTAAGTATATGATACTGTATACTATGGTTTCCCCAAATGGGGGTTTGTAAATGAACTGCTGCGTTTGTGAGAAAATTTAACATTGAAATAATTTGGGAACACAATGTGCTCTACCTTAACTCTATTTACATTCCAATTTTCAAAATAAATTGACTAAATTTTGCCAATACTCTTCCAAAATAAAACCTATAGGACTGTCAAACTGGTTTGTTAAATATAAGACAATATTTATGACAACATTGTCAGATTCAAATTGTCTGGGTCCACAGGATTCTATGTAAAAGCAGACGATGTTGTTCTGTTGGCTTCAAACGAACATGGACCTTCAGCTTGCACTGGGGCCATTTGCTGCCGAGTGTGATGCGACTGGTATGAGAATCAGCACCTCCAAGTCCAAGGCCATGGTGCTCCACCGGAAAAAGGTGGTTTGATATCTCTAGGTTGGAGGAAAGCCCTTACCCCAGATGGAGGAGTTCAAGTATCTTGGGGTTTTGTTCACAAGTGAGGAAAGGATGGAACGTGAGATTGATAAGCAGATTGGTGCAGCAGCAGCAGTAAAGCGGTTGATGCACCGGTATGTTGTGGTAAAGAAGGAGCTGAGCAGAAAGGCAAAGCTCTCGATTTACTGGTCAATCTATGTTCCTACTCTCACATATGGTCATGAGTAAGGACAAGATCTCAGACACAAGCGGCCGAAAGGGAAGGGAGGGAAGTCTGGGGTTCTCTTCTGAGACTGCTTCCCCCGCGAACCAGCCCAGGAAAAGTGGATGAAAATGAATGAATGACCATTGTCAGAATCATTAATAATTCTTCATCTTATCTTTACGTCTATAACCTTTTTTACAAGGTAAATTGTGCTAAAGCAGCAAAACATAGATAAAGAAAAGAAATTGCCATAATATTTCAAATTGTGGACCATTCCAGCCATTCAGGAAGGCAGGAGAGTAGTAGAGCGCTGGTGCAGCTGTAGTAAATTGAAACTGATTCAGTTCAGCTTAGTATAAAGCTGCGGTCACACTAGACTTTTCTCCCCATAGACTTCCATTCATACGCACACGAATGCAGCAGACTGGAAATGCAAGCTCGTGCGACAAGTTTTCGCAATTCGCTGCATTGGAAAGTTCAAGCTTGGTAATTTCTGACCTGCGAAATTGCATCACGTGATTGCGTGAGACCAATTGAAGATCAAAACATGACCTCTCTGGACAGAAATTTAAAATATGGAGAAATCGCTTGCTTTTTTAAATGTATAATCATCTTGTTTAATCCCGCCCCTTTTCGGAGCACCACAAAACAGAATTTCGCACGCACAAACTCTAGTGTGACCATAGGCTAAATGCCATTGTTGAAGTTCAGTTCCGTTTAATTAATTAAGGGCACAGTAAGATAAAATATCTATAAACCACTAGAACAGTGTTGCATATTTTGCTAATTTATGTTCTGAAAAACATTCAAATGCAGAGAAAGAAGACATTTTAACTACTGTAATGGACTGTTTTCTGTCCCGCCATGCTAATGACGTCTCACATACTTGATTTTCAGGTTTGGTTTTATAGAAAAGAAAAGAAAAAAAAGGTACCAAACAGGTTTTATTATTGTGTGTGTTTTATTAAATTGCACAGTGCAGCATTATAACAGAATGTACCCTAAATATTATTTAGTGTGTTAAAACAGCACTGCTTCTTTCCCATGTGATCACAAGCAAAAGAACCGGAAGTAGTGGACTGTGGCATAACAAAAGCTTTGCTGCTTTGCTGCTTTTGTGCCAAGTTTCACTCATCTTTTATCAGCATTTGTTTCAGCAATCTCTTTTGTCTTCAATGGCTTTCAGCTTCACTCTTTTACATACTACCAAGTTTGAATACTTTAGCTCAGGGGTTTCCAAACTCGGTCCTGGAGGGCCGGTGTCCTGCATAGTTTAGCTCCAACTTCCTTCAACACACCTGTCTGTAAGTTTCTAGTACACCTAGAAAGAGCTTGATTAGCTGGTTCAGGTGTGTTTAATTAAGAGTGGAACTAAAATATGCAGGACACCGGCCCTCCATGACCGAGTTTGGACACCCCTGCATTAGCTCATCCATGAACATAATTTCTGCAGGAGTACAGAAGGATCTAATGAAGACAACAACTTCCATAATTCAATTCATGTTGTCACTAAACTATGCCTTTGTTTGTTGTGAATACTCGCCCCCTACTGACAAAAGCAACATACTGCACCTTTAACAATTCTGCATAAATGACTAAAAAAAAGCTATATTATGCATAATAGGCTAGCAGTAGGTGATGTTTAAAGGAAACATGACTAATAGTTAGTAGGCAGTAGTTGGGTTTACTGTGCAAGATTAGGGATAGAAAATAAGATCTAGTGATGGGATGTACTTGAACGATTTGTTCATTTTGAATGAATCTTTTATGGGACTCGAGAACGATGAGTCTTCTCAGGAAGTTATTTGCGCATGCGTGCAAATGTGCAGGTGGAGAAGAAGATTAGTTCATTTTTTGAGTCCTCTATCTATCGGGTTTAAGTTGAATCATTCGCTTTTCATGTGAAAGACAGAAGCCAAACATAGGCATTTAGAGCCAGAAAAAGATTTGATCCATTTACTTCTTAAGTCTTCGGTTTTGAGTCATCTCTTTACATGCAATCATGGGTTTCTGGCTCAGACTGCATTGGTATCCATATATGGTCAGTGTCAGGTGAACGAACAACTTAGATGAGGTGATCAGAGTTAATCATAGACAAACACCAGGATTCTCTTTCTTAGCATAGTAGCATTCTAGTTATGACTTGTTTGTAGTGTGATCAACGTTTGGGCTAGTTGTAGATGTGTTTGGAAGAATCTTATAACATGTTAATATTATTTTGGCAAATTGAATGAAATGACTCGAAAAAAGACTTGTACATTTCGATGAACAAGACTCAAAGTACCAAGTTAGTAAAATGATCCAAACTTCTCATCACTAATAAGATCATGCAGAACATGTACTTTCTACAGTAAGCACAAATAAACAGCCAGTATCTCAATCATAGGCATGTTATAAGTCCTTAAACTAAACTGTTACCAAAAATCTAAACTTCTGCGTGAAAAGGCATCATTGGACCAATGCTACAGTGGTAACAAGAGTGCTAATGACTTTCTGCTTCTACAGCAGTGATGGTTTGAGCTTTTCCCTCTTCAAAAACCTCTTCAGCAAACGTGTTAAAAAATAAGAGTATTCTGATGAACTGGTAGGCCTGTCACTAACCTACTGAGACCTGAAGAGGCTACGGCTAAAAGCTAGCACACGGTGCTAACATGCTCTACCTAATGTGCCGTTGCTAACACGCTTGGAGCTAACCTGCTGTGCGTAAGTCACGGCGGGGCTAACATGCTGTGGCTAGCATGCTGTGGCTAACATGTTGTGACAGGTAGTGGTGAGTGCTAATGAGGGCTGGGCCAGCACTCCTGCACATCTTCCTGTCTCCTCAAATTCCTAATGCTCAGCAGGACTCTATGCTAGACACTACACGCTGTCTTGGGAGTCACGGTCATCCCATTCATGACGCCACTTCAGACACGTCTCATTACAGGGAGAGTTCAGCCAAAAATTAAAGTTCTGTCATCGTTTACTCACCCTTCACTTGTTTCAAACCTTTTAAAATGTCTTTCTTCTGTTGAGGCTCAGCTTAACAAAAAATATATATATATATATATATACACAGTTGAAGTCAGAATTATTAGCCCGTTTATTTTTTGTTTAACGGAGAGAAGATTTTTTTTCAGCACATTTCTAAACATAATAGTTTTAATAACTCATTTCTAATAACGGATTTATTTTATCTTTGCTATGATGACAGTAAATAATATTTTACTAGATATTTTTTCAAGACACTTCTATACAGCTTAAAGTGACATTTAAAGGCTTAACTAGGTTAATTAGGCAGGTTAGGGTAATTAGGCAAAATACTGTATATTGATGGTTTGTTCTGTAGACTAACGAAAAAAATATATAGCTTAAAGGGGCTAATAATTTTGACCTTGATGTTTTTTAAAAAATTAAAAGTTGTTTTTATTCTAGCTAAAATACTACAAATAAGACTTTCTCCAGAAGAAAAAATATTATCAGACATGCTGTGAAAATTTCCTTAATCTGTCAAACATAATTTGGGAAATATTTCAAAAAGAAAAAAAGGAGGTCTAATAATTCTGACTTCAACTGTATATATACAGTTAAAGTCAAAATTATTAGACCTCCTGAATTATTAGCCCCCCTGTATATTTTTCCCCAATTTTTGTTTAACAGAATAAAGATTTTTGTTCAACAATTTAAAGACTTAACTAGGTTAACTAGGTAAGTTAGAGTAATTAAGCAAATCATTGTATAGCGATGGTTTGTTCTGTAGACTATCCAAAATAAATATTGCTTAAGGGGGCTAATAATATTGACCTTAAAAGTTTTTTTTTTTTATTAAAAACTGCTTTTATTCTAGCTGAAATAAAACAAAAAGAAAAGAAAAGAATATTAGAAATACTGTAAAAAAATTCTTGCTCTGTTAAACATCATTTGGAAAATATAAAAAAATTTAAATAAATTCACAGGAGGGTTAATAATTTTTTACTGCATGTGTGTATATATATAGAGTATGTATTAAATGTTTTTTTTTTGAAGAGTTTTGCTACAAGTTGTAAACTTTTTACAAAATATCTCCCTTCATGATCAACAGAAGAGAGAATCCTTATCAGGCTAGAAAATACTTAAGGGTGGGTAAATGATGAGTAGAAGTACAACCATCTCAGAGAATGGTCTGAAAAAGAGAAAATATCCAGTGAGCGGCAGTTCTGTGGGCATAAATGCCTTGTTGATGCCAGAGGTCAGAGGGGAATGGCCAGACTGGTTTAAGCTGATTGAAAGGCAACAGTAACTCAAATAACCGTTACAACCGAGGTATGCAGAAGAGCATCTCTGAACACACAACACGTCCAACCTTGAGGCAGATGGGCTACAGCAGCAGAAGACCACACTGGGTGTCACTCCTGTCAACTAAGAACAGGAAACTGAGGCTACAATTCACACAGACTCACCAAAATTGGACATTAGAAGATTGGAAAGACGTTACCTGGTCTCTGATGAGTCTCGATTTCTGCAGCCACATTCAGATGTTAGGGTCAGAATTTGCCGTCAACAACATGAATGCATGGATCCATCCTGCCTAGTATCAACGATTCAGGCTGGTGGTGGTTGTATAATAGGGTGGGGGATATTTTCTTTGCACACTTTGGGTCCATTAGTACCAATTAAGCATCGTGTCAACACCACAACCTACCTGAGTATTGTTGCTGACCATGTCCATCCTTTTATGACCACAGTGTACCCATCTTCTGATGGCTACTTCCAGCAGGATAACTCACCATGTCATAAAGCATGAATCATCTCAGACTGGTTTCTCGAACATGACAATGAGTTCACTGTACTCAAATGGCCTCCACAGTCACCAGAACTCAATCAAATAGAGCACCTTTGGGATGTAGTGAAACAAGAGATTCGCATCATGGCTGTGCAGCCGACAAATCTGCAGCAACTGCATGATGTGATCATGTCAATATCAACCAAAATCTCTGAGGAATATTTCCAGTACCTTGTTGAATCTATGCCATGAAGGATTAAGGCAGTTCTGAAGGCAAGGTGTACCTAATATAGTGGCCGGTGAGTGTATATTTTTAGGATCATTATCCCAGCCTTCAGTGTAACATGATCCTTCAGAACAGAATGTAATATGTTGATTTGGACCTTAATAAATACTTATTATTAATATCATCAAGGTTAAACACATTTGTGCTGCTTGAAAATTGTGTAAAAATTATAAACTTTATATTTATTATACATTATAAACTTTATATATTTTCCCTCCTGTATTTGGATGAATAAATGCTCAAAATAGTTTATCTTTTAACATTATAAACTCCTTTTCTTTCCTTTTTTGTCAACGTAATGTGTCCTAGCTTAACACAAAATGTCAATATGTTCCAGAAGATAAATAAAAGTAACAACAATTGTGCAAAATAAAACCAGGAATGTGCATTTTCACAGTAAATGGGTCCATTTCTGCTTCTAGTGAATGCTGAAATGCAAGAAAGCCTCAGATACTACAACTTTTCAAGGAAAATGTTCTCATAATAACCTCATCAATGTATTAAAATGTAAACTACACACCCATTAGTGGTCTAGACAATGTCTAAAGTCATACAAGTCAACAATGACACAGCCAAAATGTAGGTATCTCCAGCTTTAAACAGATATTACTCCTGACTCCAAATCACAGGTGATCTGAGAGTGCTAAGCATTTCCAGATGTCGTCTTGTGCCATTTACAATATTTGACTTTTGGCGTTAAACACACACACACACATACATAAACGCATCTGTATGCTTTAATATGACAGCCGAAGACCCGGTTAAGGCCTCAAGTGTACGCCTGCGGATCCACTAAGCACGAGAGGCCATAACGATCATCCGAGCCATGCCATTTAAAATTGCCCTCTGCCCACAGAGAGAGTGAAAGCTAGTTGGCTGCGCTCTTCAAACCGTGAGCTTTTAAAGGTAACTCAATCTCTGCTCTGCCATCCCTCCCTTCCTGCGGCTTCAACTGATCGGCTTCATCCTGCCTGTTAAAGAAAAAAAACGCCATGCAGGACACTCAAAAGCAGTACGGGGGATTCCGTTTGGTCTATAAACATATATATTTCTGAAAGGTAAACGTCCCTCTAGAAAAATATACCGAAGTGAGGAGCAGAAAGTGGTCTGTTTCTCAAAAACGGCCCGGTTCGGGTATTAGATTGCAGATAGAGAATATGGTTTGGCATGAGGTAGCGGTGAGGTTTTTTGGTATAGGGCTTCCCTCTGGTTTTATTTGCTTAGAATTAATCGATTAGGTTAGGATTAGAGCTGCATGATATTGGAAACATCTGACATTGTGATATTTTGTTTTGCCGCCTGAATTAGATCGACTGGGATGATCAAGTCTTTTACTATGCAGTGCATATGCATAAATTAGAATAAATTACATTCATTTTCCTTCGGCATAGTCCTTTGTTTATCAGGGGTTGCCACAGTGGAATGAACCGCCAACTTTTCCGGCATATGTTTTATGCAGCGGATGCCCTTACAGCCACAACTCAGTACTGGGAAACACCCATTCACTCTCACATTCACACACTATGGCTTTATAACAGGGCTGTCCAAACTCAGTCCTGGAGGGCCAGTGTCCATGATATTTTAGCTCCAACCCTAATCAAACATACCTAAACCAGCTAATCAAGATACTAAATAATCTTACTAGATATACTAGAAAGTTCCTGGCAGGTGTGCTGAAGCAAGTTGGAGCAAATCCCAGCAGGACACCGGCCCTCAAGGACCGAGTTTGGACACCCCTGCTTTATAACTTCTTGCTGTGAGGCGACAGTGGTTACCATTGAGCCACCATGCCACACGAATAAAGCAAAAATAAATAAATAAGCAGTGCTTTGTGGTTTTTTGGTGAGTATAACAGTATTCAAGTAAAGAAATTGAACAATCAAATGTAAAATAACATGGTCATCATTGTATAAATAATCTAAAAATTATAATATTTGTGTAACCTTGTAATGCACTTCACATTAACCACAATGGGCTTGCTTGTATTAAAGGGATACAGAACCTTCCTGTTATTTTACACTGAATGGTTCAATTTTTATGTTTATCATATACACTCACCGGCCACTTTATTAGGTACACCAGTCCAACTGCTCGTTATAGCAAATTTCTAATCAGCCAATCACATAGCAGCATCTCAATGCATTTAGGCATGTAGACATGGTCAAGACGATCTGCTGTAGTTCAAACTGAGCATCAGAATGGGGAAGAAAGGTGACTTAAGTGACTTTGAATGTGGCATAGTTGTTGGTGTCAGATGGGCTGGTGTGAGTATTTCAGAAACTGCTGATCTGCTGGGATTTTCATGCACAACCATCTCTAGGGTTTACAGAGAATGGTCCGAAAAAGAGAAATTATCCAGTGAGCGGCAGTTCTGTGGGCGCAAATGCCTTGTTGATGCCAAAGGTCAGAGGAGAATGGCCAGACTGGTTTAAGCTGATTGAAAGGCAACGGTAACTCAAATAACCACTCGTTCCAACCGAGGTATGCAGAAGAGCATCTCTGAACACACAACCTTGTCCAACCTTGAGGTGGATGGGCTACAGCAGCTGAAGACCACACCGGGTGTCACTCCTGTCAGCTAAGAACAGGAAACTGACGCTACAATTCGCACAGGCTCACCAAAATTGGCCAATGGAAGGTCTGGTCTGATGTGTCTCAATTTCTGCTGTGACATACGGATGGTAGGGTCAGAATTTGGCCTCAATCCAATAGAGCACTTTTGGGATGTGGTGGAATGGAAGATTAACATCATGGATGTGCAGCCGACAAATCTGCAGCAACTGCATGATGCTATCATGTCAATATGGAGCAAAATCTCTGAGTAATATTTCCAGTAGCTTGTAGAATCTATGCCACGAAGGATTAAGGTATTTCTAAAGGCAAAAGAGGATCCAACCCAGTACTAGTAAGGTGTACCTAATAAAGTGGCCGGTGAGTGTCTCTTTTTTTGTTTTTTTTATATTTCATTATTGTATGGGTGTTGTGTCTAGACCCTATACATACATTTGCTGTGCATTTGTATGATGCTTGAGGACTTGAACCATGATGTTTGCAGACTGTTACTTATGTGCCTTTTCTGTTAAAGCCACAAAGGGGAATAAGTGTTGGGGATGTTGTTGTTGACTTTGTTTTTGTTTTGTGCAAATTTGTTTTAAAAAAATCATATAAATAAAGTAATAAAATAATTATATTTAAAAATATCTTTATTTTTTAACCTTTGATAAATCATATAATCCTGTAATGTGACTATTGCAGATACACACATTGCGATATCGCTGCTCAAACCCTATATCAGTAAAATATTATTTACTGTCATCATGGTAAAGATAAAATAAATCAGTTATTAGAAATGAGTTAGAAAATGTTCAGAAGTGTGTTGATTAAAATCATCTCTCCGTTACACAGAAATTGGGGGGAAAAATAAACAGGGGGGCTAATAATTCAGGGCGTTTAATAATTTTGACGTCAACTGTAGGTGAATTAGAAGCTTATGTACACTCATGAGAAGTACAAGAATTTCCAGTAAACTCAACATGTGTGGATCCCACTAAACAAAAGCGTCCCGCCTTCAATTGAGCAGATAGCATCACAAACTGGCAATTATGATGTCATTGAGATAAATGGATATTATTGTTCAGGGGGAAACTCACCTATAGAACCATCCCTGATTAGAATGAGACATTCTAGAACAGAACAGTGACAAGACCTATAAATGTCCCGCCGATGATGTCACTTGCACTCAACAATCACACAATCTGCGAATGCGAAAGAATAGGAGCATTTCCTGTGATTTAATACAGAACATAACTCATCACTTCCTGTTCCACCCTGAAAGTGGCATTTAAAGCAATGCTGAATGTGTGTGAGAGAGCAAAGCAGTGTTGCCAGGGTCATGTTTTTTTTAATTCAGTTGCACCAAAAATAAATGCAAAGTTCTGAAATTTTATAGAAACATTCATAACATGCCACGGCCTCCAAAATGTTTCTTTCTCACAAATACAAAATAAAAACTGAATCTTTTCTTAATGGGCATTAATTCTAGAATAAATACCTGGGAACCCAAAGGCTGCTGAAAGTGAGTAAGAACGTCTGACGGCATGTCACTTATTACAGTATATAAGCCAAACGTCAGTTATGGCCACATCTGAAAAAGGACAGGTAGTCCTTTACAGGTACTTTACAGGATAGGTAGTATATGAGAGGAAAATGGGACAAACAACATAAACAAAGTCCCAGAGTGGCGATACCTACAATACTTCATTGGCTGTTTTAAATGTCAGTAGCTGATCTGCAGGTGCTCCTTATAGTTAATTACAAACTTCGACTTAGATAATCAGTATGAGCCAAAAATATTTAATAAAACTCCAGTCTAGAGACTGGTCAAAAACTTCCAACTCAGGTTTCATGGCAGAAAAAACATAGCTATTTTTTGAGGTAATATGTTTTATATGGTGTATTGAAGAGTACAATACAAAAAAAAAACGATTTATGGAACTGACTAAAACAGGAATTTTTGGTAGTTTTCAGATTTTTATATTGACTATTGAAGATTTTAATAGCAAAAAATAATTAAATATAAGACTTAAAGGGCACCTATGGTGAAAAAAGCTACTTTTTAAGCTGTTTGGACAGACATGTGTGTACAGTAGGTATAGTGTATAGACCGTCATATTAGGGTGATATAAACACACCCAGTCCTTTTTTTACAATTTAACAACATAAAAACGGTGGACCAATTGGAGCGGTTTTCAGACCGACCGCAACCTGACGTAGGAGTGCAGTCCCCCCGCCCACCAAATTGATTGACAGCTGCGTATTAACATGGCATCATAGTAGCACGTATAATCATATCAACAAAAGAGGACAAGCGCAAAGCAACCAGGAATAAAAGGTCCGTTAAGTTTGCTAGGATCATCAATCATCATCAAATGTGATCAAGAGTGAGTTTTACAAGTTTAAAATGTTTTAAAACTGTGCATGTGTGTAATGAATTACAGCAATTCACTTCAGCTTTACTTCATCAGCACAGCCGCATGTCAGGACAAAAGAAGAAACTTCAATCCCGCTTTGTGGATGTTAAATCAGGTTTATTTTGTACATTAACATAACAAATATCCATACAGCAGTAGAGATTAACCTGTATCTTGTGACATTTGCGTGAAAAACAGTGCAAAGTTAATCGCGTGCGCTGTCTGTGTGTGTGCGTGAACTTTGTAATGACATTGTGTGTGCCTTATCGTTGCAACTCAACAACAAATGCATCAAATACTCAGTGGTAAAGTTCTTACTGTAGTATTTCTCACAAACGTCACGTGAGATCTGCTTCCTTTATGTCTGTCTATTGTTTGACGCAGCCAAGGGAGGAGATTAAGGCACGCTCACAGGCACAGGGAAACGGTGGACGTGAAGGACTAGACTTAAATGCGCAGTACACTAAAACCGCTACATGATGCTAAAATTATAAAAGGTATAATAAAAGATCTGATGGTTGTTTTGAGCTGAAACTTTACAGACACATTCTGGAGACACAAAAGACTTCAAATTCTGAAAAAAGGGGTAATCTAGGTGCCCTTTAAGAGATGGTAGCAGTTTTGACAATCAAGAGATATAGTGCTATATTCCAAGTCATTATCTGCAATAAACTGTTTTTACAGTAATAAATAAGATCATTTTCAAGACAGGACTTTCTGTAGAAAATTTGTACAAAATCTATACTGAAATCAAAGAGAAACACAAGATACATGTTTTATGAAAATCTCCTCATGTTTAGTAGAGGTGCTGAGAAGCTGACATGCTGAGAGAAAAGCTGTTGTTATCAACCATTTTTACTTCACTAACTCAGTTTAATGTTGAAGGGATTGATCAAATAGGCCTGGAAGGTTTGCAAAAAAATGTCATGCTCCCTTGTAAAAGTATTTTGTAGTATTTTCAAAATACAGTATTTTATTTTGATACTTGTTGTGGCTGCTGTATTTTGTAGTTTAATTTGATGCACTTAAAATTGAAGTATTTGGTTTTTTATTGCAAAACAAATTTCAATGTATTTTTGCCCATCTCGTATAGCAGCTAACGTCTTAGGGAAATTAAAAAGATAATGGCTTGTCATAAATATTTTTTGCCCTTTATATCCACACGGGGCGTAACAATAGGCAAGGCAATGCAAGTTTATTTATATAGCAAATTTCGTATACAGTGGCAATTCAAAGTGCTTTACATAAACAAGAATAAAAAAGACAAGTATAAGAAAATAAAAAAAAAAAAAATATATATATATATATATATATATATATATATATATATATATATATATATATATATATATATATATAATAAAAATGATTAAAAACAGATAAAAACAGATTAAGATGTGTTAAAACAGGTTATAAAAGAATGAAAAAGAAAAGAAAGACATAACAGTGCGATCGGTCGGACGTAGCACAGTGCTCATTCAGTAAAGGCACAGCTAAACAGATGTGTTTTAAGTCTTGATTTGAATGTGCCTAATGTTGGAGCACATCTGATCATTTCTGGAAGCTGATTCCAGCAGTGAGGGGCGTATAGTAGCTGAAAGCAGATTAACTCTGCTTTGACTGAACTCTTGAAATTTCTAGTTTATTTGATCCTAATGATCTGAGCGATCTGTTAGGTTTGTATTCAGCCAGCATATCTGTAATATATTGAGGCCCTAGGACATTTAGTGATCAATAGACCAGTAATAATACTTTAAAATCTAACCTGAATGTAACTGGGAGCCAGTGTAAAGACCTGAGGACAGGTGTGATGTGCTCTGATTTTCTGATTCTGGTAAGAATCCTGGCCGCAGCATTCTGGATGAGCTGCAACTGTCTGACTGTCTTTTTGGGAAGGCCAGTGAGGAGTCCATTACAGTAATCCACTCTGTTGCTGATAAAAGCATGAACAAGTTCTCACTGGAAACAAAGCATCTGATTCTTACAATGTTTTGGAGATGATAGTGTGCTGATTTACTAAATGCTTTGAAATGACTATGGAAACTCAGATCTGATTCCAGAGTCACAGCAAGATTCTTGACCTTATTTTTTGTCGTTTGACCTTTAGTGCCAAGGTATGTATTCACCTTGAGAACGTCATCTCTGTTCCCAAACACAATGACTTCAGTTTTCTCTTTGTTTAACAGAAGTTGGCACATCCAACTGATCATTTCATCAATATCCAAGCAGATGTATTTATTACAAAGTACAACACTGAATATGAGGTGAAAAACTAGTATATTTATGCATTTGGCAGAGTTATATCTAAACAAATATAAACTCAAGATATTGTATGCATTCTTAAGGAGTCAAACCCCTGACTTTAGTGTTGCAGGGACAATGTTATATACCGTATATAATAATAAAAAATACTGTTTAGTGATGTTAAAAGTCTAAAATGGCTTTTTTTGAACTGTTGTGCTGATCATTTCTAATTATAAATGTGCAGTAAAGAGAATATGGAATACTAATTCCAAGTGCATTATGAAGTATAATGCATCGCTTATGGCAGACAGGTCAGTTCATTACTTATAATTTTGTGAGTAAACATGAGCAAGTGTGTGTGTGTGTTGTGTCTGTGTGAGAGTGTGTGTAGTGTTCACCTCTGCTCTGAGGTTCTGCTGTGCTCATACATCACACGATTACTGTGGGCGGCACGGGACCCCGCGTCATTACCACCAGCATTAAAGATGATAGAGCCAGCCATTAATCACAATGACAACACGCCCTAATGGAGAGGTGACCCAGTCAGCGCCCGCGGACGCCGGGACACACGACCAAACTACAGGACGAAAGCATATCGTGCGCACACACACACACACACACACACACACACACACACACACACACACACACGTTCACCCTGCAGCACTCCAGTCTGTAAATATAGAAACAAGGCGCTCTGGAGATCACACTCTTTAAACGTCATGATTGAGAGGGCAGATTAAGATAGAAAAGATCCAAAAGCTCCTTTTTCTCTTGCCTACTCTCCACCGGTTCACTCGCACACCTCCTTCTTCATGCTTATTGTTTTTGACAACTCAACCTTTTAGTTTGAAACAGCACAAATCAACACAAGGCAACATTTCCTGATTTCTGCAACTGCAATGAAACCCTTTCCACCTGCCACCATTCACAATGAGCTCTGCAACATTTAAAGTGAGAGACCAATGCAGGTCTGTAGCCTGTTATAAGGTCCAGACATAAGTCATTTATACCTATGTAAAAAGACAGATGTATTTTTTATCGATGTGAAATTTATTATTTACCAATGTAAGGGTTCATGTGAAAAAACTAAAGGTAGAATGATAGAATGAAAAATCACTGATTAAATTCATGCCACTGTCTCACAGCAGGAGAGTGAATGAACGCATTTGTAAGGCAGTGTTGCCAACTATTACAAAACATCTACACCACCAAAGTTTCAAAAACAAGCCCGAAATCATTCAATCATTTTATCTAAATAGTTTTTCCAATGAACTGGAAGTCGTCTCTCTCTCCATCAAGAAAGTATTGAATCAACAAACTAAATTTCCTACTGCAGCCCCGAGAAAAATCATACTCAAAATCAGGAATAGGCATGGGACGATAACCGTTTTCAAGGTATATCGCGGTTTGGAAAAGTCAAGGTTTTAAAACCGTCAACATTTTCTGCAAAACTGTTCCTAAGGTATGTGTAAGATTTTTTTATTTACTTTTCTTTTTAGGACAACAGTATCTCCAGCAGAAAACATTTCCAAAGATTTCTTTTGAAATTATAAAAAATGAAGACAGCAGAAGTCAGTAATTCATTTGAGTTATTTAGCCTGTCATGTTTTCTGTTCCAAAATATTTGAAATGCTTCTTAAAATAAAATATATTGTGTTTAAAAGGGAAAAAGTTTTTCCCAGACATTAAAAAAGAACATATATTTGAGAGCACTGATCACAATATCGCGAAACGGTGATATTTTTATCCAAGGTTATCATACCATCAGAATCTTAAACCAGCCCATGCCTAATCAGGAAATAACCAAAATAGTTTGAAAAAATTTGGTTCTGGCGCCTATCCAAGTTTTAGGAACAACAAATAATAAATTAGATAATTTGGTATCAGAAGTGGCTTATATGAAAGGCAAAGGCCTCTAGATTATGCTTATGTTACCAAAATAAAACATGATCATGCCTTGATTTTTAATGATTTAATTAGGACAGTAAGGTCTGACTTTGCTTAGACAAAAGTCTTGTCACTTAACAGAAATAACGTACAGTATAGAATATAAAGTCATAGTGGAGTGGAAAAATAATTAATATTGTGTGTGACTCCCATGAGCTTGGAGGACTGCATCCATACATCTCTGCAATGACTCAATAACTTATTAATAAAGTCATCTGAAATGACAAAAAAGCAGGACTCACAGAGTTCATCAAGATTCTTTGGATTCATTTTCAATGCCTCCTACTTCATCTAACTCCTGACATGCTCAATAATGTTTAAGTCTGGTGACTGGGCTGGCCAATCCTGAAGCACATTGACCTTCTTTGCTTTCAGGAACTTTGATGTGGAGGCTGAACTATAAGAAAGAGTGCTATCTTGCTGAAGAATGAATATATATATATATATATATATATAAAATCCCTAACTTGTGAGCAGAATATGATTGGAGAGTTAAGAGATGTAAAAAAGCAAAAACAAGAGCACCTTTTTTTTTTGGTATGCAGTAACATACCAGCCAAATACTGTAATAAATGAAAAAAACAAATCATAGGCAAATTATATTATTATATAATATATAAATATACTACATATTACATTTTAATAAGCCCAAAAACTCACAAACTGCGACTTGTTATCTCAAAATGGAGAATTATGAGTGGACTTGGCAACTCTTGGCCATGTTGCTGGATCAGTGAACTAGTTTAATACTGAATGCTTAAAGTGACAGAGTAAATAAAATGGGAAGACTGAGGAGTGGTTTAGCGATTGTGTTTCCCATTTGCAAAATACAAGATTTGTTTTTTGTTTTTTAGACCTTTTTCTTCGTTGCTGTATAGAGGGCGCCGTTGTGACCAACGCGCTCCGGTAGGCTGCTTAGAACTTCCGTTAAGAATTGTCATCAGCCAGAGCAGCGTTTCCCAACTGGGTGTTATTGTGCTGCAAAACTTTAATTTTGAAAGAAAGACGTGTGTTAAAGCCGTTGTTCTTCTGTCAGACGCAGTTCAAGTGCAAGAGAAAAACACAAGAAACTAGCAGATATGTAAGCCATCCGATTTCCAAAAATGACCAATAAAAGTCTGTTACTGCTGGCTGATTTGCATGTTGATTTTAATCAGGAGCCGTTTATGTTTCATTGAGTTAGTTTGTATTGTGTAGTATTTACCATGGTATGTGTTTTGCTGTCATTTCGAAACACCACTTTATTTTCACTTTGTGACACTTATTCAATCAGTGTGTTTGGACAGTACAGGCTATGTGTGTGTGTCAAACATTTTGGTGAATTACATTTATTTGGGTTGGTTTTACATTTGAAAGAAAGAGAAAACGTTCACTTTAGCGATGAAGAGGCTTTATGTAAACAGCACAAGATGCCGTCTGACAACGAGGGAAGAATACCCCGCAGCAGTTGTTTTCCATCCCATTAGATCTCATTTTTAAAAAAAATTAGTCCAGAAGATGATGCTGATGGTGCTGATCGACAGCAGTATTAGTTCATTTTCTTTTAGGCTTAGTCCACATTCAGAAAATCAAACACATTGATAATAATGACATTATTTGTATGAAATTGTCAATCAAAACAGTAGCATAATAATCCTCTGTAGAACAACATAAATGAAAACACTGACCTAGCTAATCAAACGCCATGCTAACGTTCATAAAAGATGCATTAAACAGTTCTTGTTTATCATGCAAGGCCTGGTTCAGCCACTGTTACATGTTCATCCTGGCGAGAAACAGACATGATTCTCCCCGGTTTAAAGACAGCAGGCATGTTTTTGTCTGTGCTCCAGGCCACCGGTGACAAGAGGAAGAGCCGTTTTTACCAGCTCCAGGATTTATCACTTCATTGAGAGACAGCCAGAGGGCTGAGAGAGAAACCTGGCCTGATAAGCAACAAAACAATACGATGGCTGTTACAAGCGCACTGGGCCCGTTTCCCAGCTGAAGGTTTTCAAGCCAAGACTGAGGCTAAAATGAATTTTGTATGGTGTATCGATATCAAGTTCATTTTGTCCAACGCCAGACCTACTGTAATCAGTTTGTCGGCATCTTTGGAAACACTTACTTTAAACGCACTGATGACAATATTACAACATGTTTTATTTTCTGGATATTAAATGTATTTCTCAATCAAGATTTTGTATTTAACTTTAATATTATTTCATAGCAAGTCACATGATTGGTTTCCTCATAAAATGCTTATCATAACCACTTTGTTCAGTAACAGACCTATTCTCTTTGTTGACATCTTTGGAAACAGCCAAATAAACATACTGAAATTTTCCCAACATCTATAAATGTATTTATAGATTTTAAATATGTGTCAGTATTGTTATGAATATTTATTGTATCTTTGTCTAAATATACACACACTGGCCACTTTATTAGGTACACCTTACTAGTACTGGTTGGATCCCCTTCTGTTTTCAGAACTGCCTTAATCCTTCGTGGCAAAGATAACAAGGAAATATTCCTCAGATATTTTGGTCCATATTGACATGATAGCATCACGCAGTTGCTGCAGATATTTTCGGCTGCACATGCATGATGTAATCTCCTGTTCCACCACATCCTAAAGGTGCTCTATTGGATTGAGCTTGTTGACTGTGGAGGCCATTTGAGTACAGTGAACTCATTGTCATGTTCAAGAAACCAGTCTGAGATGATTCTTGCTTTATGACATGGCACGTTATCCTGCTGGAAGTAGCCATCAGAAGATTGGTACACTGTGGTCATAAAGGGATGAACATGGTCAACAATACTCAGGTAGGCTGTGGTGTTGACACGATGCTTAATTGGTACTAATGGGTGCAAAGTGTGCTCGGTGTTAACTGCAGCAGATCGTCTTGGCCATGTCTACATGACTAAATGTATTGAGTTGCTGCCATGTGATTGGCTGATTAGAAATGTGTGTTAATAAGCAGTTAGACAGGTGTACCTAATAAAGTGGCCGGTGAGTGTACCTGTATATGAATATTCTTAAATATATAAATATTAAAATAATTATATTATAAAATTACATAAAATATTATTTATATAAAATATATAAATAATTAACCAGTTATATAAATTATTTAATAAATGGGTCCTTATAATTCGTTAAAAGTTACATATTTCAAATTATTTTGACACTATTGATCTTGAAGCAGAAGAGGAATGCAGCTTTTTTATCATTTTTATCATTTATTTATTAATTTTATTAGTTTTTTATATTTACTGTGTTATTTAATAACTATATTGTTTTTATGGTCAGTAGTTCTTGGTTGTGAAAAAGCAGAACAGTGTTTTATTATTTTTGCATATATATGATACTGTGTCTGCACAAAATGTTCATAATATTTTTGGCAAAAAACCATATTACATATTTCAATAAAAGTGGTATTAAAATACCACAAAATAAAATAAATCTGTATAATTACTATACATAATTTATATAGTTAAACAATTTGAAAAACAATTAAATGATTAAAAAATAAAATCACATTTAATATTGTTACATAAAAAAATCGGTGACATGGTTTCATTAGTTCATGTATTTACTTCACTGAATAAAATTTATTTAATGGATTTACTTAATTTGTTTAAGTTAACTGGTTGCAATTAAGTTATATGGGCTGAATTTATACAAACAAATTACATTTAGTAACGTTTAACATAATTTGTTTGTTTAAATTCAGCCCATACAAATTATTTGCAACTACTTACCTTAAAAAAAATAGTAAATCCAATGAATATTTTTTCCAAAAAAATGAACAATACTTGAACAGCATTTATTAATCATAGTTCATCAACATTTACTAATGTCTTAGTAAAATCCAAATTCCTGCTGTTAACATTGGTTAATGCACCGCAAGTGAACAAACTAAATGCTGATTTATACTTCTGCATTCTCTGAAAAAAATATTTCAAAGATGTTTCCTTGGATTTACCACATTTTTTTTAAGTGGTTGTAAACAATTAACTTGAGTTGAATTTAAACAAACAAATAAAGTTGAACATTACTAAATTCAATCTGCTTGTTTAAATTCAACACATCTAAACTGTTTGCAATAATTTTGAAGACAGTGTATGGTCTGGCGCAGCCTTCGCACAGTTGCATAGCTCTCGCTGTGGCTGACGCCGATGCTGACATGCACCTCTCAAAAAATGTAACTACACATTGCGACGATGCATAGTGCAAGCTCTGTGATTGGTCAGCTTGATAGCAGTGATCAAGAAGAACAGCGAGCCAGTATGAGTGAGCGTTTACCAATGTCGAGACCCTAATGGAAACTTTTGTTTTGTGTTTACTTTATGATTAAAGTTGTTGCACATCCGCCGGTTCCCACCTCAGAATGAGCGAGTTTTAGCTACTTGTATATTAAGGTAGTGTTCAGAAAAAAACAAAACACCCATGAAGGAACTTGAAACAGAAGAACATATAAACCTCACTGCCAGCTAGCGTTTCGGAATTGTTATTGCAGATCAACACAAACAGCATGCAGAAGTATAAATGCATGGCAATGCTCAAGGCATGGGCAGTGGGTCACAGCAATCACTCGACACAACCTTAACAGTGAACAACTGTATTTTCATTAACTAACATGAACAAACACTCATTGTTTGTTCATGATAGTAAATACATTAACTAACATTAACTAATATAACATCATTGCAAAGTGATACCATAAAAAAAAAACCCATATGATATTTGATATAAGGATTCAGCTCTCTATTTAAATGTATTTAACCCATTTCAAATCTAGAGTGAACAAGCTTTAACCCTAAGCCTACCCTAACACATGCCACCAGACTTTTCACAACCCTTCACAGCTTTTGAGCTCCAAAACCAGAGCTCCAAACCGCTGCACCGGAGACATTCCAGCTCCAAATCTCCTCCTGCCCCAGAAGAATCACCCGCTAACAAACTCCAGACTCTGTTACCAGCCTTTGTGTACAGAATTAAGACTCCGCGCTCTCACTGGCCACTGGAGACCCACGCGGCTAAATGACTGCATTTGTCTTCTCAATGGCCTGGCTGATTGGATGTTTAAAAAGAGTGTGTGTGAGTGTGTGTATGTTGAGCAGATGTAAGTCTACGTCCCACAGGGACAGACGAGCAGTCGGCACAATACGTAATTAACCCGGACACCCAATTGAATGAGAACGCCATTGGATCAGGGTGAGAATCCTACAGGATCGGAAAAACATTGCCTTGAGTATTAACTCAACAGCCGTTCATTCAATCTCTCTTCGCCATTCAATCACACACAGGTTTTCTTGTACATGAGCAAAAAAAAAAAACACACAGTTTGGAATGCTTCATATATTTGTATCCACTACGTCATGCGGATGATGTAATGCATTCGTAAATCTGTACAGTATTTAAAGCGTATACCAGGATGCACTGCAAATCAGCCAGACTGCAAGCATTTTATGGCATCATACACACACTCTTGAATTTATACCTTATGAGGACTCTCAATAGAATGTATTTTATACTGTAAAAATGCTTACTACGGTATATGTTTATACCTACAGTATACTCCTAACCAGTTACACAATTTAGAATTTCTAAAGACTGAAATTAAATATGATTTTTAAGCATTTAGAATTATGAGGACCATAACATATGTCCTCATAAACACACTCAATAGTGTCTAGGTCAAACCCATGTTTAATTTAAATATGGCAGAATTTAAATGTGATTAAGCATTTAGAATTATGAGGACCATAATGTATGTCCTCATAAACCACCTCAATAGTGTCTAGGTCAAACCCATGTTTAATTTAAATATGACTTTGATTTTAAATGTGATTAAGCATTTTGAATTATGAGGACACAAAGTTCGTCCTTATAAACTTCCTTAATAGAGCACAACTAGGTTAAACCCATGTCATTATCCAATGTATATGTATGTAGTATCTACTATATCATATGGATGATGTAATGCATTTGTAAATCTGTACAGTATTCAAAGTGTACACCATAATGCAATGCAAATCAGGCAGACTGCTAGCATTTTATGGCATCGCACGCACACACTCTTGGATATATGGCTTATGAGGACTCTCCATAATATGTATTTTATACCGTAAAAACGCTTGGCGAAAAAATGAAGGTTACTGGTTCGAGTCCTGGCTGGGCCAGTTGCCATTTCTGTGCGGAGTTTGCATGTCCTCCCCGTGTACACGTGGGTTCCCTCAGGGTTTGCTCCAGTTTCCCCCACAGTCCAAAAGAAAAGCGCTATGCGAATTGAATGAGCTAAATTGGCTGTAGTGTATGACTGCGTGTGTTAATGTGAGAGTGTATGGGTGTTTCCCAGTAATGGGTTGCAGCTGGAAAGACATCAGCAGCGCAAAACATATTCCAGAATAGCTGGTGGTTCATTCCGCTTTGGCAACCTCTGATAAATCAGAGACTAAGCCGAAGGAAAATTTATTTAAATATGATTTGAAAGCATATTGAATTACGAGGACACAAGGCATGTCCTTGTAAACCACCTTAATACAGTACAACTAGGTCAAATTCATGTCAATATAATTTAGTGTCCTCATAAACCACATAAACAAGTACACACACATAAATGGGTGTGTGACGTCATTAGCATGATGACACAGTTAATATGTCAAGTTCATATGTCAATGGTCTCAATTACAAAACTCAATTACTCCAAGAGGAAAGTTTGGGTTTGCTAATTGTTGACGTTTGATGGAGGAAAACTTGGGTATTATCATATACATTTTTGTATTTCTGATAAAATATGTCATATAAAAAATAAAAAATAAACAATTGCACAATATTTACCCCTGCACTTTTATCTAAATATTGTGATGTTGTTAATAGTTGCACCTTTTGTAAAAATATGAATGTTTGTACATTTTTTTCAGGCAATATATTATCACTGCTTTGGAATGAGTTGAGCTCATATTGCTATTCCTAGATTAATATTGTAGTTGTAATTTGCACCTTATGAATGTTATTTTAAAAAAAAACAACAACAACAAAAAAATTGGTAGACGCTACTGTGAATTTTCTTATTCTTGCTGGGAAATCTTATTTTCATAAAGCTTACATAAAAAGATGCCTACTCTTATTGACTTCTTGTGTGAAATGGATTAACTTGCGTGAGAATAACTGATAAAAAGAAATGTGCTTTTTTAGAAAGAAATATGATGAGATATTTAATGCAACCTGATTCTTTATTTTATTTTTTTTTAATAAATTTTGGTGTATACGATTGTATTTGTGTATATAATTGTATTTGTTTACTGTATTATTATATATTGCTGCTCAGTTTCTTGGACTAATGTAAGTACTTACAGTGCTCAACATAATCGAATACACCCCATTTTGAAAATGAATATTTTTATCCATTTCTTGGTGAATATAGGCAATGTATTTTGGTGCATTTAAACAAAACAGATTTATTAAACAGATATATTTATTAAAATAATATTTAGTCACCGAACATGTTTAGAAATAGAAAGATAGCACAAATAAATTCAAGCTAAATATTGCAACAAAAAAAAACTACCTAAAAATTTCAACTAAATTTTAAACTTTTTTTGCTTGATTTTTTCTCTTTTTAAAATTTGTATTTAATATTTTTCTATAACATAAATTTGGGTGTGCTAGCTTTTGGACCGTTATCGTAAGTTATTTTGTTAGATAAGCTCCAGATTTGGCTTCAGTACTGACTAATGTATATGCACAAATATAATATTGCATAGCTTCCTATTAAAAATATTAATTTAAAAGTGAGATATGTGATAGCGGTGTGCTTATATATCCAGAGCATTGCAAGTCTGCAAAATATTTAGCACTGTGCTTGAGCTTTTTGGATTATTTAATGAGGAAAATCTTACATAGTGTGCTTTTAAAATCCTTTTAAATTGCTTTCAAGTCTCTGCAGTCATATTTGTAATGGCAGCTATTTTGACCATCACCTATTAAACTTGAATGGGAAAATCCTGAAATCTCAAAATTAGATTACCTAAATATAAATGATGATTTTAAAGCTATGAAGGTAATATTGTAGAGAACGGAAAATAAATTATATGGATGTCAGTGGCTACCAGCTTTAAACCACCTTCAGATTACCGTACTTGGTGTTTAACAGAAGAAAATAAACAATATTAGAAAGTTGATAGGTTTTACTTAATTTTACAACATTTATGAATTAATATTACCCGAATAATTATGCTACTGAAACTAATATTAAATATTTATTTTATATCTTTTTATTATTTACATTGAATTTAAAATCTTTGAATTAAAACAGTCAAAACAAAAGTTTTAAAAAGTCGAGTTAAGATGAGTTAAGTTTTCAACACAACATTTTCATTCAGCGAGTTCAAAGTTGCTATTTAATTTAAAAAGGAGCAATTTAAAAGTATAAATATGTGTATAAAACACTCAAAAATCATAAGCTAATTATTCAATTACTTAATTTTAGAAAATGCTGTTCAAATGACCAAAAAATTAAGTCTAAAACACAACTGATACAAATCAAACCTGAAGCATTTCCCTACGGCATTTGATATTCCTCAGCAGTATGCACAGTATGATGTAAGCAGTACATCGGCACTCCATTCTGAATATACTCACACTGTGACCTGTGTGTGTCTCACTAAGAGCGTCTTAATTAATGAGTGCATTGTTTGGGCTCGTTATTGACTCTCAGCTCAGTGTTCATGGAGCAACACTTCATTAATACACAACGCTGAGCCCACCAATTAACACTGTACAGGCCATGCTGTGACTGCCTAAACACACACACACACACACACACGCATGCAAACATCTCAGGCTCATTATTAATCACTGCTAATTCTAATTAATTATAAGCCCGTGTGTGTGTGTGTGTGTGCATGTGTGTGTGAGACAGCTGCTTGTGTCCTGTGAGCTCAGAGGGACTTTAACATGTTTCTCACAAGCTTGACAAATGACCTATTAATTATCTAATGTTGTCTGACAATAAGCGCTGGATAAAGATGTATGTTTGTGCGAGAGGCTGATAGAGTTGCACTGAGAAGAGGGAGTGTCTGTGTGTGTGTCTTGTTACACCGACACATTTTTTTTTTTCTCTGTGTCTGCCAGACGTACCTAATAAAACATAACAGACACACATAAACTTGAAAAATTCACACTGTTGACTTAAGCAGTGTATTTAAATTGTTAATATGATTTAATTCTGTGAGGAAGAAAAACGTTCGGCGTTCAGGTCCACTTCTGCCATTTTAAGGGAGTTTGATATTTTTAGTGAAATGATTTGTTCGGCATTTGGATGTTTTGGCAAAAAGTAAAACATGTAAAAATACACATCTTCATAGAATCTTGCAGCTACTTCGAAACATTATATTCAATATACTCTCTCTCTTTCTCTCTCTCTCTCTCTCTCTCTCTCTCTCTCTCTCTCTATATATATATATATATATATATATAGTTGAAGTCATAATTATTGGCCCCCCCCCTGTTTATTTTTTCCCCAATTTCTGTTTAACGTAGAGAAGATTTTTTTCCAACACATTTCTAAACATAATAGTTTTAATAACTCATTTCTAATAACTGATTTATTTTATCTTTGCCATGATGACAGTAAATAATATTTGACTAGATATTTTTCAAGACACTTCTCTACAGCTTAAAGTGACAATTACAGGCTAAACTAGGTTAATTAGGTTAGCTAGGCAGGTTAGGGTAATTAGGCAAGTTATTGTATATCGATGGTTTGGTCTGTAGACAGTCAAAAATATATAGCTAAAGGGGTTAATAATTTTGACCTTAATATGGCTTTTAAAAATGAAAAACTGCTTTTATTCTAACCAAAAAAAAAACAAAACAATTAAGACTTTCTCCAGAATAAAAAAAATTACAATATGAAAATGTCCTTGCTCTGTTAAACATCATTTGGGAAATATTTTAAAAAGATGAAAAAAGTCAAAGGGGGGTTTATAATTCTGACTTCATATATATATATATATATATATATATATATATATATATATATATATATATATATATATATATATATATATATATACACAGTTGAAGCCAGAATTAATAACCCCCCTTTGAATTATATTTTTTCTTCTGGAGAAAGTCTTATTTGTTTTATTTCTTGTAGAATAAAAGCAGTTTTTCATTTTTTTAAAAAACATTTTAAGGTCAAAATTATTAGCCCCTTTAAGCTATTTATTTTTTTCGATAGTCTACAGAACAAACCATCAATATACAGTATTTTGCCTAATTACCCTGCCTAGTTTACCTAATTAGCCTAGTTAAGCCTCTAAATGTCACTTTAAGCTGTATAAAAGTGTCTTGTAAAATATTATTTACTGTCATATTGGCAAATACCATGATAAATAATATTTTATTAGATATTTTTCAAGACACTTCTATTCAGCTTAAAGTAACATTTAAAGGCTTAACCAGGTTAATTAGGTTAACTTGGCCAGTTAGAGTAATATGGCAAATTATTGTATGATGATGGTTGTTCTATAGACTATCGAAAAAAATGGGCTAATAATTTTGACCTTAAAATGGAATTAAAAAAATTAAAAACTGCTTTTATTCTAGCCGAAATAAAACAAATAAGACTTTCTCCAAAAGAAAAAATATTATCAGACATACTGTGAACATTTCCTTGCTCTGTTAAATATCATTTGGGAAATATTTGAAAAAGAAAAAAAAAATTCAAAGGGGGGCTAATAATACTAACTTTAACTGTATATATAAAACTATTTTAAAAACGCTTTACAATAAGATAAATGACAAAAAGTGAAAACATTTAAGAAATGCAAACCACAGTTTGCATATTTTAAATGTATTCATGTTGTCTTAAAGACGTTTCTTCTAAGAACAAAACGATAAGAAACATTATTTGGAACATGTGCACACACAAATACACACTGGGGTTAATGTGGCGGAATCTTAAACCACAATCAATATCACTGACAGAGCAGCACGACTGCATGCATATCAACTAGAGCACTTTATATCATTAAGAGTCCCAAACCACAGACAGCCAACATATGCTCTCTCTCTCTCTCTCTTTCTCTCTCTCTCTCTCTGCCAGATGAGTTTTTATGAGGGCTGGACTGTTTCATTTGATTTAATGAGTCCCAATCCCAGTCGACTGCTTATTCAGACCTGCCACGACTCACACAAAACACACTAATAACCCGCAGAAACACACAAACAGACAAAAAATAATAGCTCAACACCAAATGCCATTTTAAGAAGTTAAAACATTTCAGTCAGTTATGAGACATGAAATAATAACATTGAAAATGGAAATATTTCACTTTTTTTACTTGTATTGAATGGTGTCAAACTAATTTGGTGCTGCTTGCAAAAAAAAAAAAAAATCTAATTGTTTTAAACATCAACTGCAAATTTGAAACACAACATATTTCGATTTTAGAATAAAAAATGAATTTATGTGTTTAAAAAATACATTAAGATGTTCTTTATAGCGATAATGTTGTCTGATTAGCATCAAATTCTAAATACAAATAAGATTTGAAGAAAACAAGCCATATACTTCTATACTTTTATGATTCTTTTCATGTTACATGTTTGGTTATTACAAGGATGAGACGTAACATTAAGTGAGATTTTCTGGTCTATAAAGCATTTCTAGCTGCATTTAAATATTATTACAAAGCATTAGATTTCCTGAAAACTCATTTTAAAAGTTTCTTTTTTTCCCACACTCGTGGATATTCTATGCAAGGATGCTCTAGTGTTGAGAAAGAATGAAACAACGTACAAGTTTAGTACTCAAAAATTGCACCATTTTTAAATAGAATGTAAAACTGTGCAATTAATCGAAATTCTATTTTGATTACAAGTTTGGCCCTCAACGATTATGAAAAAATTATGAAGATACAGTAAAATGATTAGTGTGTCACCCTTTTCCAGCAGTCCGGATTCATTACTCCAAAAGACCAACTTTCACGTGGGAATGTGTGAAATCATGTAATGTTTTGCATCATGGAACGTGCCTAATTTTTAAGTTTAATACATGCATTCACATTCTTAAAAGGTTGAAATCAAACTTGTGCTGTTCCGTGTGTGTGCGTGCTCAGCCACAGAGACATATTGCACATTTTCTGACGCTTCAGTTCAAATGCACATCTGAATCAGGTTTTTTCTGCTCCTGTCAATATGATTTACAACCGCAACAATCTTTTAAAAAGAAAACAACAACAGTAGATCCCAAAACCCAAAAGATCAACAGGAAACACTGACTACATTTACGTGGACATCAGTAATCGAATTATTTGCCTTAATCTAATTAAGACAATAATAAGATTAAGATGTTTACATGAGTTGCTTTTTGAATGTTTCTTTCATGATCCTGTTTTACATGTTCGATTAACGTCATTGCCTTACTGTGATATCCGCATGTCCTCTGGAGTTTCGTGTAATTTCGGGTGTTTCATTTTTAATTTGTGGACTTTAACTGCAATTTGGCACTTTCACTTTCACTCAGGAACATTTCATGCATGCCCCCGTGACAAACAAGATATTGGATGCAACTATGAGCTGCTAAAAAAGTGTTGTTTTAATGGAAGTTCCGCACGTTAAATTGAAGAAAAAAAACCCTCCGTATTGCACAATTCAAGTGTCTGTGGTCTTCACGGACTCGGTAGGTGCAAAGAATAGTCAAACAACCATGCATGTGTGCGTGTGTGTGGACTATCCTGTCAAAAAAAGTGGCAAAAAGTCCAACATGATGGTAATAGTTTGATTAAAGTGTTTACATGTCTGTACTGCACTTCAAAATGCGGCTAAGATCAGCATACTCCACATGTCTTAATTCGATTTCTCTTTAGTTCGATTATGACTGTATTACCTTAAATTAATAAAAAATCACTGTTTACATAATAGACTCTTGATCAAAGTATTGTCTTAATTGCATTAAAATCGAATTATTGGTGTCCATGTAAACGTACTGAGGGAAACAATTTGACCACTTCCTATAGCCTAATTTTGTTGGAAAATTCGTTTAACGAATTTTGTTCTGTATAATTTTTATCTTTATTTAATGTATTTTTTGTTGGTCAGCTATCTACAAAATAAACAAAAAGAATAAATGCATTTTAGGTGAAGTACTTAATTATGTATTTCAATTCAATTATAAATTCAATTTAAGTTGGCTTATTATAACATAAAATATAGTATTTCTGACCATTTTCTTTATTTCATAGATTTCAGTTACGAATTACATTGTGAATTACATACATTATAGCAATATGTATGGTATCATGATACTTTAGCTGGTATAGTATCGTAATGTGAATTAATGGTATCGTGACCACCCTATCCAATATATCTACTGAAAGACTATAACATATGACTTTACAAACTAAATAAGTAAATAAATCATATGAACATTTTAATATTACCATTAGTATATCACCATAAAATTTGTGAAATTAATTTAAAAACTGAATAAATATAAATGTACACACATTTACACAATACATAATCTCAATGATGGGCTAAAAATCTGTGGAAATCTGCGGATTTCTGCTCACACAGATTCCGTGTGGGCCTAGTTATCAGTACCAGTATACACATGCATATATTGGGTTGGGATCCAATCCAAATCTGAACAATTTTCCAAAATAAGAACATAAACACATTTTAAAAAGAGTCGCAATATTCATGTTTGATCGTAAGTGCAATAGAAATGCATTGATTGGTTCAATCCAGCGAGCGCTTTTCCCCCCTCACTGTCACACGGCTTCAGTGTTTGAGTTGCGTGAATCTCACACTTATCTGTCACCTGCCACACACAGTTACCATTTGATCAGTTTCCGCAGTGTTGTTTTCAGTCTTATCGTCCCACCTCAGGTCTGCGGTCTCAACCTGAGCGCCTCTGCTTTGATGAATCACAGCGATAACTTCTTAGACACACACACACTCGTACGCAAACCATTAAGCACTGTCATGATGTGACAAAGACAAAACCCCTCTAGTTATACTGTAATCATTCTGGTGAGTCAAGAAAAGCATGAGCAGGTAGAACAGACGCACACACACACTGTGGCCCGTCGCCATCCGGCCATATCTTGATTACACGGCACAGTTGTCCACATTTGAGAAATTGATCCTGTGATGGAGTGCGCGCCATCAGGGCCACGGCTATCGCCAGGGAGACGTATTTCTAGCGTCCGCTCTGCCAGCCCTGAGGCCTCACGGGGCCCCCCGCGGGGCGTCTATCCGGCTGCCCGATCATAAAGCCAAATGATAGCATATGTGCTTTGTTTAATTTTGATGTCCCAGTAATGTATTACACAATTAGATTGATTTGACAATTTCCATTACGCTTGATAAAATATTTATGGAGCGAGCTGGATGATAAGTCTTATCAAAGAGGCATCGTTCGCGCGCGCAGCTGACACGCCACATCCATCAGCATCAGCAGTCAGGGCCGCTAGCGTTAGCCTATTAGCTTTTATTCACCCCACAGGAACAGGGTCGCCCACGGCTATGGCGTCTCTCTCGTTCGGACCTCCGTCTTTCATTTCTCCTCATCTCGGTGCCGTCTCATGCCCTTGCTCTTTCTCTCGCTCTTCCTCCATCAATCTCAGTGTAGAAGTGTGGGCCGCCAAATTGGGCTCATCAGTCTCAATGCAGGATGTAGATGGGTTTGATTCGGCGGGAAGGTGGAGTCGCTCTTCCCTATTCACACGTGTGACCCTCTCTTAGCATGCTAACCCCTTTTACGCACATATTAGCCTCATAAACACCATTTTATTCCACCTCCATCAATACAGTGTCAATCGGGTCAACTTTCAAATTTATTATTTTTATCAAATTGCATTATGAGACCTTTTTTCGATCTAGTTTCTGACAAATGTTGATGTTGAAACGTTTAACAAAGTGATTTTTATTTCCATTTTAGTACTTTGAACTAATATATTCACCTTATTCTCCACGTACGAGTGGGTGCAGCCATTTGAATAATTTTGGCTCGAAACTTCCGGTCTCATTCACTTCCATTCATTTTTAAACATTAAAAACAGCTCGTTTTGCTGCTTGGTGTTGCAAACTGATATTTCCTTATTATATTATTCTACTTTGTCTGTATTGTAATGCAAACACTTGTTTGTAGTGTAAGTAGTTTGACCGTTTTTGCCGTTTATTATTCCTAGTCATTTCTCCCATAGGCAACTGAATTGGAAGTTCTAAAACAATCGCAAAAACGCGCGCACTTCCGCATTGAAGAATAAGGTCAATTGTCTGGCTGGTTGTTTTATACTATGGTAAAATCAACGCTATCTCACTGCAATTCAAAACGTTTTGATTTAGTGGCTAATTTGTATAAATTTGTACAATCTCATTCATACAATTTAGTATGATTTGCACATCACCCAATGACAGTTAGGGGCCGGGTTGGGTGCCACACCTCATTTTTTAAAAATTGTACATTTTCGTGTGACTGAACTCGATGAATTTGCCACTAAACTAAAATACTTCCGTTTACTCGTGAGATCAGGCTGGGTAAAACCAGGTAATGAGCTGCTAGTATATATTTTTTCTGTTATTTTATGTATGTATATCTTTGAGTGTAATTTTATGTTGTTTTAAGGCTGTTTATATTGTTTGCTTAAAAAACAAGACACAAAAAAGCCTGATATTTCGGCGGGAAGGAGGAGACCCTATTCACACGTGTGACCCTCTCTCAGCATTCTAATCCCTTTTAAGCACATATTAGCCTCATTAACAACCTTTCATTCACCCTCCATCAATACAGTGTCAAACTTTCCAATGGCCATACTAACCTTATCAATGACCCTTTCACCACAAAACTTAACGCTAGATGCCTAGACAAGAACATTAAAGCTAGAAAGCACGATAATATTGTAGTCAAACATGACATATTTATATTTTGATATGATATATGCTGTAATTATATATATATATATATATATATATATATATATATATATATATATATATATATATATATATATATATATATATATATATACACACACTATAAGACAGAGCCTCTCTCAACACACTAAGCCTGTTTTACCCAACATATTTGCCATAAAATTCACTTTATTCCACCCTTTTATTCCCCCTCCATCAATACAGTGTCAATCTGGTCAACTTTCTAATGACCATACTGACCTTATCAATGACCCTTTCACCACAAAACTCAATGCTAGATGTCTAAACAAGAAGGTTAAAGCTAGAAACCACCATAATATTGTTAGCAAACATGACATATTGATATTATGATTGACATGGTATATTCAGTAAGAATATATACTATATGACAGAGTCTCTCTCGACACACTACACTCATTTCATCCTACATATCTGCCCGCAAGAATTAGTTTTATTCCATCCTTTTATTCTCCCTCCATCAGCACAGTGTCAATCCACTCCACTAGAATAGATAATCAGCATCACCGTGACCCCTTGAGCACAAAACTCAACACTAAATGCCTAAACATAAACAAGAAGGTTAAAGCTAGAAAACAACATGATATTGTGTGCACACATGACATATTTCTAATTGATATGGAATATTCTGCAAGAATACAGTATATACTGTATTACAGAGCCTCTATCAACACACTAAACCATAAATATTTGCCCTCATAAATTCGCTCTATTTAATTCAATTTTATTTATATAGCACTTTTTACAATAATTATTGTTTCAAAGCAGCTTTACAAAAGGTGCATGTTATTGCATTACAATCAATATCGGTAATGTTAAGGTTATTAGTTACCATAATGTTATTAGTTACTAATAACTTTGACCAATTAACTAGTAATTAATAGCTTTTATTAGTTAAAGTTATTATATATAAACAGAGGTAACCTGCAGTTATATAGTATATAGGTGATGTCTATGTGTACATGTTCAATGAAGTGTATTTGTGTATTAAGTGTATGTGTTTATTCCCCCCGCTTATTTTTCCATCCATCAATACAGTGTCAACCCATTCCACTAGAATGGCCAATCAGCATCACTGTGACACAAAAATCAACACTTGATGCCTAAACAAGGCAGGTAAAGGTATGAAACAAACTTGTTTAAGCTCTTTGTCACATATTTTACTCCAATATTTACTCTCACAGCCATATCACTCTGCAGCCCAAGACTGGTTACTGACTGAAGCTAAGCAGGGCTGAGCCTGATCAGTACCTGGAAGGGGGACCACATGGGAAAACTAGGCTGCTGTTGGAAGTGGTGTTGGTAAACCTGCGGTCTGTGTGAGTCCTCATGCCCCAGTATATGGAAGGGGACACTATACTGTCAGTGAGTGGCGCCTTTCGTATAAGATGTTAAGCCGAGGTCCTGACTCTTTGTGGTCAAAATCCCATGGCACTTCGCGTAAAGAGTCCTGGCCAAGTTCCCTACATCGGCCCTTACCCATCATGACCTCCCAATCATCCCCATGTTCCGAACTGGCTCTATCACTGTCTATCCACTCCAGCAATAGCTGGTGTGTAGTGAGCACACTGGCATCGTCCTGTGGCTGCAGTTGCTTCATCTAAGTGGATGCTGCACACTGGTGGTGGTGTGGAGAGAACCCCCCCACCCCCACCCCCTTACCTCATGATTGTGAAGTGCTTTGGGTGTATGGTGCACAATAAAATGCGCTATATAAATACACATTACATTACAATATGACTTCACTCTGATTAATATGGGATATTCAAAATAGAATATATATAGGAAAGAGCCTGGTTGTACGTATATATTAGGAACAGACTGGCGCTATGCTCCCTGGTGGAGTTTATGGAAAATGAGGAACACATTTGGGAAAAATAAAAACTAACTGACTGTGTTTGGTAGTTAGAGGAGTTAAAAAGTCAGATTTGGGATTTCGGCTGAAAATGAAAGCAGTTTTATTTGATCAGATATAATTTCGCATACGGATAATGTTTACAAGAATAATTTCTCAGTAAACTATTGAGGGTCAACTTAGATTTGATGTTGACTTTTTAATCAAACACATTAAAACTGAATGGTGTAACAAACTTTTTTCAACAGCTTTATTGCATTTTTAATTTTTAAAGTCATAAAAGAGCAACATATGTTTTAGCTTACACACACACACACACACACACACACATACACACACACAGTGAGGGTCCAGGCTGCTGGCCGCAGTGCTGTTAATATGGCTCTAAATGAACAGAATGCATAAAACATGAAGGCACCCGTAATGAAGTAGTGCTCTGTAATTAGAGACCCCGTGCCAGAAAAATGAAGACAAAATATTTGAGGAGGAATTCTGTCACCTCTGCTCTCCCTTCCCACTAATCACACACACACACACACACATACACACACGGACAACACAGCGGCTAAATACATAGGTTGGGATTTCAACAGACTTTCCTTTTAATGAGAGCTAATTGAAAAATTACAGGCTATTGACAGACAATGAGCTCTGAGCATATGCTGTGACCGGCTAATATCCCTGCCAATTTTACACACATGAAAATTAATTGACGGTCGTGTTTAAAGAGAAAAAAAATGCATAACTGCTACGCAAACACATGTTAGTTATCATGACTTTGACGTCTGATGTTCTAAAATGAAGCTAATAATAATTACTACACTCTAAACCAGAGGGGGCTTGTGGTAAATACACTGCCAAAATCAACAAAAATGCCCTATATTCAACATAAAGGGGCAAAAATTGCTTGCAAGCTTATAAATACAACGACCAATCAGAGGCATTTATAGCACTCACCTCTGAAAACACCACCACTTTCAAAACTGAAAACGTGTTATTTTTTCAATGCAGGCTCACAGACTGAGTTCTCTAAAAAGTTTAAATGACAAAGGAAATTATAAAATTACTCCTAAAGGCTGATTTGTACTTTCGCCTGGCGCCGCATCGTGGACCTCGTGATATGAACGAGGTTTTTATACTTGAGATATTTTTTAAAAGACAGGGGGTGGTCATAAGAAATCTACCGTGAAATCAGACAGATAAACACAGAAGTAGGAAGTTTCCGGAACTACATCATATTAATATCAATCAAGATTTTTTTTTTATTGATTATTCATATACATAAATTATTGTAATGATTATTATATTATATTATAATAAAGATTTTTATAAAAATTCAAGATTTGTTTTTTTTTAAATCAAACTTTGATGCATCACTTGCTTTACCTATTAAAGTTTATTAAAATATTAATGACAACAGAACATGTGTTGCTCTACAAATATATTTTTTATTATGGCAGGAATAAAAGAAAAAAAGTACACTTACTAAAAAATACTGTTTTTTTTTTTTGTTTTTTTTTAGATTCAGTCCACTCTACAATTCACACATTACTGTCTGGCTAGTTTGTGTCCTCTACGTATATATTAAAAAGGCAATAATGGTCCAACATTCCTGACCATTTTCACAAATAAAGCCTAGAAATAGGACATCAGTATACTGTAAACTGATAGGTTCAAATATTCTTTTTCCAGTTATCAAAGAAATAATTTGTTAATTCATTTTAGTTTTGTAGCTATTAAATTGTTTTAATATCAAAATTGTAATATATACAGTGTAAAACCCATGAATGGTGGAAAAACATATTCTGTAATTGTGTATTAAAATCACCAAGGTCTTCACTTTTGCAATGGGCTCTCTTTTTGGCTTTAACAAACTTATCCCTCAAGTTTTTCTAAACTTATTTACAAAAACTTGCAATTTCCAAAAATTATTGGTCATCTGGTTATCCCTATGATCACGGATAGATTGATCATGGAGATGTCTGTACAGGCGTACCAAAATCCCTTTAAAGTAATTCATATTCAACTGAAATGAAACACCGCCGCGCAAATTGTTCGTTCGGGTCTCAAAAAATTGTGTACGCTCCGCCAGCCAAAACCATGTCGCATGCACCCAAAGTGCTCAAGCGAACTAGTGGACACGTCGAGTATAAATCAGCCTTAAGCCCTAATCAGATGGCAATTGTTCCTCATGGGGACTCTGAGATTAAACACGTGCTTTTGGATAAAGAGAAGTTTGCAGAGGACATCTGAGTTTATAAAGGTCCTGTGAAGTGCTTTGAAATGTGCTTTTTTATTTGATGTAATCTCAACTGAAACATGAAGAGAAGGTGGGTGTTATGTAGCGGACAGGAGACAGAGGTAAGGAAACGTTAGGGTGTTTATTAAATGACAACAAGGAGCACATGAAGGATAGCCAGGAGGATCAGGAATGATGTTGGGGTCTTTTCCTCCGTGGTTGGGTAACAGGAATACACGAGGATGGACAGCACACACCAGATACAGCTGACAGAGGATGACACAGACTTGGAAGGACTGGAAGACAGGACGATTCGGGTGGACCAGGAAGACTAGGAGGAATACAAAGAGAACAGGTAAGTAAAGCGTTTGTTTTAGCTGAGGATGACTACGCTGAGTGGTCGCTCAGTTGTCCGCTTTCGTCGAGACGAGCCCGGACAATGAGCGACTGGAGTGCTGTGCTTTTATCTGGTGCTCGTGAATGTGATGCAGCTGTGTGCTCATTAGAAGTCAGGTGATGGTGATCTTCGTGAGTGGGGATCGTGAGAGCCTGACCAATCCGTGACAGTACCCCCCTCCCCAGGGCCCGCTCCTGAGGGCCGACACCTCCGACGCCGTGGTGGTCTCCCTCTGCCTCTAGGCGCTGGGAACTCAGGGTGGCTCTCATGAAACTCCACCATGAGACTAGGATCGAGAATATCAGCTCTGGGAACCCATGTCCTTTCTTCGGGCCGTACCCTTCCCAGTCCACCAGGTACTCCAACTGGCCACCACGACGTCGGGAACGCAAGATCTCCTTCACTGCGTAGACGGCTCCTTCTTCTAGGAGCAGTGGAGGAGGGGGTTCCTCTTCGTGGTCAGGCTCTGTGGAGGGAAGAACAGGATCGTGATAGGGTTTCAGGAGTGATACGTGGAATGTAGGGTGAATACGGTAGTGAGAGGGTAATTGTAGTTTGTAGGTGACGGGGTTAACCTGTTCCACGATGGTGAAGGGACCAACAAATCGGGGACTTAACTTGCGAGAGGGCAGTCGCATGCGTATGTCCCGGGTGGATAGCCACACCTTTTGTCCGGGTGTGTATCTGGGTTCTTCAGACCTTCTTCTATCGGCGGTTACCTTGCTTCGACGGACTGCCCTCTGCAGATGTTGATGAGCCTCGTCCCAGACTCTCTCGCTCTCCCGGAACCAGTGATCCACTGCGGGGACATCAGATGGTTCGCCATCCCAGGGAAAGAGCGGTGGTTGGAAGCCCAGGACGCACTGGAATGGCGTGAGTCCGGTGGAGGGTTGCCGCAGTGAATTTTGGGCATATTCTGCCCAGCCCAAATACTGGCTCCAGGAGCTCTGGTGACCACTGCAGAAGGTCCTCAGGAACCGTCCCACCTCCTGAATCTTCCTCTCTGTCTGCCCGTTGGTTTGGGGATGATATCCAGAAGAGAGGCTGACGGCCACACCTAGGAGCTTGAAGAAGGCTTTCCATAGACGTGAGATGAACTGTGGACCTCTGTCCGACACAATATCTTCTGGAATACCAAATGACCTGAAGACTTGATTAAAGATATTGTCGGCTGTTTCAAAGGCTGTGGGAAGACCTTTCAGAGGGATTAGTTTGACAAACTTTGAGAATCTATCTACGATGACTAGAATACAGGTATTACCTTCTGACGAGGGGAGGTCAGTGATAAAGTCCACTCCTAGGTGTGACCAGGGACGGTTCGGAATCGGCAAGGGATGGAGCTTTCCAGCGGGTAGATGACGTGGGCTCTTGGATTGGGCACAGTCCTTACAGCCCTGAACATATTGCCTCACATCCCTTGCCATGTTTGGCCACCAGAATCGTTGGGATACTAGCGAGAGAGTATTGTTGATCCCTGGATGTCCAGTGCCTAGCGAGGTATGTAAGGAGTGGATCAGATCTACCCGGTGTTCAGGTGGTATGAACTGCCGATGAGGAGGGCATCCCGGCGGAGCAGGGGCTTCCGGAGTGGCAACGACTGGAGGAGCGTTCCAGGTGATCGGACAAATGGAGATGTGTTCGGGAAGAATCTTCGTTGGGAGTTCTTCATGATCGTGATGCTCGTGTAAACGAGAGAGAGCGTCTGCTCTTAGATTCTTGGGTCCTGGACGATAGGAAATGGAGAAATCAAAACGTGAGAAGAAAAGTGACCATCTGGCTTGACGTGGACATAGTCTCTTGGCCTCTTTGATATATTGGAGGTTTTTGTGATCTGTGATCACCTGGAACGGATGTTTGGCTCCCTCCAACCAGTGACGCCACTCCTCCAAGGCTAGCTTGATTGCTAGAAGCTCCCTGTCTCCTATGCTGTAATTCTGCTCCGCCGGGCTCAACTTCCGAGAGAAATAGGCACAGGGATGCAGTCGGGGCGGTGTATCATGATGTTGGGATAATACTGCCCCGACGCCGGGTGGTGGATGCGTCCACTTCCACCACGAAAGGAAGATTTGGGTCAGGATGAGTCAGGAGTGGGGCCCTTGTGAACTCCTTCTTAAGAAGGCGGAAGGCTGCGGCTGCTTCTTTGGTCCACTCCAGTCCTTTGGGTTTACCCTTGAGGAGATTAGTGAGAGGTGATGTAATCCTGCTGTAGTCCTTGATAAACCGTCTATAAAAGTTAGCAAACCCAAGAAACCTCTGGAGCTCCTTAATGGAAGTGGGTTCTGACCAGGATAGAACAGCCTCAATTTTCTTCCCATCCATACGTATACCGGTTTGGTCAATGATGTATCCCAAGAAATGAATCGACTTCTGGTGGAATGAGCATTTCTCCGCTTTGAGGTAGAGGTGATGTTCTCTCAATGTGTGTAGGACCTCCGCAACGTGTTGGCGATGTTCGGCCTCACTCCGGGAGTAAATGAGGATGTCATCTATGTACACTATTACAAAGTGGTGAAGAAACTCCCGGAGGACTTCATGAATGAAGTTTTGGAATACGGAGGGGGCGTTGACCAGACCGTAAGGCATGACCTCATATTCATAGTGGCCAGTAGGGGTCACGAATGCTGTCTTCCATTGGTCCCCCTCACGTATTCTTATCAGATTATACGCGCTGCGGAGGTCCAATTTAGTGAAGACTTTAGCTTCTCGGAGCTGTTCCAAAGCGGCTGGTACCAGAGGAAGGGGATATCGGTATTTTACTGTACCGTTATTTAGGACCCTGTAGTCGATGCATGGACGCAGCCCTCCGTCCTTCTTGGCCACAAAGAAGAAGCTTGAGGCGGCTGGTGATTTTGAGTGACGTATGTACCCCTGACTCAGAGCCTCCCTTATGTAATCTTCCATTGCCTGATTCTCTGGAAGCGAGAGCGGGTAGATCCTACCTCTTGGCAACTGGGCATCTGGAACTAGGTCGATCGCGCAGTCCCATGGCCGATGCGGCGGTAGCTGGGAAGCTCTCTTGGGGCAGAAGACATCATGAAAGGAGCTGTACTCCTTAGGAATGTGGATAGACTGCTTCTCAGGAGGACTCTCGACCGATGTTGTAAACAAAGAAATGGGGTTCCGACCTTGAAGAGGGAGATTTGGAAAACAGGTAGGTGTACATCCAGATCCCCATTTCTTTATCTCTCCTGTGCCCCAAGAGATGATGGGATCGTGCTTCACCAGCCACGGGCGCCCTAGAATGATGTCCATATTTGCACCCTCCAGAACCAGAAATTGAATCCTCTCTTGATGTAACAACCCCACTTGAAGAAGGATGTCTTCGCATTGTCGATGGATACGGGTCGAAGATCGAGTGCACTGGGTTATCGGTTGTATCTGGTATATATGCGAGGACGCCTCAGTACGTAGGTGGAGTTGACGACAGAGGGATTGGGAGATGAAGTTCCCTGCTGACCCGGAGTCGATGAGGGCTGTGACAAGGAGAGAAATAGAGGCAGTAGTTATTTGTACGGTGGTAGTAAGTGGTTTACATTGTTCAATATTCGTACTGAATACACTCACTGAAGTCCGAATGGGACGAAGGGGACACTCCATACGGGTGTGTCCACTGACACCGCAGTATAGACACAGACCCCGGGTCAGCCTCCTCTGTCGTTCCGCTGATGTCAGTCTTCCAGACTCTATTATCATGGGTTCTGGTTCTGGAGAGGCTGTTGACTCAGGCGATTGGAGGAGTGCAGACGAGGGGGTGATGGTGTCCTGTTGATAGGAACGGAGACGATCGGAACATCGGAGAGAATGTTGGATGAATCTCTCCAGACCCATAGTATCATCTAATGTGGCCAGCTGGATTCGGAGAGTGGGTTCCAAGCCGAGCCGGTACGTGGTCAACAACGATCTCTCATTCCATCCACTTGCAGCTGCTAGAGTGCGAAACCGGAGAGCATATTCCTGTGTAGATAGAGTACCTTGCTTTAGATGATACAGCTGCTCTCCAGCGGCTACTTCCCCATCAGAACGTCCAAACACCTCTTTGAAATACTCCGTGAAGGTAGTGATGGAATTCATGACCGGCCCGGCTTGGTTCCAGATCGTCTCAGCCCATTTAAGTGCAGGCCCAGAGAGTAGTGATACGATGTAGGCGATCTTTGACTTATCTGTGGGATATAGAGAAGGTTGCATTTCGAATATGAGGGAACATTGTAACAGAAAACCATTGCACTCCCCCGCTCCGCCTGAGTAGGGCGCTGGTCGGGCCATGGGACTGGAAGGAAGGGCCGAAGAAGAAACTGTGGAGGCGGAAGTGCTCGGTGCTGGTGGTGCGTTGGAAAGTGGAGCTGGTGGCTGTAGAATCCGCTTCAACTGGTCCACCAGCTCTTGAAAGTGATCGGGGGTGCTCATGTTGTCGTCGTTATTGGTCCGGGCTTCTGTTATGTAGCGGACAGGAGACAGAGGTAAGGAAACGTTAGGGTGTTTATTAAATGACAACAAGGAGCACATGAAGGATAGCCAGGAGGATCAGGAATGATGTTGGGGTCTTTTCCTCCGTGGTTGGGTAACAGGAATACACGAGGATGGACAGCACACACCAGATACAGCTGACAGAGGATGACACAGACTTGGAAGGACTGGAAGACAGGACGATTCGGTGGACCAGGAAGACTAGGAGGAATACAAAGAGAACAGGTAAGTAAAGCGTTTGTTTTAGCTGAGGATGACTACGCTGAGTGGTCGCTCAGTTGTCCGCTTTCGTCGAGACGAGCCCGGACAATGAGCGACTGGAGTGCTGTGCTTTTATCTGGTGCTCGTGAATGTGATGCAGCTGTGTGCTCATTAGAAGTCAGGTGATGGTGATCTTCGTGAGTGGGGATCGTGAGAGCCTGACCAATCCGTGACAGTGGGACAGAGTGTAGCTCCTCTCCTTTAAAAAAAACAGCCAATAGTATTTTGTTTTATCACTGCTCTGCGAGTGAGAGTGGTTGAGCTTAAATGCATCAAATGAAAAGCAAACGAAAAGCATCTTGAATGTGGGTGGGGCATGTCAGATACTACAGAGCATTTGATTGGTTTTTTCAACATTTTTTTTAGAAAATTGACATTGATTGTTTAATATCCTTACAAATACCACACAAATTCATATATGTCATCTCTAGGAAAAATTTGGGATTAAATGGGTTAATGAAAAAGCATATTTGGATCAAATGTCAGCAAACTATTGGGTTATTTGTGCATTATTTGCAGACACTACATAGCATTGGTACACATATTATGCTTCCTTTGGGAATCGAATCCACAGCCTTGGTGCTGACAGCAACATGGTCTCATGCTCCTATTGTTTGGTGTTTACACCCATATTTGAAAAGAAACAAACTAGAATCATTTAGAGTATAAAAACCCAAACTCTTACTGCACACACTCAGGAATCCGCTTTCACCCACACACACACTGGAGTGTTGAGTAAGACAGCAGAAGAGCGATGAGGTGAGTGTGTGCTGCTGTCAGAGAGACAGTTAGACTGCGGCCGCTGTGACACCTGAGCCGCGCTGACATAATGAAGGGGGAGTGTCTGTCAGAGCGGGTCAGCACTGATCACACGGCCCCCCGAAACACATAATCAAACCCCCCGCATGACAAATGGCCCTGCTCCCTGGACTCTGGCATCTGACACACAGACACATCTCCTTGCCGAACATCCAACACATTTCATTTCTCATTCGCCTCTGCCCTATGTCTCTGTCCGGGAGATAGAAGCCAATGCGTACACAGACACACACACACTAATGGCGTGTACACATTTCATCTTCAATCCACACTTTTATCCATCTCATCTTAGGGAAAGTGCACACACACACACAAACACACACACAATCAGGAAAAAGGTGTTTTCTCAATGGGGCTGTAAGATGGAGACTACTTTTCCCAGGGGTCTTTGAGGCAGATCGGTTGGCTCAAAGGGTTTAAATGGAGGCTTAATGATCTTTGTCTGCAAATTACCCATCATGCCTTTGAAGGACAATGCTGGTGGTGTTAACACCTCATAAGTGGTAAACAAACATATAAAATATGAACCTTGAGACTAGTCAGATTTCAGATTTGACTCTGATGGCGCGCTGTTTAAGCCCAATGTTGGGTCAAATATGGAAAAACCCAACTAATTATTTAAAAAAAAAAAAATTACCTAATGTTATACCACGAAATGTTAGGTCAAATATGGACAAACCCACCTGTTTATTTGAAAAAAAAAACAAAAAAAAAACTAATATTATTCCATTTAATGTTGGGTTGTTTTACCCCAGAATTGGGTCAAGTTTGGACAAACCTAACTGTTTATTTGAAAAAAAATAATAATAAACGTAATGTTATACCACTTACTGTTGGGTTGTTTCAGCCCAGCATTGGGTCAAATATGGACAAACCCACCTGTTTTTAAAAAAAAAAAAAAAACTAATATTATCCCATTTAATGTTGGGTTGTTTTACCCCAGAATTGGGTCAAGTTTGGACAAACCTAACTGTTTATTTGAAAAAAAAAATAATAATAAACAATGTTATACCACTTACTGTTGGGTTGTTTCAGCCCAGCATTGGGTCAAATATGGACAAACCCACCTGTTTTTTTTTTTTTGAAAAAAAAAAAAAAAAAAAAAAAAAAAAAAAAAAAAAATTCTAATATTATCCCATTTAATGTTGGGTTGTTTTACCCCAGAATTGGGTCAAGTTTGGACAAACTCAACTGTTTATTTGAAAAAAAAAAAAATAATAATAAACGTAATGTTATACCACTTACTGTTGGGTTGTTTCAGCCCAGCATTGGGTCAAATATGGACAAACCCACCTGTTTTTTTTTTGAAAAAAAAAAAATAAAAAAATAAAACTAATATTATCCCATTAAATGTTGGGTTGTTTTACCCCAGAATTGGGTCAAGTTTGGACAAACCCAACTGTTTATTTGAAAAAATAATAATAAACGTAATGTAATACCACTTACTGTTGGGTTGTTTCAGCCCAGCATTGGGTCAAATATGGACAAACCTAACTGTTTTTTTTTGGAAAAAAAAAATAATAATAATATTATCCCATTTAATGTTGGGTTGTTTTACCCCAGAATTGGGTCAAGTTTGGACAAACCCAACAGTTTATTGAAAAAAAAAAAAATAAACGTAATGTTATGCCACTTACTGTTGGGTTGTTTCAGCCCAGCATTGGGTCAAATATGGACAAACCCACCTGTTTATTTAGAAAAACAAAAAACTGTTATATCACCAAATGTTGGGTTGTTTTAGCCCAGCATTGGGTCAAATGTGGACAAACCCAACTGTTTATATGAAAAAAAATTCCTAATGTTATACCACTTAATGTTGGGTTGTTTTAGCCCAGCATTGGGTCAAATATGGATAAATTCAACTGTTTATTTAAAAAAGAAAAAGGAAAGTAATGTTATCCCACATAATGTTGGGTTGTTTCAGCATCACCATCTGAGTATCTTTTCTGAACTTTAATTTTACACTAATTTAGCAGTGGACTTGCTTTATCGAGCAAGACAGAAGCAAGACAGAAGCTAAAGCTAAAATTGTTTTAAATAATGCATAGCCCTGTTAATTATATGCAACATGTGGAAAAACTAGCTAATGGCTAGCATTTCTAAGAGAACTTTACACCTGCTAAGCTAATGACAACACTGCACATTTGTGTCTGTATACGCCAGCATCATAGTATTTTTTCTGATTGCTATTTTTACGCTATTTTAGCAGTGGACTTCGTTTATCGAGCAAGACAGAAGCTAAAATTGTGTTAAATAAAACACCACTGTTAATTATATGCTACATATGGAAAAAAACTAGCTAACGGCTAGCATTTTTGAGAGAACTTTATACAGTACCTGCTAAGCAAATGACAACATTGCACCTTTGTGTCTGTATATGTGCCCATAAGAGTATCATTTTTGAACGTTTTTTACACTATTTTAGCAGCGGACTTGCTTAATTCAGAAGCTAAAATTGTGTAAAATAATACATAGATACCCCTGGTAATTATATGCTACATATGGAAAACTAGCTAATGCCTAGCATTTTTGGAGAGAACTTACACCTGCTAATGCCAACATTGTACATTTGTGTCTGTATACGTCACCATGAGAATATCTTTTCTGAACGCCATTTTTATGCTATTCTAGCAGCGGACTTGGTTTATCGAGCAAGACACAATCTAAAGCTAAAATTGTGTCAAATAATACATAACACTATTAATCATATGGATAAACTAGCTAATTACTAGCATTTTTGAGAGAAATTTACACTTACTAAGCTGATGACAACATTGTAGATTTGTGTCTGTATACATCACCATCTGAGTATCTTTTCTGAACACTATTTTAGCTGCTTTATAAAGCACGACAGAAGCTAAAGCTAAAATTGTGCTAAATAATACATAACCCTGTTAATGATATGCTACTTATGAACAAAAAAAATCTAATGGCTAGCATTTTTTGAGAGAACTTACACCTGCTAAGCTAAATGACAACATTGTACATTTGTGTCTGTATACGTCACTATCAGAGTATCTTTTCTGAAAGTTATTTTTGCACTATTTTACGCTTTATCGAGCTAGCTTGTTTTGCAAGCTAAAAAAGGACATTTTTTTCAGATTAGCCTGCTATCGCAAGACACATTCAGCAAGTACCTGTGTTTTCACAGCAACAGCAGACAGTTGCTATCACTGGCCTGGGTTGTTACACATGTCCATTATCCAGGCCGGGATAAGAAACAGCTGATTTCAGAGCAACTCTGTACAGCCAGAGTCTGGATCTACTCAAATACAACAGTCCCAAAATTAAAGCATGGCAGAAAGAATCAAAATAAACAATGTTCAGCAAAGAGAACAAGGTCAGCGTTATTGTAAAACGAACTTTTACCATCATAAATTCATTAAAATCCTGTTAAGACCAAATACTAAGGCTAATCACACAACGCTAATGTGTTTATACTGAAGCCCTTTGGAAATATAATCCAACTGGCTTGACCTCAGTGGTTCATGTTACAGCTTTATAACTTTTATGTGCTGTCAGAAATTTCATGAAGGATGTCAGGACTAACAATACGTATGTTTCTAACAGTGGCAGTTTCTTTCTCTTTCTGCAGTGTGTGTATGTGTGTGTGTGTCTTCAAAGGCAAATGAGAAAGCCTGAGGGCAGAAAGCTTCATTTAATTAACACTTTAATTAGTGCCTTTTCTCCCTCATTCATTACTTTCCTTTTCTTTCTTCCCTCAGTTTTCCAGCTCTTCCAGGCTCTTGAGAGCAGCTGCTCTGGGGTTTTGTCTTCTCTGCTGGACTCATATACAGAAAGGTCAAAGGTTATCAAAACTAGCATTGTTTACATCTCACAATGGGGCAAAAGCAGCAGGATCTGCCTGACTCGCCATCCATTCCCTGTGTATGTTATTATGTAGTACTTCATTTCAAATTTCTAACACAAAGAACTACATGTACTGTACATTTATATATTGATCTACTTCATTCACACAATTCAATGCAGGAAATGTAAGTGACCTTGTATTTTTAGTGTGCACTAGTTTTTTCTTCATTGACAACCTGTAAAACTGAAATTTAAAGTGACAGTTCACCCAAAACATAAAACATATACCATCATTTTACCTTTTCTTGTTTAAATCGTATCTGAGTTTCTTCTGTTGAACACAAAAATAAAAATGCTAGTAGCTGACACCCATTGACTCCCAAAGGAATTGTTTTTCCTAATATGTAATAAGTTGATTGGTGCCAGCAACCAGCATTCTTCAAGATATCTTCCTTTGTGTTTAAAAGAAAGAAAGAAACTCATAAAGGTAAAAGAAAATACACGAGGGAGAGTAAATGATGAGGTAATTTTCATATTTGGGTGAACTATCTCTTAACAAAGGCTTCTAAAATATAACTATATAACAATTTAATAAATATATAATCATTTAATAAATATTAAAACAATTAAATATGTCATTACTTCAACTATTTTTTTGTTTTATTTTATAAGATAATAAATATGGCACCCATTTAATTAAAATACCATTTAAAAAAAGGAAAAGAAAATATTGCTATAGCCCTACTCTATGCTTTTTTGTTACCTGATAAAAACCAACAACACTTTTTTCCGACTTTACATTGCTTATATATATATATATATATATATATATATATATATATATATATATATATATATATATATATATATATATATATATATATATATATATATAGCTAAGCAACACAAAATATGTGTTGAGGCACATATGAGGCACCGGTGTGTATTCCCTTATAGAAAACAGTAATATAGTGCAAAATTATGAATAGTTACTTATAAAAAAATGAGTTGCCTTAAAAGCATCAAGTTGACTTTCCTTTAGAAAATAAGTTAGTGAGCCAATTGTAACTTGGAACAGTTAAGTTGACCTGAATCAACTTATATTATGATTAGTTCCATTACTTCTAAAAAATGAGTTGCTTTAAAAGCATCAAGTTGACTTTACTTAAAAATGTGAGCAAACCCTGTTGCAACTTGGAACTGTTAAGTTGACTTAACTTTTTTAAAAAATAAATATGAACAGTTTATTTACTTAAAAAAATGTATTGTCTTAAAATTACGTATCTCAACTAATCACTTCAAAAGCAACAGGATTATTCACTTTTCTTAAGTAAGGTAAACTAATGGCGTTAGTTACAGTGTATATGGTTTATTATAGGCCCTATAGTAAAATGCATGTTATATTCTATTACTCCTTTACAAACACAGTCAGTGTGTTTCCCTCTCAAGCTGATGGTCTAAATGTCACACACATACGCACACTTCCTGAGCTATTGTGTCTTGCATTTTAAAGGTTTTGTGATATTCCTTGTGTGGTGTGTGCAGTTTCAGATGACTGTGAGCTTCTCTCTCTTTCTCTCTCTGTGGGTCCAACTCCCTATAAACTCTCATTAAAACCCCATTCCTATTGCTTTCCAAATACCCCTCATTCATTCCTTTAGAGGCCCTCGTGTAGCTCCCCACCTCCAAACACACACACACACACACACACACACACAATAAACTCCATGATGATGGCAGTTCTTTTTAGAGATTAATGGATTCAGAAAGTGTTTCCATCATAACACGGCGCACCAAAACCAGCCAAAGTTTGGACTCACTGTGTCTCGCTGTCATACTTGGACTGTATTTCAGTGCAATAAAACACAAATGCGGAACTGCTGCCTCGCTGCCAGTCTGTCATGTAACACCGACAACATGTTTGAGGAAAATGAATGAGTGAGAAAGACTCTGTTTATAAGGTAATTTCAAAGCATGAATATGTTCAATTAAATGTTCCAGATTTGTGTCAAAATACACGTCAAAAATACTTAAATCAATGAATTCAAATCAATCAGTTCTTACAGTATTTATGTGAAGAAAGCAAGACCCATTAACAAAACAAACTGAACTGCACGACAAAAACAACAACAGAAAAGACGCAAGGCCCTGTTCACAATAAGTTCAATGATAGTAGTGATGCATGATATATCGGCAGTCATATTTGCAGATAAATGCTTATTTGTAATGAAAAGAAGAAGTAAATTATTGCAATAAATTCTGGATTAATTCCTGAAATCCCTAGGCTAAAGTCTGTGGTTTGACATGTGTTTTGACAGACACTTAACGGCCGTTGCGATCAGATTTTTTTCACTCTGATGAAGTTCTAGCAGTCTCAGTATCAAGATTTCAGACACTTTCCTACAGTATGACAACAGCCTCAACGAGCGACAAACCAAGAACAAATAGAAATTGCTAAATCTGATGATGCAATCTGCGCAAAACCACCGCAGGGAAATTCATTCATTTTCCTCCGGCTTAGTCCCTTATTTATCATGAGTCGCCAAAGTGGAATGAACCTCCAACTATTCCAGCATATGTTTTACGCAGCGGATGCCGTTTCAGTCTCAACCCAGTACTGGGAAACCCCCATACACTCTCACATTTACACACACACACACTACAGACAATTTTGTTTACCCGATTTACCTATAGTGCATGTGTTTGTGTTGTGTTGTGTTTTTGACTGTGGGTGAAATTGAAGCACCCAAAGGAAACCCACACCAACACGGGGAGAACATGCAAACTCCACACAGAAATGCCAACTGGTTCAGTCAGGACTCAAACCAGCGACCTTCTTGCTGTAAGGTGACAGTGCTAACCACTGAGCCACTGTGCCGCCCCACAGGGAAAAGTCAAAAGATTTTTTTCTTCCTGGTTTTATTATTGAGGCATACTGTTAGACATTTTATTGTATTTTTGTGGTAACTTACTGGCAGCAATGTTGCCAACAAGTTACCGCAGCAGACCCAGTAGCAGGGTCCTACCGCAATTTCATTTTACAGCAAAATAGCCTTCCCGCAACTTTTTAATGCTTAAATTCCCTTTACCTCATTTTCATTTCACAGTATAACAATTTTCACAGTACTTTTACTGTAATTTATTTACATTTTACACTAGCAGTACAAAACCTTTATTTTCAGTATTTACTACTGATTTTCATAACTTCCAAACAAGTGACTTATTTTTTCAATAAAATTTTTTCAAGTGAGTCTCATTTTTGCCTTCTACTACAGTAGCAGTACTTGATTACTTTTATTACAGTAGAATACGCAAATTCCTAATATGCAGTAAGATACTGTAAAAATTTTTATAATGACCCACAATACAATAGGGTTGCACGATACTGGAATTTGGTACCAATCGATACAAAATTTTAAAAACGTCCATTTCCTGCTAACATTTGTGGGCTATTGATAACGTTCTTAAACAGCGCTGATTTGCCATTGGGTTCATGTGCTCAACAGAAATGACTGTGATAGGGCGTGTAGGTCATCAGCTCACCGAACTCACCGCTGTTTACTGAGTGTAACCACAGATACAGGGACACTGGAGTGTTTCAAAGTCACGTTAATCAGCTTGTTTGTCTATATACATACAAGCGATCTGCTGATGAATCACAGCTTTAAAATGCTCCAGTGTCTCTGGTTACACACAGCAGTGAGTTCGGTGAACTGATGACCTTCACAGCCAATCACAGTCATTTCTGTTGAGCATGTGAAACCAATAGTGAATCGGCTGTTTAAGAACATGCTCAATAGCGCTCAAATGTTAGCGGGAAATGGATGCTTTTAAAATTTCAGTATGGTTTGATATCGTGACGACCCTACAATGCAGTGCATATTATAGTAGTGAACTGTAAAGAATGTATAAGATATTTTACTGGGCGTTTTTGCAGTAAATATATGTAAATTTGTGGCAAAGTTTAACAGTGAACGTTGTGTGCAAAATTGCCGCTAAAGATTATTTTTGTTTACTGTGAGGTATCACTTCAGAACGTGGGATAGTGAAAGTTTCACGGATGGATGACGGTAAATTCCAGGGGAGTTTTCTACCATGTTTGGTGAATCTTCATTGTCATTCATTCTGACTTTACTACAGCTGACATGGGAGGGAAGCTTGTGCAGTCTCACATGCTACTCAGCAGGCACAGGACGTCAACATGATGTCAGATAGACATTGTACTGGAGGATGTTGCATTATGTTTGGGAATGAAAATCAGATTGACGTCAGAACCCAATGTCAGGCCAACGTCAATGTCCAACGTTGGACAGACATTGCATTTTGGTTACTTTCCAACGCAACCTAACAACAACAAAATATCAACAACTAATGATGTTACAGGTTGATGTTGTGTGGACGTTACCAATATGAAATCCATCAGACGTTGGATTTTGGTTGCCATATCTGACGAATAAATGTCAGTATTTGACGTCAATATGATGTTGGTTTAAGATGTTGGCTTTCAGAGGAACTAAGAATTATTCAGACAGTCGTTTTCGTGTTAGTAGCTGAGTAGCTGTATATAATCAGAGTAAGATATTTAAAAAAATAACGTTATTTTCTACAAGCATAGCATGAGCACACATTGCTTTGCATCTTATAAACACAACCAAGCCTTAAAAATACACTTTGGACCGCCCCTATAAAAAAAAAAATTTAGAAAACCAGTTGTAACTAAACCAGTCAAACTACAGGGGAGTTTTCTACCATGTTTGGCGCGTCTTCATTGTCATTCAGTCTGACTTTATGACAGCTGAGACCTTACAGTGTGACATGGGAGCCAAGTTTGTGCAGTCTGACATGCTACTCAGCAGGCGCAGGACATCAACATGATGTCAGATAGATGTACTGGAGGATGTTGCAATTTTGTTTGCAAATGAAAATCAGATTGACGTCAGAACCCAAATGTCACGTCAACGTCAATGTCCAACGTCCAATGTTGGTCAAAGTTTGATGTTGTGTGGACGTTACCAATATGAAATTATCAGACGTTGGATTTTGGTTGCCATATCTGACGAACAAATGTCAGTATTTGCCGTCAATAATGTAGGTTTAAGATGTTGGCTTGATGTTGGATTTTAATCACAACACAAGCTACAATCGACCAAATATCAACGTCATTTGACATCATTATTGGATGTGAATATAACATTGTCCCTAGATGCTGGCAACCGGAATCTAACCTAATATTAATGTTTTATGATTTTTTGTGTCTGCTGGGTACAATCATTTAGAATAATAATTAAAAAAAACACACACTGTGTAAGCTTTAGACCAAAAGTTTTAAAAAAAGTGTATTCTGTAACTCAGATGCAAAAACAGTGGCATCTCAAATTTTCACCTAAAATCAGCACTTTTTCTCAGGTTCAGTAATTTCAGTTATGGCAAAGAATAGGTTATTCCCATCACTTTCCTCGCACCACAAATGCTTGTTGTGAAGAAAAAAAAACATTCTAGATAGCACTTGATTGCTTTTAAGGACTTATTTTAAAGTTGTAATATGTTTTTCGTTTTGTATTTTTGATGGTTTTAAGATCTACCCGTCTACCTGCAGGTGGAAAATAGCCCTTTTTAAAGTCAATGTATTGTTGCGCCTGTCCCTGTCAAATAAATTCATTTATAATGTACATTTCTAACTGCACGTAGCAACAATTGGTAATACTTTACAATAAAGTTGTATTAGTTAGTGTTAATAGATTTGCTAACATAAACAAACAATGAACATTACATTTTTACAGCATTTGTTCATATTATTTAACGTTAATGAAAATACAGTTGTTCATGTTAACTCACAATGCATTAACTAAAGCATGAATTTGGATTTTAATAATGTATTAGTAAATGCTGAACTATGATTAACAAACGGCGACGCAGAGGCACAGTAGGTAGTGCTGTCGCCTCACAGCAAGAAGGTCGCTGGTTTGAGCCTCGGCTGGATCGGTTGGCATTTCTGTGTGGGGTTTGCATGTTCTCCCTGCGTTCACGTGGGTTTCCTCCGGGTGCTCCGGTTTCCCCCACAGTTCAAAGACATGCGGTACAGGTGAATTGGGTGGGCTAAATTGTCCATAATTTATGAGTGTGAATGAGTGTGTATGGATGTTTCCCAGAGATGGGTTGCAGCTGGCAGGGCATCCGCTGCTTAAAACAAATGCTGGATAAGTTGGCGGTTCATTCCGTTGTGGGAACCCCAGATTAATAATGAGACTAAGCTGAAAAGAAAATGAATGAATGAATGAATGATTAACTAACGATGTAACGATGACAAGTATTGTTTATAATTAGTTAATGTTAATCAATACAATAACTAGCATTAACTAATGAAACCTTATTGTAAAGTGTGACCGAAATATTAAAAGCACTTTTAAAATAGCCTTGCCATCTCCAGAAAAACACTTAGACGGATGGATGAAGACGTCAAAGGAAGAGCAGCGGAAAGATTGATAGCTGAATTCGGAGAGACTTTGAGTGAACGACGGAAACACGACACATACAGAAGCCTCTATTAATCTGCCAGAAGAAACACGACACGACCTTACGGACTGACACCAAACGTCCCTAATGCATTCTTCATGAGAAGTGACCACATGCGCAAACACACAATCAATCTCTTTCTTTCTATCTCAGTCTCACACACACACACACACATGCAGGGCTTCCAGTTTCTTTCCATGTTGTGTGTTTGGCCCTTGTCCCTGCCTCAGTCTTTCTCGTCAGTTTCTAATTGGAGAGAACAGGCTCCCTAAGCAAAGCCACATGCCTGATTGTAACGAGTGACATTCAGTTTTAAACCCAGCCGTAATGGCCAGCACACACACACACAGGGTACAGAAATGTAATGCACTTCACTAATACACACACACACACACACACACATTCAGGAAGCTGTTTATTTCTTTATGTAGCACTGGATTGAATCTCTAAGGCCTGCATGAGGTCTGACTGCCGACTCCTTCGGTCCTGTTTCATTCGCTCTTTATTCTGTTTGAAAAGGTAGATTTGTGATTAGGAACAGAGACCTTTTTTGTGTTTTTTCAACCCTGACTGCCTTCGGATCAAATCTGGCGAGCTGTAATTTGTGGAAGGCTTTTACTAAAACTGAACCGGCGTGAGGCTGCATTACTGAATTCCAGTAAAACTGTATTTTAGCATGATTATTCTATTTACAGTAACTAAACAAAAATAGCAGAATTTAAATACTTTATAAAATAGTTTAAAATGTCTATATTTCTGTTTCTATTTCTGATCTAAAAAAATTAATAAATTAAATAATAATAATAATACCAAAAACTACCCCTAAAAACAAACATTCAATATAAAACGAATATAATTCAGAAATGTCTGAAGATAGAATGTTAGATTTTTAGAATACCAAAATATTTTTTTCCTTTCTCCATTTTGCTGCCATCTCTAATCATCATTATTATATTATATTATATTATATTATATTATATTATATTATATTATATTATATTATATTATATTATATTATATTATATTATATTATATTATATAAAAACATTAGAATGTTTGATTTTTAGAATAACAAAATATTTTTCTAATTATAATTATAATATAATATAATATAATATAATATAATATAATATAATATAATATAATATAATACAATATAATTCATTCTCCTTCCCTTTAGTCCCTTTATTCATCCGGGGTCACCATCCGGGGTCACCTTGTTTTACACAGCAGATGCCCTTCCAGCTGCAACCCAGTACTGAGAAACATCCATACACACTCACTCACACACATAGACTACGGAAAATTTAGTTTATTCAATTCATCTATAACCGCATGTCTTTGGACTGTGGGGGAAACCAGAGCACCCTGCTAGAATCCACGACCTTCTTGCTATAAACTTTTTGCCCTTTATTCTATTCTATTCTATTCTATTCTATTCTATTCTATTCTATTCTATTCAAATTCAGTGAATAAAAAGGATGAAACATTTAGAAATTATACCAAAAATACCCTTTCCCCTCCAAATTATTAAAAGAAAAACAAACTTATTTCTGTTTAATCCAACTAAAACGCTTGCATTTATTAAACAATTGAATCTAGCAACTATTATTTTCGAAACTGAACTAAGTATATTACAAAAAACATTTTAAATACGTTTTGGAACGTCTAAAATGTCTGATAAGAAGATGGAAAAAGTTTGGAAGTTTGGACTTTTGGTATAATTTTCTTTTTCCACTTTGCCGCTGCAATCTCTAATCATTATCCTCACATCAAGAGTTCAAAATCATACATGCAACATTCGTAGCGTGACTTTACATCCCTAATCAATCTTGATGTATAATTCCTTCAGAGAGAGCCGTGGTGTTATGGCTCTCTTTGGTCCCGGACGTGGAAGTGCTGGTGCCACGAGGCTGCGTTCTGTCACACACACCTGCTGAAAACAGGCCGTGTTCATAACTCACTCCTAATGAAGCTCACGGCTGAACACAGATTTCCTTAAAGCCGCTCACAGGTGCTCGTTTATACCTGTCACATCACATATGCGCAGCTTGTTTAGAGACCAAAAACATCTCATTGAAAACATTGCTTTATATGGTGAGAGAGCTCTTTAAAAAAAAGGGAATTTCTTCAGATAGCATATGAGTGTTACACTGAAAAAAAAAAAGATTAATTGGATTTACTACTTTTTTTAGTTAAGTGGTTGCAAACAATTTATATGGGATGAATTTAAACAAACAAATTAGGTTCCGTTACTACATTTAATTTGTTCATTTAAATTTAGCCCATATAACTTGCTTGCAACCACTTACCTAAAAATAATGTAGTATATACAATTAATAATTTTTGCATATTTTAAAACCACAAATAATAATAATAATAATAATAATAATAATAATAATAATAATAATAATAATAATAATAATAATAATAATAATAGTAATAATAATAGTAATAATAATAATAGTAGTAGTAGTAGTAGTAAAAATAATAATAATAATAATAATAATAATAATAATAATAATAATAATAATAATAATAATAATATGTAATATTAATATAAATTGATTAATGTAAATGATATAAATACATGTAATAAATGTTAATAATATAAATAACACGTAATATAAACACTTTCTTGTTTTACTTTATTAAATGATTATATTTAAATGATTAACACGTAAATAATATTGTAGAACATATGAACACATACACACACACAAATGCTGAATAATTGAATAATTTCAGATACTGATTTCAGATCTTTTAATCTACTTAAAAATGTACTTAAATAGACTTCCAGCAGGGCTGAGGTAAATAGAAAAGGCTACATGTAAAATGACTGATAAGAAGATGGAAATTGTTTTAAGGAGGAAATTTAAAAAGGCGTTATGTTAATAATGAAAGCATTATTATTATGTGGAAAAGCAGACTTATTTCAATCAAAAAAGGGCAACAAAAAAACAAAACAACAAAAACTTAATAATAAGTGTCAATATTTTATTATTTAAAGCATTGTCTAAATGTCTTATAAATGCTATTTAGAAATTATAAAAAATTAAAACACACATATTTCTATTTAATTAAAAAGCAATTAGGTCATTCATTCCACTGTGGTGACCCCAGATTAATAAAGGGACTAAGCCGAAAAGAAGATGAATGAATGAATGAATGAATGAATGAATGAATGAATGAATGAAAAGCAATTATTTTTGCAACATTTTTTCGCAAATGTTTGTCTAAATACTTGATAAGCACATTTTTTGAATCACCATCATCATTTCCTCATACAAATTTTTAATCAAGTGGACGTTTATTTCCATTTACAGGGTTTCTATAGGTTTCATCAAGTCAAATTTAAGACTTTAGAACCTTTTAAAGACCATAATGAATGAAATTTCAGACTTACACTAGGCTAAATGCTAAAGATTTATTAATAGTCAAGATAAAACCTTAAAAAAGCATTAAAAACAAATGTTATTCTAAGGAAGAAAATTAAACCATATTAAAATGTAAATAGAGTTAATGAAGAAACGTTTCTTTAAACTTGTATTGAAATATATTGTTAGTGATTGGATGGGTGTTGGCCCGATTGGGTTTAGCTAAAATTATTTAAGACTGCAACACAGTTTTTCAGCGAATTTAGAACTTTTTAAAACCTTTTTAAGACAATTTAAAGACCATAATGAATGAAATTTCAGACTTACACACGACTAAATGCTAAAGGTTTGTTTTAATGGTGAAGATAAAACCTTAAAAAAGCATTAAAAACAAATGTTACTGTAAGGAAGATAATTAAACCATATTAATAAGTAAAAGAGTTAATGAGTTAAAGAGTAATAAATAAACGTTTCTTAAAACTTGTATGGCAATATATTTCAAAGCAGCTTAATTTAGAAGTTTTGAGAGTTCAGTGTGGTTTTTCACTGCCCAAACACCAGTGGTTAATTTGAGCCGGATCTTGCCGGATCCTGTTCCAGAAAATGTCAGAAATTTGTGTTTTGCATTTCAGAATTTATTCTAATCGATCTGGCATTAATTGTTGCGTGGTGAATACCTGCGTGTGTGTGTGAGTGAGAGAGAGAGAGAGGGAATGTGAATTTGTCCAAGTAAAAAACAGCAAGCAAAGTTGTGTGGATTGCTACATAAAGGTAGTCATTTTGACCAATTAGCTTATTTACATTTACAATCACTCTCATTAAATGGTGATTATTGTTTGGATCAGGATAGTGGGAGACAGAAGCAAAGCGAGTCAAGTCAGCCAGAAAACATGATGGAAGAGGTAACTGTGAGTTGTTCTTGAAGATTAGACAAAGTGAGTCGTTTTCGCTTGGCACATAATAGTTAAGTGAACTAAATAGTGATGTTTCATACACTGTAAACCCCAACCTTATCAAATGAAATGAGTGTAGTTAACTCAAAATTGACTGAAAGTTAATTCTACTCATTTGAAAAGAGTTTTAAACTCAGTATTGAGAGTTAAATACCTAATTACTTCAACTTAAATGGAGTAAGTTCAAAGAACTCATATAAATAATTTTTTTAACTCAAATGGTTGAGAAGGGTATAAACGGAGGTTGGAGCCAAGTGGGAGGGACTTGAGCTCCAAATGGGTGGGCCTTGAGCTCTAAGTAGGCTGTACAAACCAGGAGTTTTTATATATTTAATGTCTTGTACATGAAACGGAGTCCAATACTGTGCTTTATTAAAGTCTATACCTACCCCAACCCTAAACCCAATCTTACAGTAACCTGCTGTGTTTTATTAACGTCTACACCAACCCCAACCCTAAACTCAACCTCACAGTAACCTGTTGTGTTTTATTAATGTCTGCTTCACCTATACCACCTAAAACCCAATGTGGGGACCCACTTGGAGGTCACAACCTACTTGTGGTGAAATCCCTCCTACTTGGAGGTCTCAGGTTTGCAGCGATTCTTGAAATGGTTTGTAGCAATCGATTTCCTCAAACGGTTTGAGTTGCCTTAACTTAGGTTTTACAGTACTCAGTTGGTTTTGAGTTCTCTTTATCTAGTTTTACTGAGCTCAAATTGCTTCGTTTATTCAAATAGGTTAAGTTCACAGTACTCAGTACTTAAATGGTTTAAGTTACCTTAACTTTTTGCATTTTACAGTGTATGATGTTTATTTGTAGCTACATGTTTGTTTGTTTTTTTATCCATGGTTTAGCCATATCGTTATATTGCACAAACTAATAAAAGATCGTTCAGATATGTTATGCTTCTTTATGGTATAACCACTAAGTAACATCATGTTCCGGGAAAACTGAAATTGTGTGGTGGACGTCGGTCACTGTAACTTTTATTTCCTGGTTTTGTTCCAGAAATGATTCATTTACAAATTAAGCACTGCCAAACACTGGAGAGCAAATCAACACTGAAGAGCAAACATTCAAGTCAACTGTTGCATTGAAAAAAATTGACATTGCATGACATTTGACAATATCGGTCAGTCCTAATTGAAAGTGAGGTTTTGTTGCAGAACTGAAATATATTTACAAAAACAAAAATTCTATATGCTCTTTCAAAACAGCCAAGAAGTAGTTCAAGTCTAAGCGAGAGCTGTCATTCAGCTGATATTTGTTCAGAAGAAAACGATGCCAATTGTTCTCACACTGATGGAATGCGGATAAAGGGCAGAAAGAAACAAACAAACAGCAACTTGCGAGCCGTGTTCAGAGATGGAAATCAATACTAATTAAAGCCAAACAAGTGTTCTGCTTGATGCCGTGAAAGAGCACGCTTCTCATTAAATATTTTCATCACTGATTAAGTCAAGGTTTTTTTTTTTTTTTAAATGAATTCAACGCCTGTCGCCTCCCTTCGGGACGGCGCTCCGCGTAGCATGACACTCCGGAATTTCAAACCCCGAGAGCCTCGCAATTAAAACAACCACAAAGAATAGACGATACAAAAATTAAGCATCAAATGGTTTAATGTTATGTGTCAGTCTCCAAACCGCGGCGTATTAGAGGCACTTAATTAAACTTTCAAATTCAAATGGACTAATCAGTTTGAGGCAGAGTGGCTGATTGTTTTTTCCTGTACATTAAACACTTCCTTCGGCTCCTGCCCGCTTGTTAACATGAAGGTGTGATTTGCATATCCTGATAGACTATTACAGTTTTAATGTCCCTTTTTCTCCGCTGGAACATCAATCATGCGCGCGAGGCCACCACAGGCCACAATTAACCCACCAAATCTGCCACAAAACAAATATTACAAGGGTTCACTAATTTAGAGATCAAAAAGCCACTTGTCGGCTGCGCCAGTGAAACGGAGGCTGCGCTGGCGCACTTCAGAGACGCCGTGCAATTACCAGCTGTTAATTGTCTTGCTTTTAATTAAAAAAGAGCAGCTCGTCGCTGGCCGATAAGCGACGGTGGAGTGCGGCCGCTTTTAATCAACAAAGCGCGAAGCATTCTGTTTCTGCGCTGGCCAGCCGCGGCAGGAGGAAATCTTCAAATATCCGAAGGAGAAAGGGAGATTAAACCCTGTCCATTAGGAGCCACGCAGAGGGAGGGGAGGAGAGCAGTCAGGTTTTATTTGGGCCGAGCGAGCGGGGCTGTATTTGAAGTTAGTCCCGCTCGCCGCGTTCCTGCCGACAAACTGGCAGGGGGCGAGAGTCTAATCAGACCTACTGCATGAGAGGAGCACTTGAGTGGAGGAATTGTACCCTGCTGTTACTCTCCTCTCTCTCTCCCTCGCTCTGTTTTCCTCCCTATCTTTCTGCAGCAGCCCATGAACACACTCGTTTGTTTGCCTTGAAGGATTATGGGAAAAGTTGTTGAACTGACGGCCCCAACAAGTAAGTTGTTGCAAGGAGTAACACCCATTCATCAAGTCATGCATCTTTCTGCTGCTTCATGAACACTCTTCAGAATAAAAGTGTTTGCACTGATGCCTTAACAGAACCATGTTGGCTTCTCCCGCAACCTGATTCCACCAAGTTGGACATGTTCCTGGATTAACATCTATGTTGATCCTGGAACAACATTCCAATCAGCCAATCAGAATTAAGGAATTTGTTTACAGTCTATGTTAAGTTTAGGCTAATGGTTAGGTTTATGCACTATGTTTATCCAACTATTGTTCCCCTCTGATTTTGGGAATAACCTACAGTTCTGGTTGGGTTTAGAGGTAGGGAATAGGTATGGATTTTTTTTTTTTTTGAACAAAAATGATGTAACAGGTTCAACATAGATGTTAATCCAGGATGGCATCGTACTTGGCAAAATCATGACGTGTGGTTTCTGAACAATGGAACATGAAGATAAATCATCTTTTTTTAAATTGTGTTAAAGGTTCTTTGTTAATGACAAGTGATTCACGAAGAACCTTAAATAAACACTGCATTACACAAAATGTTCTTTAAGTTGTTCTTTAAGTAACCTTCTGTGCAATGGAAAGACTCATGGATGTTAAAGGTTCTTGATGATCCACAGTGTAAGAACCATTTTGATTCTTTGTGAATCTTGGTGAATGGTTGTTTACCATCTTTTCTTATTGTAATAAACATCTTAATAAGAACAATTTTGATAATGTGAATATACGGTTGAAGTCAGAATTATTAGCCCCCTTTGATTTCCCAAATTATGTTTAACAGAGCAAGGACATTTTCACAGTATGTCTGATAATATTTTTTCTTCTGGAGAAAGTCTTATTTGTTTTATTTCGGCTAGAATAAAAGCAGTTTTTAATTCTTCTATATATTTTTCATATTAAGATCAAAATTATTAGCCCCTTTAAGCTATATTTATTTTCGATAGTCTAGAGAACAAACCATCGTTTTCCAATAACTTGCCTAATTATTGTAACATGCCTAGTTACCCTAATCAAGCCTTTAAATGTCACTTAAGGCTGTATAGAAGTGTCTTGAAAAAATATCTGGTCAAATAGTGTTTTACTGTCATCATGGCAAAAATAAAACAAATCAGTCATTAGAGATGAGTTTTTAAAACTATTATGTTTAGAAATATGTTGAAAAAAATCTTCTCTCCACTAAACAGAAATTGGGGGGGGGGGGGGGGGGGAATAAACAGGGGGGCTAATAATTCTGACTTCAACTGTAAATGATCTTTTTTGCAATGCATTAAAAAAAGATTCTTTATAGATGACAAGTGATTCACAAAGAATGTTTAATAAACACTATACACTATACAGTTTTTGAGCCTTATCATACACCCAGTAATAAAGCGCAAGACGTGTTTGGCTTGATGTGTTGCTATTTTCAGACCAGCCCAATAGTAATTTTCACGTTTTGCTGCACATTGTTTAAATAGAAAATCCAAAATATTACAAAAATTATTCCTTTTTACATAAATATAAAAACCACTACCTCCATGCCTCATCTCAGGGGGCTTTTTTCAATTTATTCATTACAACTTACTTTGTATAATGTGATTATTATTATTTATTATATGCATATTTATACTTGTTTTGTTAAAAACAAGTTTAGATTTGTCCACCTGTCAGGTTTTGGACTATTTGGGGCATAGGACGTGTGTTTGGATACAACTCAGGTTTTTTGTCCACACTTCATTATTATAGTTCATTTATTCGTTTGCCGGACATTAGAACTGAATTTAGAAATAGTTTTGAAACAAACCTTTATGTTTAACAAACAAATTAAATATGAAGGCTAATGGATGTCTTCAGTGGAGTGAGTACAACATTGTTTCCTTATCCACAAAAAAGAGAAAGTAAAGAGGCCAAATGTAGAAGGCTCGTTCTTTATCCTCACACTGCAGATGCTCTATTTAACTGTTTTCTCGCTAGTGAAGCGTTCAGTTTTTACACTTTTTCACAAAGTCCTCATTTAAATAGCAAATGCACCCTGACGTGACGCAAATGACTCTTAAAAGGGAATGTGAGATGGGACTCTGATTGGTTTATTCTCAAAACACAACTAATTAATAGAATAAACACAACCCTGTTAGACCATGTGACGTGGCGCAAACCGTATTTTTCTGTCCTTAAAATAACAAAAGTGGATTCGGACACGCCATTAATGCTTTTGCGCCCTGCACTTTAGACTTTGCGCCTAGATCGTTAAAATAGAGCCCTATATATTCACTGAAAAAAATGATGTCTGCCAAACTGTTGCAATCAATTTATTTGTGTTGAATTTAAACAAACAAATTAAATTGAATAATATGTAACTCAATTTGTTTGTTTAAATTCAACCCAAATTAATTGTTAACAACCACTTAACGTAAAAAAAATTTAGTATTAATTTTAGATAAATTTTTTTCAGTGTTCTTTACACTATGAGATGAAATATTTTTAGAAGAACCATTTTTAGATCTCCAAAGAACCTTCTGTGCAATGGAAAGACACATGGATGTTAAAGGTTCTTGATGAACCAGTGTAAGAACCATTTTGAGTTCCCAGAAGTGAACAGTTTCATTGTGAACAGTGAACAGGTTTTATTTAACAGCTCTTTAAATCACAGTTTTATCTTGTTGTGAAGAAACATTTTCATAATCTGAAGTTAAATAACCATTTGTGTAATGAATTTAAAATTAATTACACAATTTTTTATTTTTCTTTATTGGAAAAAATTGTTTCATGAACATCTAAAAAATGTCCTTCACAAAAAACTCTTGAAAACGTTTTTATATGTAATTAAAAATTTCTTCACACCATGAAATAAATGTTTTAACGGAAATAATAGGCAAAAGAGAACCCTTGTTTTAAAGTAGTTTTAGGCTTCTGAGAGAGAGAGGAAAAAAAAAAAAAAAACTTTCAATGAGCAGTTCTTAGAAGAAATAAATTGTAACTTTTCTGTGAATGCATCTCCAAAATCTGTTTAGCGTGTGTTAGATTTCGTTAATCTAAGGATTTATTTTCTACTTTACTGTGTTACTCATTGACTTTAAATGTTCCATACAGGACCTTTCAGATGCATAGAACATTTTCATTACACAAAAAGTCCTTCATACAGTCAAAGTTTCTTTACATATGTAAACAGTTTTTTAAGCTGCTTATTTTAGGAATCATTCACTTAATGTTTCTTGGCTATAAAAGCTGCTTCTGGAACGAAGAATTTAAGTGCAATACAAAGGGATATTAAAGGTTCTCAATTGATCCACATGTCTCAATTAAAAAGCATTATTTTTAAGAGGCAATGCAGTTTAAATCAAGTGATATCCATCATCACAATGCAAATCTGAGACTTTTCTCTAAACAAACACACCTGAAAAGCTTCCCAAAGTCTGCAATCAAAAGTTACCCTACTTCATTCACATTCTCAGTCTTAATTTCTCCCAACATCCTAAGAGGAAAGCTTCAACAAGACTCAGGACAGGACAAAAACCTACCAAATTGTCTAATATTTACAAAAGATGTTAACAAAAGACATTCACCATCTCCATAACATCTGAATGGTAGCATATACCAATCTGTCCTTAGCTGTACAGGCCTACACTTGAGTGCATTTAGCAAGGATGAGACGTCTCAAACTCTCCTGACCCCTCGACTCCTTCACTGACAGAACTGTCCGCTCTTCCTGTCGGAGGGGTTTCCTCCCGCTCCTGCCCAATCAGCACCTGTCACCACTGTGAACGCTGCACACCGATGCTGGCTTTATCTGAGGAAACAGCAGCCCTGGCAAAGATAGTCTGGCCACAGTGACAGATTAATGCTGACTTAAACTCACTTCCTGATCACACAGAGAGGACTCTAATGAGGAGGAGGAGTCTGTCTGTCTCGCTATCACACACACACACACAGAAGAACGAGAAGGCGCCACAATGTAGACAAGGCCACGCAAAACGAGCTGCTAGAGTTTGTCTATATTGTCTTATTGTCTGCGGCGTTAATTATTTCCTGTTTACTAATAGGCCAGAGCTGAGTCTGGAGAGGTCAGAAAGCCACAGACATTCTCTCCATCAGAGTGTGTGATATGTCTGGAGGTGATATCCTCCATTTGAATGCAGATGACCTCTGACCTATAACCTAAAATCACTTCCACATGAACTGTGCGCGGTGTTTGGTTGTGTGTGTGGGTCTGCTCTGGAAGTGTTGCAGATCGTGTGATAAAAGTCATGCATCTAGAAGGTTAATACAGGGAAGTGTGCTTTACAGAAGAATCTCACCTTTCATTTTTTCATTTAAATGGACATTTCGGTAACACTTTATAACAACCACACTATGAACAATTTATTAAGCATTAGCGAATAGTGATTTCATTATCTGTTAGCATTAACTTTACATTAATAAACGTTAGTAAGCAGTTTAGAACTGCAGCTACAAATGCTGTATTCTTGACCTATAAGCACATTTATAATATGCTTAATAATTGTACTTTCATACTTTGTAAATGATTAATTTTTCATGACTAAATTAAGTATCACATTATTTACAAACCAGTTATTTAAGCATAGTTGGTGGTTTTTAAGATCATTCAGAATGCATAAGCAAATGACTAATAAACTGTTCAAATTAACATTTATATATCTGATTATTCAGGCATATAGTAATAGTTAAGTTATATGTTAATAAATGCTCTGTTAACTCAACTTCATGCAGTTTTGTGACCTAATCTAAAGTGAAGACTATTTATGCTTTATAAATCCCTTATAAGTGACAATTAAAGGGTCAGTTCAATTCTAAACAGGAAAAAAGAACATAAACGACTTTATTTATATCTATCCATTTAAAGATACACAAATGAAACTGGATCAAACAAAAATAAATCTTTGCAACCTTATCTAAAATAAAATGACTGTACAGTTTAAACTTTGCATCCTATTATATTGTTAAATTATTATATTGTTGTTTTATCCAGTTTTATGTCGCATTTTGACACTCCTGTTATTCAGCAATGTTTTACTTTACAGTAATTTTACTTTTTAGAAAAGATTGCAAAGATTATTGATCATTTGATACTGAGCCTATAATTGTCATTTATAAGAGATTTACAAAGCATAAATAGTCCTCACTTTAGATTAGGTCACAAAACTGCATTAAGTTGAGTTAATAAAACATTAACATACATTACTGTATGTCTAAATAATAAGATATAGAAATGTTAATTTCAATAGTTTATTAATCATTTACTAACTAATTCTGAATAATCTTAAAACCTCCAACTACTCTTAAAACACAAATGGTGTGTAAATAATTGCAACACTTAATTTAGTAATGAAAAATCAACCAGTCACAAAGTATGAAAGTACAATTATTAAGCACATTATAAATGTGGTTATAAGTCAATAACAGTGCATTTGTAGCTGCAGTTTTAAATTGCTTGCTAACGTTAATTAATGTAAAGTTAATGCTTGACATATAATGAATAAACTAGAGGCTAATGCTTGATAAATGATTCATAGTGTGTAGTTATTATAGTGTTTCCGACATTTCTTTTTGTAAATTTGAACAATTTAAAAAAAGTTTAGTCATAGCTGTTACGTCATCTTGTACTGTCAGGGTTTTGATATTTTAAAAGAATAATAATAAAAAAATTAAATAATAATTGAACTCATACCTGCCAACACTCCCGTTTTTCCCAGGAGTCTCCCATATTTCAGACCCATCTCCTGTTTTGTTATTTCTTCGGGCAAACTCCCGTAATCACACATTAACCAGCCCCCCCTCAGCATTTTGGTACAGTCTGTAACGCTCCGGGTCGGTATAGTTTCCGATCGCCACAGCCACCCAAAGACCGGTCTATAGTACAGTTACTAACACCACAAAAGTCACTGTCCACATTCGTCACAGCTACCAAGCTGACTAATCACAGAACTTGCGCTACAGTATGTGTCGTTGTGATGTGTAGTTACATTTTTTGAAAGGTGCGCATTAGCATCAGTGTCAGCCATGGCGAGGGGTGTGCTACCGCACGAAGGCTGTGCCTGACCATACGTGTGCACTTAACGCATAAGTATAAATCAGCCTTAAAAAACACTGGATTTGCAGATATGGATTTATATTAATGTTGATATTGTTTAAGCATATGGCTTTCACATTTAAATACTCAACAAAACAAATAAAACTAGTGAGAGGTGTATCGAGATCACTTGTTGATCATGTGTAAACTTATAATCAGAACAATCTGTCATGACCATCTGTTACTACATGACACATAAATATAAATGTATCATTGCACAATATTAAATATATTACTTCTTTAAGTTATTACTACTGTTTCTGCTTTAAACACTTTTATATTTAGGAAGTAAAAATGACTCCCAGCAGGTCAAAGATGCTGTAAATGTGCTTTCTAACCCGAGCACAGATCAAGCTAAAAAGATAAAGTTCTAAAAAAAAAAACTATTTAAATGTAAAAGATTATATAGAACAGCTTAATAATAATAATAATAATAATAATAATAATAATAATAATAATATCAACAATGACACAGAAGGACAATATTACTGGAAACCCCATTGTTTTCTAGCTAATGAACAAGAAAAACAATGTCAGACAATCAGAATTCATAATGCTTAAAAATAAAGAGCTTGAGGCTCTTAATCAGCAAATGACAAAATTGTGTGCTTATAAATAGAACGGCATTGTGTGTTAGTGTGGATGTTACTTTAGTTACCATTACAGTTATCTTCACAGTTATTATTTTGGAGTGAAAAGGCCCTTAAGTGTGCAAATTCTACAAGCAATCCTCAAAGATAAGCGCACCTCAAAATGAAAATGATGAGGTCTATTAAAATCCATGAGCAATTCATTAATCTATGTAGCAAAATATTTCTGTTCCTCTTCTGAAAGTATATTCACTCAACAAACTCTGACAAAGTTCATTAATAAATCTAATTATTTTAAAAATCCATATGAACTGATTTAAAAAGTAATAAGATGAGATATGATCACTTCATATCGGCAGATTTAGTTAAGCTTTTGTTCACAAGTAAACACTGCTCGGTGAACAATATTCACAGTATTAAAATTTAATAAATATGGACAAATAAGAAGCTCAAGCATACCTGTTTGAAACGCATGGACCAGGTGAATAGGTTCTTGTCTATGTTTATGCTTCTGCAAGAACCAATGATTAATTATTACGTCATGCCGCACATCTGAGCTTCCACAATAACCAATGACGTTTGCTCTCAAGTGTTTGCTGATCAATGTTTATTTGTGAATAAAAAAAATTTAACCTCTTCATTATATAAAGTGATTGTGTCTCTTCAGAGGACTTGATTTAAATCATTTGAATCATGCAGATTATTTCCTTTACTGTAAAAAAAATGCTGGGTATGTTTTACCAACAGCACAAAGTTAACCTAATCATTTTACAAATTTAAGAGTATTGAACATAAAACAATTAAGTTGTCTGCCCAGAAAACTTGAGAATTGTGTTGTTTTAACACATTTTTTATAAGTAGTGTGATCTCTTTATGAACGTTTGAGTAAACTGACAAAACCAAAATTTTACTCTACTTAATTTTACTTTTACTTTATTCAAAAATATCTTCTTGTGTTGTGAAGATGAACATTTCATATCTGACTGAAAAGAGGTGAGTAAATGAAAAATTTTTCTTTTTGTGTCAGTTCCAAGCATACACACACTCCGATGTGACGGTGGCCATTGTGAACATGTGCAGCTGGCATGGACTGGTCTGGTCTGGCATGAGTGTGTGTGTGTGTGTGTGTGTGTGTGTGTGTGTGTGTGTGTTGCTGCCTGCTGGCCGATGGTGTTCCCAGGCCTGCACTGCTCTCAGACCGTGTCAGTATGATGGATGGTTTGGGTTAGACGGGGGCAGAGCTCGCACCTCTCTCGCTCCTCTCCTGTGGGACGTCCCGAAGACTGCGAGAGTGTGTGCGTGTATGTGTGTGATGTCCCACAGACTGACAGGCACATTGTGGTGCCCCAAACAGACTGACTCCGCCCGCTGGCATCGCCACTCTGGGTCTGTTCAACCATCTCCATCACACACACTCTTGGAATACATGTAGATGCTAAAAACCAGATTTGCACTCGTTTAATACACATTTCTTTGAGAATCCTATGTTTTGACAGTTTTATAAATGCTTCAGCCGCCATCTGATTCACCTGAAGAAATTAACTCATTGGAAATGCATGCTTCAGACTACATTTATTTGTGAAATCTCAAAAAAATCTATTTCAACACAGATTTGACTGCAGTTTCTAAATAAAATGAACACTACGGGCAGTATGACATCAACAACTTCTGTTCCTTTCCACACTAATAATATTAAAGGGACATATTATCAATGAATAGTGAATATTTTTATGCAGTTCTATGCCCGACACCAAATAAATAATCACAAATTAACTTAACAGCATCTATGATTTGTAAATGAATAGGTTTGCGGCACATATCTATCTCCATATGGACAACTTTTCTACCATGGTCAGTTTGCTCAGTAGCACACCTTGTACGGTGTTGTACTTGTGATGAAAAGAGCTCTGGTTCAATGTAAAATTAAGGTAAAACTACACTGTTGAGGTGCACTTTTGACTTACTTTTGCTTTTGAAAACACTATTGGTTGGGTTTAGGTCAGTGATCAACTGTTCTAGGTCCCTTATGTACCAGTATTTGAAATGTACAACAAAATGTACTCTAAGAAGTGTATTTTAGATTTTCATAAATCTAGACACCATTTTCTAGTGTATTTGTCATCTGAAACACACCATGAAACATACCCGGAACAATGTGTTTTTTGCGTATTTCCAATGAGACTGGGTTAAAACCAACTACATTTTAGAGCGACAGTACAGCTTTTGTGAAACTACTCCACCTGTTTTTGAAAAAAGCTCCAAGAGTTAAACAACTGATTCAAACCATTTTGTTTATATGTTCAATCGATTTCTTGTTATGGCGGGGTTATTTTTAGCTTAGCTTAGTAAATTTGACAATTAGCATTTTGTTTATAATTTTGATAATTTACCTATGTAAAGCTTAAGTCTTTTATGTCGTGTAACAAAACGGATGGAAAATGAAAAATTACTATTTTCTAGGCCAATGTAGCTAGGAACTATACTCTCATTTTGGCGCAATAGTTCAGAGATTCGTTTCATGCTGCTGCTGTACTATGCCTGCACCAAGCGGCTTGAAACCATGGAGACATGAGTTTTATTTGTATCTCTGAATCTGATAGTGAAGTTTAAAGTTACAGGTTTTAAATTCATTAAAATGTTTTATTTAATCTATGGATCAACTCACTTAGTTGCTCAACCAACCAACCAACCAACCAACCTACCTACCTACCTACCTACCTACCTACCTATCTATCTATCTACCAATCCATCAATCAATCAAACCAACCAACCAATCAATCAGTCAATCGATCAATCAATCAACAAACCCACCAACCAACTAAACCTACCAACCAAATCAAATCAAACCAACTATCTAAACCAACCAACCCAAACCAAACCAACCAATCACCCACCCAATCAAATAAACCAACCAAACCAAATCAAACCAACCATCTAAACCAACCAACCTACCAAAACCAAAAAAACCAACCAACCAAATCAACCAACCAAACCAAACCAAACCAACCAACTATCTAAAACAACCAACCAAACTAACTCAAACCAACCATCTAAACCAACAAACCAAACCAAACCAAAACACCAACCAACCAAATCAACCAACCAAACCAAACCAAATCAACCAACTATCTAAAGCAACCAACCAAACCAAATCAAACCAACCATCTACGGGTGCTTTCACACTTAGCATTTTGTTTCGGAACCTGGCGCGTTTCCCCAGTTTCTCCAGCATTTCCCCAGTTCCCCGGGGTTAAATTCTAGGAGTTTTCCAGGAGACAAAATAAAATAGGAGATGGGTCTGAAATACGGGAGACTCCTGGAAAAAACTGGAGTGTTGGCAGGTATGAATCAAACCAACAAATCAACCAACCAAATCAACCAATCAAATCACGTCAAAGCTTTCTTCAGAACATTGTCAAATATGAGTTTCTGATCTAGCACCTGTTTTGTATCTTAATTATTGTTAAAGTTGGCCTGATTCTTTTATAAGCAGTGCTCGCAAGTCTGTCTGGGTCAGATAATGGAGCGAGGGGGTACAGTACTTTCCTCCATTGTACGGCCGGGCTGGGTGGAGCTCACTTGATGTGCTAACACATTAGCACTCTCACACTAGCAAACCCTCAAGATGCTAATCAACAGGGTGTTAAGATCTGTCAACAAATACCGGATAACACACTTATTACATATCGCTGGCATCTCTGGCAGTCCCGACGGGCTGACAGGTTGATTCGGGCATCATCATAGCAACCGATGCAACCGCACCCCCAAAACAGTGAGCACTCTTTTCTCCATCAGCCGCTAACAGTGGACTGTTATCATACGGAAAGAGGCTTACGGCCAACTCAAACATATTTAATGCACTGTCCGCAGAGTGTTTGGAGAGATAATATACACTGAGAGCTCACACACACACACACTGGTTTGGCATCATTGTCTGGGAGAGGTGGTGCTGAGCACTAGATGATTATCTGTGTGCTAACGAAGAAAAAAAATAATTTGGCTAAGAAAAACAAGCAGGACAAATTCCACGACACACAACTCTGACTGCCTCATTATGGCCAATCACATCACGCATCTATAAATAACACCCAGCCCGTCAAAGCAACAGGTTTTCACGGAAAAAAGTTTAATGATAAAAAAATGATCAGATAAAGCCAGCTCTGTGGATTTCCTCTAGATGTCTGTCACTGAGTCTTGGGAAAAACAACTTTCTAGATTTATAAGAAATATATTTTGTCACAGAAAAATAAATAAATAAAATGCAACAACTTTTTATTATTAGTGTTTTGTTTAAAATATTTCCGATTTTAAAATGTCATAAAATATAATTTATAAAATTATTATTATGAATATTATTGTTACTATTATTATTTTTATCATCATTATATGCAGTGATTTTATATTACTATTATTATTATTATTATTATTATTATTATTATTATTAGCAGTGATTTTATAATAATATTATTATTATTATTATTAATATTTTTATTGTTATTAATTATAATATTTGTTATTATTATTAATAACAATAACAAAATATACTATTATTATTATTACTAATTATTATTACTATTATTATTTTGTTATTAATATTATTATTATTATTATTATTATTATTATTATTATTATTATTATTATATGCAATGATTCTATATTATTATTATTATTAATAATATTATTATTGGCAGTTAATTTATATTATGATTATTATTATTATTATTATTATTATTATTATTATTAATTAATTAATTATATATATATATATATA
>NC_079449.1:13234962-13324962 GCF_903798145.1 Danio aesculapii | reverse complement strand
AAAAATATATATTGTAAAAAATACAAATAAAAACGAATTAAATAATTTAATTAACATTTAATATTAATATTTAATTAATTAATTGAAAAAATATTCTATTTTCCCAGTGATGGGTTACAGCTGCAAAGGCATCCGCTGCGTAAAACATATGCCGGATGAGTTCATTCTGCTGTGGCGACTGCAGATTAATAAAAGGACTAAGCTGAAAAGAAAATGAATAAATGAATGAAAAATATTGTTAAGAAATATTTTTTTTTAAATAAAACATCTAGTTTAAAATATTCTATAAATTTAAATGAAATGTTTTTTTTTATAAAATATATAAACAATTATAAATTAAATATATAAAAAATATAAATAAAAATACATAAATCATTTCTACTCAACTTGTCTCAATATTACCATTTAATTAAATTGAAAAAAATATTGTAAATAAATTGTTTTTTAAATAAAACATCTAGCTTTAAAATGTTATAAATTTAAATGAAAATAATTTGAATAAAATATAAATAATTATAAATAAAATGTATAAAAAAATACAAATAAAAATACACAAATCTTTTTTACTCAACTATTCTCAATAACATTTACTTAAATAACTGAAAAATTATTGTAAATAAAATATAAAAATTAAAACAAAACACTTTGCGATAATATAAACATATTGCTGCAAATAAACAGTGGATCAGTCAGTGGAAAGAGCCATACATTAAACATGTACTATAAATTTAAATAAAAAATATAAACAATTATAAATAAAACATACAAAAAATAAATCAAATAAGTCATTTCTAACTTATTTATCTGTAAGACTCTAGATTATCATATGCATTTGTTTATATGGCAAAACATGTCTTTTTTCATTAAAGAAGGCTCACACAAATTCCAAAGGCAGTTTCTGAAAAGATCAGGGCCTGGTTTGTGGACTTTGGGGGTTTTACGTTGTGGTCACATGTTGATTGGTCAGTTTGAATGTCTCATCATTTGAGCTTTAGTCACATGGTCAAGAAAGATACAACATAGGTGGTAAACTCTGCTCTGTCTCTTTTCCTGGTCTGCGCTCTCCTGCTCTGCTTCTCTCCTCCTCTGGAGTCTATCTTCTCTGCCATTTTGAGGCCTACTTGCCCTCTTTTTCTCTCCCTCCACTTCTGGTAACTTTATTTCAATTTAAGCTGGGTGCAATTTATATCATATGTTTTATCATTACATATTTTATAATTTTATACAGTTATTTTGTAATTAATTCAGTTGTAACCATAGAGAATTATTGTCATTAAACCATTTCATTTTCAAGTATTTGTGAATTACTTTTGATTTAACATCAACACTTAGTTGCTCCATACTGCAATACAATACAATCACATAATATCAACACTCTTCCACATTTTAAGCTAATAATACTGCCCTTATTTCCTTTTTTGGCCTAAGATTGCAGAAGAATGGTTTGACTACAAATGTACAGGTTTTTTACCATCAATACTGATAACTTTTTAGAAATTCAGCAAAACTGCAGTTCGAACCGCTGTGGTTAAAACCCATTCTTACATATCCAAATAATAACACCTCTAGACACCCCTAAGCAACATCTATCTCAAGTCTGACATGCCCAAACTTTATCATAGCATCAAGCACACACAGACCCACAAACACACAGAGGATCTGTGATTGCTCTTTGACCCAAAGATTCGGTCTCTTTCTCTGTCCCTCTCAAGTTTAAGAGCCGCTTCTCTTCAAATCTCCTCAAATCAAGGGAACGAAGCAGCGTCTCCATCTGAAGCACACACTGAAAGGTGAAACCCAGCTCTTTCACATCCACCTCCACGAGTGTGTAAAGGCACACATCTCCTAATGGCCAGGGAATGTGGCTCTCTTCTCCAGGAATCTGCGGTGTTTTTTGTGTGGGCCAGCGGTTTGAGAAGCGGAGGTCATTGACCACTACACTCAAGGGCCCTCCTGGCGCACAATGGCGCGTCCCGGGACAAAGTGAGCACTTGAGGAGGGAGAAAGAGAGATGAAGGAAGAGAAAGGAGAGGGACGGCGAGAGGTGCAGGTGTCTAAAGTGAAGAATTGAAAAGGACCAAAGAGCTCCAATCTGGCATTATTCGTTTACCAATAAGCCCTCGCGCTCAAAGAGGGGCGACGAGGTGAAAAAAATGCATAATTTGACACAAGATTTCATTCATTGAACGTTTGAGGGGGTGAAAGGCTTGAAATGAAGAGGAAAATTACTTGAGGTGAAAACACTCTCGCACACACTTACACATGCAAGAAAACATGATGCACGCAACCACCCTGCACCCTGCTCTGGTAGTGGACTATCCCAATACACACATATACACCCAAAAAAGCAGTTCTGTGCTGTTCACAATAGTAAGTCATCCCTTGTCTTGCAGCATTCGGACTAAAGCACTGGCAAAATAAGAATAAGCTGGTTGACTTCACAAACGAACATGTGTTTTTCTGACGATTAATTGGACATGATCCATTGCTGCTCCACACTAGAACTGTATCAAAAGATATATACACCAGACATCACATACGGACCTTGAGCATGCGTCAATAGCGCCGCCACATTTATACAGTGCTCCCAGGACAAAAGTCATTCAGCCAAGTCAAGATTAAAGATTAAAGATGCTGGACTTCAGCGCTGTGTACGGGTGTAATAACGAGCAAACAATGAAAACAAAACACAAAGGTATTCCATTTCATAGGTAAGATTTTGTTTTTTACGTCTGTGTTACGAACTTTTGTGCTAAACAATTAATGATGATATTACAGTCTCTTACTGCCTGATCATAAGGCAAAGTAGCACTTAACGTTAGAAACGTTATCTGACTAACATCTAGCAGCTAAATGTGTCTGGAAAAATATTCAAAGGTTTTTATTTTCATAAACAGCATGGATGTGAATACGTCTGAATGTTCTGATTGGATAGAGTAGACGTCTCACGTCAGAGCGTTCTAGACGTGAATGCGCTCTTTCCAGCAATCTTCCTTCTGCTTTCACAGAGCACCATTCTGGTAAATTACTGGTACTGTTACAACTTCTCTTTTTACGGAAAATTGCCAGAACGAATTTACCGTAATTTTCAAAAAGGGGCTGTTCACTCATTCAGACCTTTCCGGAAAGGTCTGTATGTGTGAAAGGGGCTAATGTCTGCTTGTTTTGTTAAAAAATGACATCTGCCAACATCGCATTCTGTTCTGAACGTTTTTTATATTTTTGCAGCAGATAGACACAAGTCACTTTGTACGTTACCAAAACAAAGAGATTCAGTAAAAGCAGAATGACCGCGATGTGCGTACGTCTTTCCATTTTGGTGCCTTGGATTTCAAGGCCGTTAACAGTAGCTTGATGATGCAAGCCAAAGTCCCTTTAAGGCAAGTCATTTCACTTTGCGGCCATCTTTGAAACACCTCTCAGGGAGTAAGCTCGGACTGAATGGGGAAACATCAAATTCTCGAAGATTTTTGCCAAGCTTACGATTAGATTACATATTTGGAATCATCATTAAAATTAAACATTAGTTGTCTCATAAGTTTAATTTCTAAACGTTCGAATCAAACAAAATCTGTATTTTTTCAGGTTGCCCGAGCTAATGCGAATATGCACTTGAAAGGAACGAGATCATGACACCAACCTCATTTATGGCCGTTCTACACATTATCACCCTCTGGATAATGCTTTGTCAGATCGTGCTGCTCTTCTAAAGTAATTCACAACTTAGTTTTGATGACGAATCACCTCCAGAAATGAAGCGACTCTTTGTTTACAAGTTTGTGGGCGTTCATGTAGTTGCTGTCATGTGATGTGCTTTTAAGAGGACAGACTGTACCTCGCGTTTTTTATATACAGATCACAAAACCAGAAAACCTTTCAAGTGTAGTTGGTTCGTTTAAAAATACAGATTTTAAGCTTCATTTGGATATATTTCATATGTTTGTGAAGCAAGTATTCACCAAGTCTCCAGTCGTGAAATAGCACACGTCTGGTCTGAACTTCTCCTCTGGAGAAACGTCAGTCTATAGCAATCGATGATTGGTTACTGTACTATTAGGCGGCGCTTAAATTACCGTACGACCGTTACACTTTTCCCCATTCAAAACTATACGAGTGAAATGTCTTGTGTACTCTATTGTCTTTGTGCAAGCGTACCAGAATTTAAAAAGGAAAAAAAAACTATGTAAACTCAAACCAGCAGAGAAGTTGGGCCAATCAAACTTGGGTTTGGACCAGGCAATCGAACCAATCACACTTAATCATTTTTACAAATTTAAGCAGATTAAACATAAAACAATTAAGTTGTGTCGAAGATTTGTGTCGTTTAACTCATTTTAAATAAGCAGTTTGAACAAGCAGCAAAAGTCAGTTTTAGAGTGTGTGTTTATTTGTAGAGGTGTGAATCTACACTGGTCTCACGGTTCGGTTTGGTTATGATTATCATGCCATCAATTCGGTTCAATTCGATATCTGGGTGCATCACGGAGCATTGACAATGCTTTCCATAACACAATTTTATATTTTACTTCACAGCACAGCAATTCTTTTATTAAAGTTTATATTTACATACTATTTGTAATACAATTTTGTCCTTTAATTCAAACAGTCAGATATATGAACTGTACCTTTAACAACTCAAGTACATGCACAGAACAGCACAAGCATTTATAGCAAATAAACAAAATATAAATATCCTGCTCGCTTTCTGAGCCTTGTCTAGCGAGTTCCTTCTTACACCCCTATGACTGGTCACGCGCTCAATAGAAAGGGCTGTGATTGGCTCTACGCTCTGGCGCTGACACTGATAAACGGCACAGCTGATCCATGATAGATGCGCAGGAGAAAACTCGCTCTGCAGACATGCGCTCATGTCTGTATCCAGAAGTAATGCTGTAAAAGCCGAGAGGAGAGGAAAAGTCACGGCAGGAGGTTAAATGGGCCACAGTGAGAGAGAGAAATGGAGTTTACTTTCATTTTCTCAAATCGCAGTGAATCAGGGGCTTCTGCTGTTCGATGTCACTGAAAGACTGTCCAGCACACACTCACACAGTGAAATTGTGCGCAGCTTTTGCGTTTTTAAGTAGTTGGAGTGTTGTAACTACCGCGACTTAGTACATATGTAAGTATCGCTACCGTGACATAGTGCATTTGAGAAAGGACATCAGTACATAATAACCAGTTATAATTATTACTGAACCAACACCAAATTGTCCGAGTCTGCATCGCGGTGCACTGAAAAAACAATTAACTTTGACACTCCTATTTATTTGCATGCCGGTTATGTAGCAACACAATCACTAACATCACCGCTGGCTAGTCTGAGGAGACTTCAAACCAAAAACAGCACATCAGTCAATCTAAACTCATCAGGCCCTGAGACACGACACACACACATACACACAGGCCGATATGATCATCTCTGACGCCTCCACACATGTGTGCAGATATCATCTTCTAGAGTCATCCCTGCTCAAAAACACACACGGGGGGCCAGGAAGTGCCTTCTGACCCCTGACCCCGCGACCTCCAGCTCTGAGGTCAGGCCACATTTGTAGTAATTGCACTCGATCATATTTCTGGCCTGGAAAAAGAAAAAAAAAATGCAGCCATGTAAACAAACCTCGGCGGACATGTGTCATCCATCCATCCGCTGGATAAGATCGCGGATCCGCAGAAGACAAACACTGGAGGATCGCAAATCAGGGCTCACGCAACCGTAAATTTAACCCAGGAGCCCTTTTTTAGCCAGCAAGCCTCTCTTTAAAACAGCATCAAAATCTGCCAGTGAGAACGTCCTGAAATATGCTGTACACACACACACACACTAAGTGTCTTCTGAAGTAAATGCATCCTGCAGGCCAGAATCATCCTCCACCCACTGAGCACAGACCACCGACAGAACACCAGAATAGAGGCACTGACAGACATGTGGATATATATACAGTAAATACAGTAAGTATGGCTTATGAGAAACAGAAAGAAAGGGAGAGAGAGAGAGAAATAAACTCATGTACTGTATATTATGTGTGTGTGTAAAGTGTGTATTACTGTGTTTCCCGACTGTCTACCACAGTGACTCTTAGGGCCAATCCCAATTCTATTTTTGTACCCCTACCCCTTCCCCTTCTCCAAACAGAGTGTGAAGGGGAAGAGCTTCAAAATGTACCCCTAAAGTTGACACTACAGCACCTGCACACCTCATCATATGTCATCGCGATCTCTTGCTTCATATGAGATCACACAGATGGCGACTGCTGTAGTTATTCCAGTTGTGTTATTTTTTGCTATTTATCTTCAGGAAATCACTGAAGGCATATACATTATGTTATCGTAAAGATATAATGTGGCAATAAGCTCGTAACTATACTGTGCATTTACACCCTGGCCATATTCATCTATGTAAACAAAAGCAACATTCACATTATAGCAGACACTGTATGAGTGTGTATGGGTGTTTCCCAGTAATGTGTAATTTTCCCAGTAATGGGTTGCGGCTGGAAGGGCATCCAACATATGCTGAAATAGTTGGTTTATTCTGCTGTGGTGACCTCTGAAATAGAGAGTAAGTCGAAGGAAAATGAATGAATGAATTTTGTTTCTATTCTATTCATTAGTCATACTAATAAAGCAAGTTTGAACTGAAATGAATAGAAAGAGAAAGAGAGAGAGAGAGAGAGAGAGAGAGAGAGAGAGAGAGAGAGAGAGAGAGAGAGAGAAAGAGAGACCATGGCCCTCTGCTGGAGCAATGCTGGCTATAAACGAAAATGTATTATATAATTCAAGGGACACAGTAGTTAGAGCTGGGCTAAGTAATCAAAATCGACATTCAGAACCTATAATCGATCAAATTTTTTAGGATGATTTTTTCTATTAATTTCCCTACTGTATGTGGAGTCACCTCACTCTGTTAAATGCTGTGGCTGATTAATACTTCTGCAGCCACATCTGATCTCTGATCAAGTAGGATGATGGTCCCATTCACTAAAGTGACAATTTAATGTAACTCTTTGTTCGTTTTATTGTTAAAAGCTAGCTAAAATTCAATGTTTTAATTAAATAGCGTAAATTAATTAGATTTTGTTTAAATGTACATACTGTCACCCGACAATGCGAAGATTTTGGTGAGCAAGTTAAAGGCAGATTCTGCTTAACTAGTGTTTTCAGCATTGAACTCCACTGTGTTATAAATGTGACTGTTTATGTTTTGACTCCGTTAAGTTATAATTTTAAAAAGTTATACTGCATTAGTTAATATGATTTAAAGTATCTAACTAAATATATTTATATTTAAATAAATTAAGCGATTACCCATGGGTAGGCACACACGGAATCTGCGCGCGCAGAATTCCACAGATTTTAGCAGATTTTTTACCCATCATCATTTATTTGTGTAAATTTACATTTATTCAGTTTATAAATTAATTTTAGTAATATTATTGACTAATATGAAAATGTTCATTTGATTTACTTACAATACAGGTTGTAAAGTCATATTTTCTGTCTTTTATTAGATTTATCATATGAGAGACTTGCTTTGTTCAACAAATAAAGTGGATCTAAGTGGATTTGCATTGTAAACATTAAATAACAGTAAGGATTTTTAAAGTAAATTTGTTCTTGGGTTTAATTTGTTTAAACTAAAGTGAAATAACAAATTCCAAGTCAGTGGAAATGTGTGTTTTATTTAAACAAGTTTTGCCAGATATACTAATTTGTAACTAATAAGATTTATTTAAATTATGAAAAAATTAGCTAAAACATGAACTTGACATTAGTTGATTAATTTGAATGAATATAAACTCAAAATTAAAGGTAATCAATTAACTTTTACTTTGTTAATTTAAGAGTGTTAGATTCAACATTAAGTAAATTTTGATATAAGAATGTAAAATTGACTTGAAATTTGTTAGGGTTAGGGTTAGATTTGTTAGATTGTTACGAGGATTCTTTTTAAAGTAAATCTTAAGAGTTATTTTTTCAGTGTACCGGTAAATGTGCGTTTCATGTCAAAGACGAAAGTGAAAGCAAGCTGAACTATTAACGAGAGCTGTTTACTCGTTTTGTAAATTGACCGAACTGCAGTCTTTGCTTATTTGGCTTTCGCTCTATAATGTAAAGCCTGTAATGCATAATTCTAGCCAACGGCTCTGTATGAGAAAGTCTTTCCTCTGATTTATATTTGGTGACGATATCTGTGGGTGTCACTATTTAAATAAAGCACATCTTTTCCCTTATGGTGTCTTATTGCTCACTGTCATTGCTGAGCGGGACTAAACTAAACTAAACTAAACTAAAACAAACCATGAAACTCTGAACAATGTGAGGAGAGTTTACTCGCACGTGATTTGTTTTTAGCTATTTTGGTCCATTTAGAAACTTTGCCATGTGAAAGTAATCCGCATCAAGAACAACGAGCAACATTGTAACAATTTTAATCCCTGTTTCGGAACAAAACAATCGATCTACAGGTGTGAAAGCACCCTAAGATAAGTTTTCATATTTAAATGTGTTCAACAGAGCTGTATGTTTACTGGATGCTAAAACATTATATAAGCAAAGTAGCTAAAATACACACTAGGTGATACAGACACGTAAAGCTTTACGAATGGCTGGCTTTCCAATTCTGTGTTAAACCGCAGACTTTTCTGTGGTGCAGATTCTGTCAAACTGCATTTCATCATAATATGTCTCCGTTATCAAATGTGTCAGTGTGAATACAGCTGCATTGCTCAGATACACCCCTGGATCGGCTTGTGAGTTGCAACCCAACTCAAACAAACACTTTGCAAACACTTCAGAACATCTAGTTTCCACTCTGGATCTGTTTGACTTTTGTCTTGCTTCTTTGTCCTCTGATTCTTCTTTTAACTTAAACAGTTTTCCAGTGTTTTCCTGCCTTTCCTCATTTGTTACAGCGTTCTCTTTCTCGCTCTCTCTCCCTGTCTCTTTGGTTGGCTCCGTCTCTCCTGCATTTGCTAGATTTGGACTATTTTCCTTTTGTTTTCATATCTCTCTCCTGCTCTTTGTGAATTAGGCTGTAAATATTGACACAGACGCGCGGCGTCCGCTCGGCCAAATCAGTTGGAATTACCACATTAAACCAGGCGAGAGCGCAAGGCAGACGGAGAGAGAAATCACGCTATCCTCCTGGATTTGTCCAAATTCAGCTGATGCAAAACAAGGAATTAATTTGGACTTGGGAGCGGCCTAACGCAGGCCTGCCGGGACCGCGTCCGCACTTGACAAAGATGAATGGCACCATTCCAACTGAATAGTAATTTCACTTTTTTTGTTCGCGCGTATGTGTGTGCGTGCGGACGCTGCTATAGAGCTGGAGCGAAAAGGCACAAAAGCAAAGTCAGCCAATCCCGCGGAGGCTCCTACCTGTCTGTCACACACCCAGACATTGTTTACTAATCATCTGATGTTGATTGGTTTGAGAGCAGGGTTGGGGGGGAGGCGGAGTCAGGACAGAGGGGAAGGTTAAGTCTTAACCTTGAGGAGATTTGCTATCTATTCACCGAGCGGGATTCCTGTCCTCTAAAGCAAAAGGGAGATACGGAGAATAAACTTTTTTTTTTTCAATCCGCTCGAGGGGTGTGTGAAGTGACACAAAACGTGTCACATTCAGAGAGTGAATCCACTGGAAGAAATTCAGACGAACACCCAAAAGCATAATCTTTCGATAGAAATGGTAATTGCGGGGCGAGGATGGTTTTTTGAAGGCTGAGCCGTGAGCGGACAGAATGTCCATTAAAAGTAAAAGGACCCAACCAAACAGGCCCTTCTCCGCTCTTTTGTTCCCCTCAACAGGCCTTCACATGTTTACGGAAAAAGAACCTTCAAATCCACTCAGCGTCCACAACACAATGTGCCACCTAACCCTGGCTCACGGATGAGAGGACAGGAGACGAGAAAAGGGAGGGAAACGGGAGGGAAGAAGATTCTTAGTTTTCCTGTCAGGTTTCCTGGTTTATCCTAGACCTGTGGCTTCGGTTCAGGACTCTGATTATACACTGGTCATAAACAATGTTCATGAGTTGCATAGGCTCAACAATGTGCAAAAATCTCTCTCTGTCTGTCTGTCTGTTTGTTTATATATCTATCTATTCTTCTATCTATCATTCTGGCGTTCTATCTATCATTCTATCTATCTAGCGTTATATCAATCAATCTGTCTGTATGTTATGATAGATTTTTTATTCAGTACAATACAATGATTTGCTGAATAATGGAGATCTATCTATCCATCCATCCATCCATCCATCCATCCATCCATCCATCCATCCAATGTTCGATAGCTTTATTCCTTACATAAGAATGATTTGCTGTGAAATGGCTATCTATCTATCCATCCATCTATCTATCTATCTATAGTTCCATCCATCCATCCATCCATCCATCCATCTATCTATAGTTCCATCAATCCATCTATCGTTCCATCCATCCATCTATCTATCTATCTAATGTTCGATAGCTTTATTCCTTACATAAGAATGATTTGCTGTGAAATGGCTATCTATCTATCATCCATCTATCTATCTATAGTTCCATCCATCCATCCATCCATCTATCTATCTATAGTTCCATCAATCCATCTATCGTTCCATCCATCCATCCATCCATCCATCTATCTATCTATCTATCGTTCCATCAACCTATCTATCGTTCCATACATCTATCCATCGTTCCATCCATCTATCGTTCCATCCATCCATCCATCCATCCATCCATCTGTCTGACTGTCTGTCTGTCTGTCTGTCTATCTATCTATCATCTATCTATCTATCGTTCCATCCATCTATCCATCTATCTATCTATCGTTCCATCCATCCGTCCGTCCGTCCGTCCGTCTATCTATCTATCTATCTATCTATCTATCTATCTATCTATCTATCTATCTATCTATCTATCTATCTATCTATCTATCTATCTATCTATCTATCTATCTATCTATCTATCTATCTATCTATCTATCTATCGTTCCATCTATCTATCGTTCCATCTATCTATCGTTCCATCCATCTATCCATCTATCTATCTATCGTTCCATCCATCTATCCATCCATCCATCCATCTATCTAGTTAGCTTACATTTTTTTATTCTGTTCATTAGAATGATTTGCTGTTGAAAATGGAGGGAAAAAAATCCCATTATGTTTTGTCTTTGAATATTCTGATCATATAATTTTGTATTAAAATAGTACATTAGTAAAATAGTACAGTATAAACAAGATCAAATAAGACGATGATATTGATGATATTCACAAAATATGAGGAAGTCAAATAAATGTAGATAAGACATTATATATATACTGCTGAATAATGAAAGCTTGCACACTCAACCCAAGCACAATTTGAGATGTTGAGATCTCAATCATTGGGAAACAATTTAAATGCACTCTTTAAAATAACACTATTTATTGGCATAGAAGGTTCTACGAAGAACTCTTGCTCTTTTCTTTCTTAAAGACTTTTCCTGCCATCCCTAAAGGCTCTGCGGCACACATGACCCGATTCAAACACACACACACAAACACATCACAAGACAGTCCAAATGGGCCGATGAGTTCTCCAGCACAGCATGATTACATCACTTAAATTGAATCGCCAACACACACACTTACCCTAAACCACTCGACACTCTGACACGGCACCAAAAGAGCCAGGCCATGTTCTGACCCATAGGGGTTAAAGGTTAAAGTTGACAGCTACTGAGAAGATGGGTGTCTCATTCATAGTAAATGACCCAATATATGGCAAAAAAAAAAAAACCAACAACAAAAAAACAAGCAAACAAGTACTATATGAACATAAGTGCTACATGCAAACAGTTGAAGTCTAAATTATTAGCCTTCCTGTAATTTTCTTTTCTTTTTAAAATATTTACCAAATGATGATAAACACAGCAAGAAATTTTTCACAGAATTTACTATAATACTTTTTTTCTTCTGGAGAAAGTTTATTTCAGCTAGAATGAAAGCAGTTTTTTTAAAACCATTTTAAGGTCAATATTATTAACCCCCTTAAGAACAAACCATCTTTATACAATGACTTGGCTTATTACCCTAACATGCCTAATTAACCTAGTTAAGCCTTTAAATGTCACTTTAAGCTGAATACTAGCATCTTGAAAATATCTAGTAAAATATGGAGCTAGATCAGTATCAAAGATAATACATTTACAAAATATTATTTATTCATCCATTTACAAAATCCAATTTGTAAGTTTAAAACCCAATTCGTAAATACACAAATCCAATTTGTAAATTCAAAACATGACTCAAAAATACACAAATCCAATTCGTAAATTCAAAATCAATTCGTAAATACACAAATCCAATTCGTAAATACACAAATCCAATTCGTAAATTGAAAACATGATTCAAAAATACACAAATCCAATTCGTAAATTGAAAACACTTAAATTGCAGCACTTAAACTTTCCCCTTTTCAAACAGGCCGAGACAAAAAGCGCGAGACACCAGCAGGCAGCCCGGGAGCAATTTGAAAATTTAAAATCCAATTCGTAAATACACAAATCCAATTCGTAAATAAACAAATCCAATTCGTAAATTGAAAACATGATTCAAAAATACACAAATCCAATTTGCAAATTCAAAATACGATTCAAAAACAAAAATCTAATTCGTAAATTCAAAACAGTACCTAATTAGTACCTTAAAAAAATTAAGAAGAACACTTATGTACTTTTTGGGTTCTAATATGTACCGTTAGGTATTAATATGGAACTTTTAGGTACAAAATTGTACATTTTGAAAAGGTACCACCCCAGTGACAGCTCGCGTACCTTTATTTCTGAGAGTGTACGCAAATTAAATTCATTTGGCATTTGCTGTGCACGTATGAACTTTATATTGTAAACGTATTTTTAAAACTGATCTGGCTCCATAGTAAAATATTATGTACTGTCATCATGGCAAAGATAAAATAAATCAGTTATTAGAAATGAGTTATTAAAACTATTATGTTTTGAAATGTGGCTAAAAAAATCTTTCTGTTAAACAGAAATTGAGGGGAGAAATATACGGGGAGGGGGGATGGGGGTAATAATTCAGGAGGGCTAATAACTCTGACTTCAACTGTATATTCCTTGAGCAATGGTAGACACACACATACACACTCAAATGGGTCCTGCTGCTTAACCCTGGCGCTCTGTTCATCGGCTCACTCTGAGAACGTGCAGCACTTAAACTTTCCCCTTTTCAAACAGGCCGAGACAAAAAGCGCGAGACACCAGCAGGCAGCCCGGGAGCACACAGACGGCTGAACAGGAACAAGAGGCACATCCACAAAAAAAAGGAAGAAAAAACACCCCCCAACACACACACAAACGCATGTCCATAAACAATGTGCCCCCTCCAGTAAAGTCCACTCCTGCACCCTGCAGACTGACTGCACACAGATCACTCAGAAAGACCTGATACATGAGACGGCACTCTGTTTGACCATTAAAAAAAGAGGGAACGAACAAGAAAGAAAACTTTTAAGACACGACAAAAGATACAAAGAGAGATAGAACACAATGCAGATGATAGAGAGATAAAACAGAAGATTTAGAGAAAGATTAAGCAGAAGATAGAATGGTCTGCTGAATGACGAAAGAATGAAGGATAAAAGTTGAGTGATACCAGAATGCACTAAAAATCTGAATCACTGATGAAAAGAATAATGGGTAAAATGCAGGATAACCAAAAAAAAAAAAAAACAAATGGCAAGAAAATGTAGATTGAATGATTTCAGAAATAGAATGATTGAGAATGAAAGATGAATGAAAAGCACTGGAATTGGAGTGCTGAATGAAAAATGAAATCATGGAGAGAAGGATAGATAAAATTATTTAAGGATGAAATGAAAGACAAGAAAATGATGAACAGATAAAGAGAAATAGATTGATGAACAAAAGGAGCAAAAAAAACTGTATGGATGACAGTGAAAAATAGAATGATGATCAGATAGATAGATAGATAGATAGATAGATAGATAGATAGATAGATAGATAGATAGATAGATAGATAGATAGATGGATAGATGGATGGATGGATGGATGGATGGATGGATGGATGGATGGATGGATGGATGGATGGATGGATGGAAAGATAGATGGATGGATGGAAAGATAGATGGATAGATAGATAGATAGATAGATAGATAGATAGATAGATAGATAGATAGATAGATAGATAGATAGATAGATAGATAGATAGATAGATAGATAGATAGATAGATAGATAGATAGATAGATAGATAGATAGATAGACAGATGGAACGACATACAGACAGACCGACCGACCGACAGATAGATAGATAGAACGAACGATAATTACAATGATAGATAGATGAAATGATAGAACGATCGATGGATGGATGGATGGATGGAAAGACAGACAGACAGACAGACAGACAGAATGATAGACAGACAGACACACGGACGGACGGACGGACAGACAGATAGACAGACAAAACATATACATAGAATCATGAGTGAATAGAACACACGGCGAAAAACTGAAAGTTAGAACAACGGAACAAAACATCAGGCAGCACGATGGACTGACAGAACAAGTGACAGAATGTAAAATAGATGGATGCAATGATAAAGCGACAGATCGACAGACCATGCACAGAAAGAACGACAGAAAAGTTGCTCCAGAACTTTGACAGAGGGGGCAAAATGACGGATTGACAGTGGGAGATTAAGAGGAAAGAAAGAAGGAGCGAAAGAAGGACAGATAGAAGGACGGAGAGAAAGGGAAGGGGTGTGGGAGGGTGTGCTGCAGCTGTCCTCTGTCCTCCCCAGCCCCAGGTTTCTGTCGTTTGCTGAAAAACACGCTTCATTACATTCCCTCTCTCCTTTGAGCGCAGATAAGCTTCTTAGAGAAGAGGCAGCGGGCGGAGCCGGCCTTTGAGTGACAGCAGGAAGAGCCCGGCATTCAGTGCACAATAGCGCTTTAGCAGGGGCTAATCTAAGAGGCGTAGAATGACCTCCACTCACTCTCTCAGCTACTAGCCTTTCCCACAGAGAGAGAGAGAGAGGGAGAGAGAGAGATGGCAGGACAGTGAGGGGCCCTGGTGACTGCAGAGATTGAGAGACTGACAAAAGTGTAAAAAGCAGGAGTTCTGGAAAAAGAGGATTAGCAGACAGTGATGGATGGAAAGATGGAGGGATGGATGGATGGATGGATGAAGCAAGTAAATAGTAAGAAGGGAGAGAAGAAATGAAATGAAATAATAGGATAAGGCTGAAAATAACAAAATACATAAATAAGAATATTCTGAAACATGACTGTGTATATATCAGTGATGTGCGCTGAGGTTTACAGCTCTTTCAGAGGCAGATTTACAAATACATGCACCCGATATATATATTTGCCATCTACCGATTGTGTTTCATATCTCATATCAACATTCTTTATATGCGCTTCAGTATGCTTCACAAATAAACATCAAGCTGGATGCTACAGACAGTTATAACAAGCGACACAGCACCATGGCAGCACTGGCTCACCGGCCTCCCCTGGCTGCACAACGCTGGTATATATTTACTTAATATACTTCTATTATACTTCTAATATGTTCTAATAAAATGCTGTTACGTTCTTAAAAGAACGTGTATATATAAGTGTAATATATTTTATATGTACACTCACCGGCCACTTTATTAGGTACACCTGACCAACTACTCGTTAATGCAAATTTCTAATCAGCCAATCACATGGCAGCAACTCAATGCATTTAGGCATATAGACATGGTCAAGACGATCTGTTGCAGTTCAAGCCAAGCATCAGAATAGGGAAGAAAGGTGATTTAAGTGACGCTGAACGTGGCGTGGTTGTTGGTGCCAGACGGGCTGGTCTGAGTATTTCAGAAACTGCTGATCTACTGGGGTTTTCACACACAACCATCTCTAAGGTTTACAGACAATGGTCTGAAAAACAGAAAATATCCAGTGAGCAGCAGTTCTGTGTGGGCAAATGCCTTGTTGATACCAGAGGTCAGAGGAGAATGGCCAGATTGGTTCGAGCCAGTGAAAAAAAGGCAACAGTAACTAAAATAACCACTCGATACAACAGAGGTATGCTGAAGAGCATCTCAGAACACACAACACGTCGAACAGGAAACTGAGGCTACAATTCGCACAGGCTCACCAAAATTGGACAATAGAAGATTGGAAAAACATTGCCTGGTCTGATTTCTCAATTTCTGCTTAGACATTCGGATAGTAGGGTCAGAATTTGGCATCAACAACATGAATGCATGGATCCATCCTGCCTTACATCAACAGTTCAGGCTGGTGGTGGTGGTGTAATGGTGTGGGGGATATTTTCTTGGCACACTTTGAGCACATTAGAACCAATTGAGCATAGTGTCAACACCACAGCCTACCTTTTATTGAGTATTGTTGCTGACCATGTCCATTCCTTTATGACCACAGTGTACCCATCTTCGGATGGCTACTTCAAGCAAAATAACCATGTCATAAAGCAAGAATCATCTCATACTAGTTTCTTGAACATGACAATGAGTTCACTGTACTAAAATGACCTCCACAGTCACCAGATCTCAATCCTATAGAGCACCTTTGAAATGTGGTGGAATGGGAGATTTATATCATGGATGTGCAGCCGATAAATCTGCAGCAACTGCGTGATGCTATCATGTCAATATGGACCAAAATCTCTTAGGAATATTTCCAGTACCTTGTTGAATCTATTCTGAAGGCAAAAAGGGGTCCAACCCATCTCTAGTAAGGTGTGCCTAATAAAGTGGCCGGTGAGTGTATATTTCTGTATGTGTGTGTCTATATTTATATATACAGTTTATATCCGATAATTGTGTGTATTCAGTGACAATTTAGTTTAATGAATGAATGAATGAATGAAATGAATGAATGAATGAAATGGAGTGTTGAATGAAAAATGAAAGTATGGAAAAGGAAAGATACAAATATGTAAAGATGAATTGAAAGACAAGAAAATGATGCACAGATGAAATGCAAAAGAGACAAATAGAGCAATAAACTGAATGACGAATGCGTGTGTGTGTGTGTGTGTTCTACATATTTTTTATCTGTACACTATTAAAATTCTCTATATTTATATAATAATAATAATAATAATAATAAAAATAATAACAACAACAACAACAATTGTATATTAATTAATAATTATAATTATAACTTTATCATTAACATTAATTTATTTTTATTATTATTATTATTATTACTTTTATTATTAGAAAAGTTTTCCTTCACTTAACTGTCTAAAATTATTTCATAATGAATACAAATATATCAAGTATTATAATGTTTAGTCAAAGCATATTTACCCTTTCATGCAGGAACAGCATTTCATGCTATCTTGAGAATATAAATATGTATTCCTCCATTATCTCTCTCTGTTTTCATACAACTGTGTGTGTGATGGTTGAGTGGTTTGTGGTTGATGGAGGAGCAGGTGGATGTTCGGCTTACGTGCCCTTCATCACTCTGTATCACTGAAGTGCCAGAGCCAATCACATCGCCCATAAACAAGCCAATCAGCATGCAGTAACAGGTCTATATATATATACACACACACACTAATATAACTGCAGATCATAATCTTTGTATACACGAAAAAGAGACATGCTTACAGTCAGGTGATGAAGGCCAGAATGTCATGTTTTTCTCTGAAATATCACAAACATAAATGAGCACAGAAATGGGCTATGAATATATGCAGTACATTTTTTTATATCTTGGTTAAGTTTTAAAAATGACAATGCGAATGATAAGAAAACTGACTAATCATTAGGATCATTCGTTTTTTTGGTCCAGAACAAACAAACCGAGAGAATTAAACTACTAATGTGTATGGTATATCTATGGGTATGTAATTTCTTACTTCTTAAAAGTACCAAAACATCACTTCTCTTAAGTTACACATCTGTAACATATTACACAAACACACATACACGCATGCACACAAATAAACCTCAAATATCCTCAAGTAAATCAGGATGTGGCCAGTTTGAACTACATTTCCCATCAGCACCCACTAGTATCTACTACACCTACTACACTACGACTTTTCCAAACCGCAGTATACCTTGAAAACGGTTATCGTCCCATGCCTAGAGACAACCAGACTTTCAAGTTCATTTGAATAAAATTTTGTAATGTAATCTGTGTATTTATGTAGCACATTATTGTGTATGGCCATACACTCAAAGTGCTTCACAGTCATGTGGGAGGGGTCTCTCCACACCACCACCAGTGTCCAGCATCCACTTGGATGATGCGACGGCAGCCACAGGACAATAGCGCCAGTGCTCTCACCACACACCAACTACAGGTGGAGTGGAGAGACAGTGATAGAGCCAACTTGGTGGATGGGGATGATTGGGAGGCCATGATGGTTAAAGGCCAATGGAGGAATTTTGGTCGGGACACCGGAGTTATACCCCTACTCTTTACGTGAAGTGCCATGGGATTTTTAATGACCACAGAGAGTCAGGACCTCGGTTTAACGTCTCATCCGAAAGACGGCGCTCACTGACAGTATACTGTTCCCTTCACTATACTGGGGCATTAGGAATGGTTGATCGCCCCTTGCTGGCCTCACTAATACCACTTCTAACAGCAACCTAGATTCTCCCATCCAGGTACTGACCAGGCTCAGCCCTGCTTCACTTCAGTGAGTAACCGGTCTTGTGCTGCAGGGTGATATGGCTGTCAAAATAAATTGACACTGATAAATTAATAATAATAATAATAATAATAATAATTAATCAATTTATTTTTAAATTTGTTTAACAGTGTATATATAGTGTTCATTTGTTAAAAACAATTTAATGCTTAAAATAATTACTAATACTTGATGTTTATTTATAATGCTTAAAAATAATTCATTACTACTACTACTACTACAACTAATAATAATAATAATATATCCAATTAATATAAATGAAGCGATACATTACAATTTAATAAGTGTTAATAAATAATACAATTAATTAAAAAATATAAAATAAAAATGTTGCATTTAGAAATGATAGATTAAGCTGAATAAATGCACTGTGCACATCACAAATACAAAACATAATGAACAGCTTTTCAAACTTAGTCACACACACACGCACGCACGCACGCACGCACGCACACACACACACACACACACACACAGGTAAAAATCTTCTGAGCACAGGTCTTGTGTGTTTACCTCAGTGTCAGTTTGCTCTTTCTGTTTCCACCCGACAAATACACAAGCCAAGTCTCCACCACCAGGGTGGCCTTTGAACAGGTACACTTGCTTAATGTCAAATGTCAGCCATGCTGCGGCCTACCAAAATGACAGTCTGAAAGTTTACACAAATTTGTTCTGGTGCATTTTAAAGTTAGCCACCCCTTTAACAGATCAGACAGTGTTCATGTTAAGTGTAACAGCCATGCATCATTAGTAAATGTGTACACATATGCCATACACAAGGGCCAAAAACGCATTCTGTGTTTTATATGCGGCTGTAAAAGTGTGTGTGGACATGTACATGCATGAGGATGTGTCTGTGTGTTAATCACGCCAGCATGAATGAATAGAGCCCCTGTTCTCTAATGGCTTTATGCAGAGATGTTTAATGTCAGGAAACACCCGTCATGTACACGCCAAACACACACACATACACACACACGCACGCACGCACGCACGCACGCACGCACGCACGCACGCACGCACGCACGCACGCACGCACGCACGCACGCACGCACGCACGCACGCACGCACGCACGCACGCACTCACACACACACACACACACACACACACACACACACACACACACACACATCCCAAACCAAGCAGAGCAGCTATCTGAAAAATCCTCACCTAAAGGCAACATTTACATTTAAAACTAGCATTTAAAGAGATTGTTCACCCAAAAAGGAAAATAAATAAAAAAGCTGATGTACATACCATCACCCATTCAAAACGAGCTGACAAAATTTTCAGTAGAAAAATAGATTTTAGCTGTGGTGTTTGGTGATTCATTAAATCCAAGTCAATGGATACCGGCACTTTGAGAGTCAAAAAAGACATGCAGGCAACAGAAAATTAATACAGGCTTCATCCACATTTTTACAGCTAAAATTCCACGACTTTTTCCAAGACTTTCAAGTAAATTTTCATGACCTAATGCTTCCTTGTCTACGTATGTGGTAAAATTATATATATGGTTATTGTTTTAAAGTATTTCAAAGACTAAACTAGGGAAAACATTGAAGCATTATGTTATTCTAACTTTTCCCAAAGTTGAAACTTGCATCAAACATACTTTGCACACACTTTGTCTTTCAAGTTCATTTGAATCAAATTTTGAAACAACAATAATTAATTGATCAATTTGTAAATGTGTATAACAGTGTATATTATGCTAGCTTGCTAAAAAAATGTAAATGAGTAAAAAATTCAATGTATAAAATCAGAGTGTAAAAACAGTATTAATAAGGAAAATAAACCCTAAATATATAGAGATGTTTCAATTTATAGACTACTACTACTACTACCACCACTAATAATAATAACAACAACAACAACAACAACAACAACAACAACAACAACAACAATATATCCAATAAAAATAAATGGAGATACTATTACAATTTAATAACTGTTAACAAATAATACAATTAATGAAAAAATATAAAATAAAAATATGCTGAATCTAGAAATGATAGATTAAGCAAAATAAATGCATTATAACATGTTTTAACACATTTTAATCTGTTTTTATCTGTTTTAATCATTTTATTTTCTTGTCTCTATTATTCTTGTTTATGTAAAGCCCTTTGAATTACCCATTGTGTATGAAATGTGCTATTTAAATAAACTTTCCTTGTCTTGCCTAAATAATAAGAAAAACAATGTCCAAATTACAGTATATAATTAATTTAGTAATTTATTGTCTTATTTTCCCTTGACTTTCCCAGGTTTTCCATGACCGTATGAACCCTGTTAATACGTGTGGTTTTGGATGACACTTCGATGTCCTGAAAAGTGAAATGATCAGGCTGTGCAAGAGCCTGAACATTATTTACATCAATACTATTCTCCTTAATCCACAGCCTCTGCTCCATGGGCTTGTATCATCAGCACCAGACAGGAGCCACAATTAATATTTCTTGTTTTTGCCTATATAGCGCTGGTAGTAATAATGAATTCAACTCTTTTCATTTTTGAAAATACCTTGAAGATTTTCTTCCTAAAACACTAGTCTGAGGAATTCAACCAGTAGTTTGTGAACAACTCAACATTGCGACACATTATCAACTGTTCTATGCTATGAGCTGTTATAAGTGATTAGTTGACTTTACTTTAAAAAGTGAATAATACAATGCCTTGCAATTATTAAGTAAATGGGTGTTTTTATGGTCTTTTTTGCACATTTTGTTGATTATAAGTTATATTACATGCCAATTAATTCTCAGAGTATTATACTCCCAGCAGGCACAGGACGTGAACATGACGTCAGTTTGACGTTCTACCCCAACATTGTGAGTACATTGACGTTGTGAGTACATTACCGCTATGATCTCTATCAGACGTTGGATTTTGGTTGCCATACCTGACAATAATGTCAGTATTTGACGTCAATATGATGTTGGTTTAAGATGTTGGTTCGACGTTGGATTTTGATCACTTTCTAACACGACCTAAAATCAACAAAATATCAACATTGGATGTCAAAATAACATTGTCTTTAGATGCTGGCGACCTAAATCTAACCTAATATTAACGTTTTATGAAGTTGTGTGTCTGCTGGGTGGAGTGTCTGCTTAATATCTGCTGATTCTGCTCCACCAACAGACATTCTCCTGACTTTAAGGAACTTTACAAGTACTTGTCAACTTACGCTAACCATCTACTAATACTCTAAAGTGAATTAGTTGCCATGTAAAGGCAATGTAACTCATAATCAATGAAATGCATTAAAGAACCATCAAAAAAAAAGGTGATACCAGTAAATGAACTGTGCAGAGTGATTATAAAAAATTAATTCAACTTAACAATTACAATGCAATTACTCACTTTTTAAAGTCAACTTGACGCTTTTAAATCAATGGCTTTACTCCGTTTGTTTTAAAGTAACTAATTTAGTCACTTTTTAAGTAAAGCTTTTTAAATGTGCTTTACCAAAGTCCCTTTAAGGCAAGTGATTTCCCTCGTCGTCCAACTCTGAAATGCTTCTCGGGCAGTATGCTCGAATTTGAACAGGGAAACATCAAACTCTCCAAAATTGCTTGCCAAGCTTAAGATTAAATATCATATTAGGAAATCAGCAATAAAATTAAACAAAAACTGATTCTTTAGTTTCATTTATAAACATTCGAATCACACAAAAACTGCAGAAACTCATGTCTGGTCCAAGCCCCTCCTCCAGAGAATCGTCAGTCTATAGCGGTCGCTGATTGGCTCCTGTTCTAAAAGGTTAAAGTGACATGTCTTGTCTATTCTATATTTTTATATGTAGTCTATACGAGTTACAATAATTCTGCACATAACTAAAGTATGTTGCTGTATTATGTGTAGGGCTGTCATGTGTTTAAGAATGTCAAATAAATAAATAAATAAATAAATGTATTAAATAATTAAATAATTTTTTTATGAAAGCACAATAAAATAAAATTAAAATAAATATGGTGTATCCTGGTCACCAGCGATTCAACCTAAATAGATCGCTGGTATATACACATATACACATACACTGATCGCTAACGGACTACAAATTCACCATTTCATAGACTACAAAACCCAGTCAAGCACCACACACACACTGATTGCATACACACCATCGGAGGATTATCAAAGACTGATTACACGGACTATTTAAGCAGTACAGACTCACACTCTAGTTGCTGAGCCTTGTTTACATTTTGTATATACCTGTCTGCTGCCTGCCTTCTAATCATCTGCCTGTATATCTGACTACAACTCTGGATTGCCCGTTTACATCTGTTTGCCACTGCTTTGTCCATTGCTTACCTGACCTCTCTCATAAACCTGCATTTGGATTCGCACTATCGTTGCCAGGGTCACATCCCATGACAAAATAAATAAATAAAATAAACATAAAATAAAAATAAAATAAAAATAAATAAAATGAAAAAGTCTATAGCAGTAGCTGATTGGTTCCTGTACTAGAAGGCGGAGCTTCATTCGCCATATTGATCGTTATGCTTTTACCCATACAAAACTATACAAGTGACATGTCTTGTGTATTCTATAGTCTTTGGCTTTACCTAGTTTTTGAGGAAACCAGTCCGAATTTTATTTTATATGTTTTTAATTACTTTTAAAGTGCCGATAATTTTTTAAAATACATTTTTGGATGATCTATACCTTTAAGAATAAAAAAACATAAGTAAACCAATAATTCTAACTATTCAGCACAGAGAAAGACTGAATCGTTTACAGAGTAAATGTACAGCAAGTGAGTGTGTGTGTGTGTGTGTGTGTGTGTGTGTGTGTGTGTGTGCGTGTGTGTGTGTGTGTGTTTTGGAAAGCATTTTAAGTGGTTTGTGGGGCCCTGTGTGATTTATACCTGCAAATATGAAGAGACGGAGCATGATGTGTGTGTGTGTGTAGACAGAGGAGCCTATATCACAGCCCCGTATTAAACGCAGGTTTGAAAGTTTTCACTAGAGCTGGGTAATGAGCTTGACCTCTGACACAAAGCTGATGACTTCCATACCTGCTACAGTGTGTGTTTGAGCTGCAAACGGCTACATCCATGAGCTTTTTTTTTTTTTCTGCCCGCCAAACACATGTGCCAATGTTTGTCGACATGTGTACTCAATGAGATTTGTGTGCGTGTTGGTGTCTGACATGGACATGAGTAATGAAGTCTTCAGACTGAAATAATTGGACTGGAATTACAAAAAGACGAGCTAAAGGAAGAACAATAAAAAATGTGAAACATAAAACATGGCATGGTGAAATATTTGGAGGTGGAAACTGGAGTTGTGCTGAACGGAATGAGACAAGGGCAAATTAAAATGAGAAATATAAAGCAATGCGGGGGTCAGTGCTCTTCGAACTCTTAGTCTGAGTAAATAAACCAGCAGTTTGTGAATATATTACAATATTTCAGCACATAAAGTATGTTGCTCTAATATATGTTGGACTGTTATATGTTTTAAATAGTTGTATTTTTTTGAGACGGCATCAGTTATTAAGTGTTTATTTAAAAATAAATAAATAAATAAATAAATAAATAAATAATTAATAAATAATTTTTTTTTGAGAAAGCACAAAAAATAAAATAAAAATAAATAAAAGTAAGTAAAATAATACTTTTTAAAAAAATTGAGAAATAACAAAAATAAAACAAAAAAAATGAATAATCAAAATAAGTAAATAAAAATAAAATAAAAAATGAGTAAATAAAGTGATAAGTTTTTTTTGAGAAAGCACAAACAATAAAAATAAATAAAAATAAATAAATTAATTAATTAATGAATTAAAAAATTATAAATTTAATTGAATTTAAATTAAATAATTTTAAAGTTTTGTGTTTTATTTTTTGAGAAAGCACAAATAAAATAAAAATAAATAAAAATAATTAATAAAATAATAATTTATTTTATTTTATTTTTTTGAGAAAGCACAAAAAATAAAATAAAAAATAAATAAATAGAAATAAACAAATATAAATAAAAGTAAATAAAGTGATAAGCTTTTCTTTTATTTAAATTTTTGGAAAAGCACAAAGAATAAAAATAAATAAAAGTAAATAAATTAATTAATAATTAATGAATGAATAATTTAATTAATTTAAAATAAATAAATAAAAATAAGTAAATATTTTTTTGAGAAAGCACAAATAAAATAAAAATAAATAAATAAAAATAAGTAAATAAAATAATAATCTTTAATTTTATTTTATTTTTTGAGAAAGCACAAGCAATAAAATAAAAAATGAATAAATAAAAATAAATATTATTTTATTTACTTAGTTTTATTTATTTTACAAGAAAGCACAAAAAATACAAATTAATAAATATTTATAATAAAATTAAGTTATATTTAATTAAATTAAAGCCTGTTGTCATGACACAAAGTAATTTATGCTGGGTTTAATATGAATTAAAAAAAAAACTCATGAGATAGAATGTAATGTAAAAAAAAAGGTATTAAAATGTTCTATGTGAAATTCACACGGTTTCATTTCAAAATAACCCCATTAATCATTTTTTCACATTCTCTCTGTATACCACAAAAACACTCTCACATCTATACCAGTATTACTGCATTCATGTTTTTTATGAGTTAGTCATATGAAACACGCAGCCAGCCTGATGCTTTGAACAATGCTGAGTCAAACATTAATCTTTGCCAGTGCGTGTTCATTGCCAATACTGAGAAATCATAAAATGTGAAGAATGAAGTTCTAGAAACGATAAAAAAAGTCATCAGTATAATGTTATATAAAATAAAACTATTTGCCATATACTGACATACAACAACTGGAAATGCTCCAAATGTAAATTATTCAAACATTTAATGAAGAATTGAGCCAAAAATGTTCTCACCATATACTCACCCAAACATATGCTTTGAACGATGTTCACGGTTATATTTGTGGAAAAAGGAATTAGTTTTCATGCTTTGAATGAATAAATGAAATAAATATCATGTCAAAAACATCAATTTGAAAATGCTGATTGTGTATACAGTATATACTCACTGGCCACTTTATTAGGTACACCTGTTCATTAATATCTAATCAGCCAATTACAAAAGTCAGCAGCTCAAAGCATTTAGACATGTATATGTGGTTGATTTAATGCCTTATTTTCAAGCCATGTCTCAGCTGTGTGTTTAAAAATGTCACTTCCTGTGATGTCGTTCCGCTGGCTTGTTGCATGCATAAGTGACAATTCTCTGTAAACCAATAGAAGTCATCACTGAACACGCAGTGAAAATCTCAGATCATCTCAAATTGGTTTCTTGAACAAGACTGAGTTTATTTTCATGACCTGCACAGTCACCAGATCTCAATCCCGTAGAACACCTTTGAGCTCATTATTAATGTTGTTAAAACTCACAAACTGAGGGTGTACAAACATTATCATTTTCATTTTCAACTGAACTGTCGATTTCAGAACAAAAGCAAACCAATCAAATACCCATTCAGGGCCCAGGTTTAAACCAGTAGAAGTATCCATGAACAACAAAGGTCGCTGGATCTTTGACCCCTTGACCTTTGGAAGCCTCCCACGGCCTAAGAAAGCATGACAGACGACTCTCTCTCTCTCCCATATCTCTTTCAGCTTTTTCCTCCACAAAACCGGACGATTAAATATAGTAATCCTTTTCCTCACCCACAGCTGACCTCCTCCCACACACACAGACAGACACATCAATGAATGTGCAGACAAATCAATACGTCCGTGTAGCTCAAGACATACACATACATTAATCAAACTACTACAACAACGAAACACACAAACATACAACGCACTATTGACCGGAGCTATAATCATGTCATGGTTTTGACATTCTGACTCCGCAATCAACCAGGATGTACACTTGTATGCACGACACACACATCTTCTCACTGCTGTGCGCCGGCCAATCAGAGGAGCTGCTGAAACGGGAATTGCATTAACATCCACAATGCTTTGCGCGTGTCGCCGTGAGCACGGGGAATACCTGTAATAGAATTTCCCCTCCTTCCCCTTTCTCGCCTACTCCCTTTTTAAACATTTACACTCGTCCGCCCGCTCTTACACCGCTGATCAAATCAGAGCGAAGAGAAATTACATTTCTCCATAGCGCCGCTCTGATCCAAACACTCCCATTTGCTAGATTAGCGCTTGGGTCTGGGCGGAATTCTGCTCTGGAGCGATCCGATTAAACGGCGACATCAAATAAAATAGCAAGACGTGAGCGAAATATCATTCGATATTGTCTTTTCCCCTTCCTTCTGTCTGACAAGTTTGATAACGCTGAGTTTTGTGCTTAGAAAATGTACCGTTTATTATTGGAATCGAGTTGAGCCAAAATGGTTCCACAAAACTAGACTAAAACTTTGGACTAAATGTTTGTTTAATGCTTGGAGTTCATCAGTCATCATTGTTCCTAAAAATTGAGTGTGAGTTATGGCTTAAGAACAGATTTATGAATGCGAGACCAGCAGAGAAGAGGGAGTGCAAGATCAAGAGATAAAAACCATAAGGAGGGTTTGAAAGAAAAAGAGGCTGAGCTGGTGGGAACCATGATGTTCTTGGTCAGTTCATCAAGTTGAAGGGGTCAATGGTCAATGACAAGAAGGCAAGAAGTCTCAGGAAATGTTGTCTTTATCAACAGTCATCTTATTGAGCTGTATAACTGTATCTCAAATAAATGCAATTCAAAAGTTGGAGGCTGAACCTGTCTGATGAAACATACAGCACATTTAAAACAATGTAAAACAACTGGTTTCTGTTTTAATCTATTTAAAGATTTATTTCTGTGATGGGAACGCTTAATTTTGAGAATCGCTGCTTCAGTCATCCGTGTTCTTCAGAAATCAAGGTAATATGGATGGTAGTCTTATAACTGTAAATGTTGAAAATAGTTGTGAAGGTTATTATATTAGTAGAATTCTAGAATACTTCCTTGATTTATTTAATACATCCTTGATGAACACAAGTTTTAGTTAATGACAAAGCAAAGTGATCTTAAACACACACACACTCACACAAACACACTAGCCCCTGCACACATACAGACCTTTCCGGAAAATTGCCGGTAATTTTCCGGAAAGGTCTGTATGTGTGACCAGGCCCTTTTTGAAAATACCGGTTAATTTGTTCCGGATATTTTCCGGAAAGAGAAGTTGTAACATTACCGGTAATTTGCCGGAATGCTACGCTGTGTGATCGCAGAAGAAAAAATGCCTGAAAGAGCATGTTCACGCTTAGAACACGCAGACGTGAGACATCTACTCCAGCCAATCAGAACATTCAGACCCGCGCTGCTTATGAAAATAAAATCCTATGAATATTTTTCCAGACACATTTAGCTGCTAGTCAGATAACGTTTCTATGTTCCTTCTTAATGCCAAATGTGTAAATAATTATTGATAAGATGCTTATGATAAGCCGTTGTTTGTTTATCTTCAAGCTCTGCTTCAGTTGCTTGACGTGTCGCGTGTGCACGTAAGGCAGCCGGTGAGCTCCAGCACACACACATATATTATGTACATCTGGACATGCGAAAGTGTTTCTCTATATGTTTTCATCGACTGTGATTTTTGAGTCGTAATTTGACCATAACTTTTTCTGTGTTTTTAGCTAGCAGAATGATTTTTGGTGACAAATCTTATTTTGACATATTTTGAGAAAATGCTTAGAATTTTTCTTCAACGATGCACTCTGGGCAAATGTACTACCCTTTTGTTATGTTCGGGATGAAACATCCACTGAATTAAACTGCTGTAAAAATGCATCAGATTAATATTTTTTCAAAATATTTTGTATAAATCTGTTAATCAACCTCAGTCCTGATCAAAACTTCTAAATTGCTTAGAAAATTACGAGATTTTAACTCTTTAATTGCCAAATTCACAAATGATGTCACTGATTTGGTGAAAAAAAAACACACACAAAATGACGTATTTGATTTAAAAAGTAATTGTGGACTGGATTTTTTTAACCTTTTATCAAAGTCTTGGACATGTGAAACAACATTGCCTTTGATGCATTGTTTTTGATAAAAAATTTTATCAACGATAATTAATCATTTTTTATACATTTTTTTAAATAATTTTTTTCTCCCTAATTTACTGTTGGTGACTGTACTGTTTTTGCCCGATGGACTACCATTACAACTATATTTTTTTGATTACAAAATCATGACACCATAAAATCATGCATTTTTGATTGTTCCCAATGGGAAGAGATAAAATTTGTATTTTTTACTGTTAGTCATCAGATGCCACCATTAACCCTTTAGATAGGCCAGTACAAAAAAAAAAGCTTAGTTCTTGAATTTTATATGGAGTATAATAGCAAATTATACAAGCATCTGTGTATGTTTGTCTGAGTGTGTAAGAGTGTGAAAGTGACCTTTACACACCTTGATTTGTCTGAGAAAATCAAAATATGCATCTCAGCCCCATGTCAGAAGTACATGGAGTAAATAAAAACATAGAATGTGTATTTATGCAATATCAAATGTGGTTATTATAGAAGTCAATGGGGCAAAAATAGCCACCAACTGTAAATCAAAAGAATGAAAATCTAACGATGCATCAAAGCCAATGTTGTTACTAATCATTCACATGTCCAAGACTTTGATAAAAGAAAAAAAAAATTCCAGTCCAGAATTACTATTTATATTGAAAATACGTCATTTTGTGTGTGTTTTTTCACCAAATCAGTGACATTATTTGTAAACTTGGCAATTAAAGAGTTAAAATCCTGTAATTTTCTAAATAATTTAGTAGTTTTGATCAAGACTGAGGTTGATTAACAGATTTATGCAAAAAATTTGAAAAAAATATTTAACTGATGCATTATTACAGCAGTTTTAATTTAGCAGATGCTTTCATCCCGAATAAAACCAAAAGGGTAGTAAATGTGAACAGTGCACAAAGGTTAAAACAATTAAGCTGTCCCCCAAAAAACCTTACGAATTGAGTTGTTTCAACTCATTTTAAATAAATGGTTTAAACAAGTAGCAAAAGTTATTTTTGAGTGCATGCATACACGCACACAATTGCTTTGTTGTTATTGAAGATTATTTCTTTCCTACATTTCTTTGTACTCCAAGATCTGAATTTATATATAATCTGTGCTATTCTTTCTCTTCTCCATCTTTCTCTCTCTCTGTGATACAGGATGGAATGCTTGAGCAGACCAGCGGCCAAAACTGTTGTCAGGCCCATCAAGAGGCCTGGTTATATTCAGCTAATGTTGAGAGAATGCTGGCAGAGTGACATTCATTGGCATATGAAACATGATATCGCTCATAAAGTGTGAGGAATGTCTTCAGTTAACGGGATTCTGTCTGTCTTTAGGGAGTCATGTAAACAGGGTAAGGTCCTAACTACCACGGGTCGCTTCTAAAAGCAGCGAGGACATTGTGAAGGGGGGGGGGGGGGGGGGGGGGGGGGTTGGTACCAAGTGATGCCATAGCCAAGTACATTCTGATCAATGGCCTTTTGATAATTTATAAATAATAGAGTTTAATAGTTGATTCCGCAAGTAAAAACGATAACCTATGACAATCTATATGCGTTTAAAAGTTCCTAATTGATGGCGTTTGCTTTTATTAAAGCCATCTGTTTTCAGAATTTAAACTTCATTTAAAAAAATAATGATTAACAGCAGAATTGTACCGGAAAAACTACATTTCCCTTGATTCTACAAAAATACACCAATCAGAATCTACATCCCCACTGGGAGATTTTTAGCTCCGCCCACTCTAATGAAGCACCTAAGATTATGCAAATGAGCTGCTTTCATTGCATTTACAACACACTTTTGCGTAAACATACTTATTTTGAAATAAGCTTTTTTTTTAAAAAGTGACTACGTTTACATAGACATCAGTAATCGAATTATTTGCCTTATTCTGAATAAGACAATAATATGATTAAGGTGTTTACATGAAATGCTTTTGGAATGTTACTTTCATCATACCATTTTACTTGTTATAGCACATTATTTGATTAACGTCATTGCATCACCAAGTTATCCACGTTTCCTCAGGAGTTTCATGTAATTTCGGGTGTATCAGTTTTAATTTGTCGATTTACCTTCAGTTTGGCAGGTTTTTTTGCAATGCAGAGGTCTGTGGTCTACTGAGCACTGACTCGGTAGGTGCAGAGAATAGTGTCAAACAGCCGTGCATGTATAGACTATCCTGTCACAAAATGCAGCGGAAATCCTACATGACGATAATAGTTTGATTAAGGTGTTTACATGGCTGTACTGCACTTTAATAATGCCACTAAAACAGTCTTAATTCTGCTTGTTGTAGGAATGAACAAGATTCTCCATGCAAGGCACTGCGGTCGTGGAAATAGCCTAAGCGATCTTGTTTCTCCCAGAATGATAGCAGATTTTCCACTGATGACTCCTCTAACTGAAACTTTGAACAGTAGGCTACTCTTGAACTTATTGAGGCTACTCCATTATTATTGGGCATCTCATATCTTCCTATTCTGCAAAGCCCACTCTATGCTTTTTCGCTGGTCCACTGCCATGTCCCACTACATTCACCCGTAACCGACCCGCATTTAATCATGTTTTTTTTTTTTACCCGACCAACCTGCGGATTATACGCAGCGCCCGCGGATAGGCTTTAACCGCCATCCGCACATCCCGAACCAAACCGTGGCTCCAAAACCGTGAACCAAGCCGAACCGTGCCTTTGGTGTATCGTTACACCTCTAATATATATATAAGTTGGTAATGCTTCCAAATTTAAAAGAGTACCCCAACAATGACTGAAGCCACAAAAATTAGAGGGTCCATTAAATGGCATGACATATTTTTGGCCAATAAATTTTCGGTGGCTGAAAATTTGACGCATCTTGAATATTTTGATCAATCTCAAATCGCTACATCTCATTGGCCTAAATCTGATATCAACACACTTTTAGATTTCCATTGTTGCACATTTCTATTGTGTGATTGGCTCTTAGATCAATGTAGAGTAAAAGTCCAGAGCTTATCATTGTTATTGACATAAATTATATCGTGTTTGATATAATATCATTTATCAGCCCAGCCCTACCTAAATTGCATTAATATCAGATTATTTATGTCCATGTAGATGTACTCATTGTTTCTGTCAATAGCAATACTTCCTGGGACTGTAGTTCTCTCTCTCTTTAAAGCTGTGAAGAACAGTCTCCCCTTGGTCTTTTTGTTTTATTTTCAAAGTTTGTAATGTTGTTTTGTACCTAGAGCATTGTTGGTTTGTTTCATAGTATATGAGTTAACATTCTAATTTGGAAAAACAATGAATAGACAAAATAGATCCAACACCAAAAAAGTGGCTGTACATTATTGCATTACATATACAGTTGAAGTCAAAATTATTAGCCCTCCTGTGATATATTTTTCTTTTTTAAATATTTCCTAAATGATGTTTTAACAGAGCAAGGAAACTTTCACAGTATTTACTATAATGTTTTTTTCTTCTGGAGAAAGTCTTATTTGTTTTATTTCGCCTAGAATAAAAGCAGTTTTAAATTTCTTTAAAGCCATTTTATAGTCTATATTATTAGCCCTCTTTAGCTAAAGTTTTTTTCAGTGGTTTACACAACAAACCACTGTTATACAATAACTTGGTTAATTATTCTAGCGTGCCTAATTAACCTAGTTAAGCCTTTAAATAGCACTTTAAGCTGAATACTAGTATCCTATGGCTGCACAATATATCCTTTCAGCATCTATATTGCAATTTGTGTATCCACAATAGACAAATCGCAGGATCTGCAATGTCAAGCTGGAAATCTAATTAACCAGGAAACAGTTCACAGCGCATGAAGTGATTGCAACGTTTCACCTTAATATAATTTTTGGTGTTTTCAAGGCCTGTGACCAAGATATCTTGAACTTTTTGGGCTCAAGAAATGATAAAGTCTGCCACTTTAACAAATGATGAATATGTATTTATAAAATGAAGACTCAATGCTTGACAAAAAAAATGAGCAAAAATGAAAAAGTTATTTTATTATTGAATTTCTGTACCTAAATTAATTTCTATCAATGTGCTGTTGTTTTCATCAGTGCTCTAATTAGTGTTTGGGGAATTATGTTTATTTTATGCAGATGAACTTACCATAATCTTGTGAAATTATATTGATATCGTAATATCAATTGCAGAAAAAGAAAATATTGCAGTGTCCATTTTTCCCAGTATCATGCAGCCCTATTATGTACGGTCATCATGGCAAAGATAAAAAAAATAAAAAAAATCAGTGATACGAAATGACTTATGCAAACAATTATGTTTAAAATTGTGTTGAAAAAAAATCTTCCTATTGTTAAACAGAAATTGGGGGGATATACAGGTGGCTAATAATTCAGGAGGGCTATTAATTCTAACTTAAACTGTATATGAACACACACACAGACACAAAATGACAGTCTGGTAAGGGAAATTTATATGCAGACGCCCACATTAAACTCTCCATGAATGATATCAATCAAATGTGAGTGATGGATTTTACAAGTGCGCGTTCAGAAGTGTGTGTGCCTTGTTTTACTGGCTCAAGAAAGTTTGTTTGCAGGTGCTCACCTCTTATCTTTGCGCACCTGACAGCCTGTTTGTCAACTGGCCGAAGCTGACCTTCACATCCATAACTGTGAACATATCTCTCTCACACACACACACACTGAGCTGGCTGATCTCTTTCTGTGCTGCTCTCACTGCTTTCTCTCTCTCTCTCTCTCTCTCTCTCTCTCTCTCTCTCTCTCTCTCTCTTTGTCATTGATCGCTGATGCGATTGGCTGCTCTCGATGCTCAGTAATGACCTAGTGAATGCTCAGATTAAACTGTCAGCTGTCAGCGATTGATGGGCAAACTATGGTACCCACACATACAAAAAGATATACACACACCTGCAGCTGCTGTTCAGGACCAGACAGGTGTGACGAAAGTGTGTGCGCGTGTGTGAAGCCATAGAAATCTAGATTATTACCGGCTCTAAACCAGAGAGAGAATATCTAATTTATTTATTTAAGTAATTTAAATATTTAAAAGTCTGAAGATTGAAATCCTACACACACATACAAATATATAGTATTTTGTATATTTATACATACACTCTCTGACCACTTTATTAGGTACACCTGTCCAACTGCTCGTTAACGCAAATTTCTAATCAGCCAATCACATGGCAGCAACTCAATGCATTTAGGCATGTAGACATGGTAAAGACAATCTGCTGCACTTCAAACCGAGCTGCAGAACAGGGAAGTAAGGTGATTTAAATGACCGTATATGGGATGGTCCTTGGTGCCGGACAGACTGGTCTGAGTATTTCAGAAACTGCTGGGAACTACTGGGATTTTCATGCACAACCATCTCTAGGGTTTACAGAGAATGGTCTGAAAAAATTGAAAATATCCAGTGAGCAGCAGTTCTGTCAGCGCAAATGCTTTGTTGATGCCAGAGGTCAGAGGAGAATGGCTAGACTGGTTCCAGCTGATAGAAATGCAACAGTAACTCAAATAACCAATTGTTACAACCGAGGTCTACAGAAGAGCATCTCTGAATGCACAACACGTCCAACATTGAGGCGTATGGGCTACAGGAGTGGAAGTCCACACCGGGTGCCACGTCTATCAGCTAAGAACAGGAAACAAAATTGGACAATAGAAGATTGAAAAAATGTTGCTTGTGTGGGGGATATCTTCTTGGCACACTTTGGGCACATTAGTACCAATTGAGCACCGTGTAAATGCCACAGCCTAACCGAGTACTGTTGCTGACCACGTCCATCCCTTTATGACCACAGTGTCTCCATCTTCTGATGGTACTGGCATACTTCCAGCAGGATAACGCGCCATGTCATAGCGTGAATCATCTCATAGTGGTTTCTTGAACAAGGCAATAAGTTCAATGTACTCAAATGGCATTCACAGTCACCAGATCTCAATTCAATAGAGCAATTTTGGGATGTGGTGGAACGAGAGATTCTCATCATGGCTATACAACCGACAGATCTGCAGCAACTGCATGATGCTATCATGTCAACATGGGCCAAAATCTCTGAGGAAATATTTCCAATACCTTGTTGAATCTATGCCACAAAGGATTAAGGCAGTTCTGAAGGCAAAAGAGGGTCCAACCCGGTACTAGCAAAGTGTATATGAATGATTCAAACATTGTATCCTGAAGGTGGTGCCATGTATCAAAATGATAATGCACCAATACACACAGCAGGATTAGTGACAGAGTGGAATAATGAACATGAAAGTGAACATATTGCATGGACTGCACAATCCCCAGACCTAAATATTATTGAGTCACTTTGTTTTAGAGGAGCGGGTCTGGAAACATTTAACTTCACCAGCATCACGTAGTGATCTGACCACTATTCTGTAATGGCTCAAAATCCATCTGGCCACTGTGAAGGACTTGTATATGTCCTTCCTGAGATTAATTGATAATGTATTGGCTGCAAAAGCAGGCCCTATACCATACTAATGAATTATTGTGCTATGAAACCAGTTTCAGTTTCATTGTCCAACCCTTCTATATTTATATATGAATGTTCAAGCAAACACCCATACAGCTTTTTTCTAGATTTGATCAACTGTCCTCATCAGTATGACAACATTATATTAACACAAGAATATTTTGAAAATATTCCATCAGCCTGCAACTATTGAGTCTGCCAACTTGTCTACTGGCCCAAACTCTGTCTCTCTATGTGTGTGTGTGTCTGGGTGCAGTGTTGTGCTTGGCTGACACTTCACTATATGTCAGCGCAGTATCTCTTTTCACTGACGAATGAGATGAGACGTCTCCCTCATTTTCCCAAACTCTCCGCCGTTAGCTCGAATCTGCACTCCTCCATCCACCTCTCCCTGGAGGCCCGAGCCCAGACAGGGAGCTAAATTTAAACGGCAGCCCAGGCCGGGCACCAGCAGAGAGCTGGGGATATCTGACACAAGTGTGAATCTCTAGAGAAGTGTGTGTGTATGTGTGAGAGATGGACTCCTAGATAAAATTCATTAGCTTCTTTGATGACCCGCTAAGCGCAAAGGTCCAAAGACGCACATGCTCTGTCTCACACACACATACTCACATATACACACACAGAGAGATTTACACAGCTTTGCTAGTGACCCAGCAAACACTAGGGTCCACTGACTTGATGTCTGCCTGACAGAGAGAAACTAGGTTGAGGCCCTAAGGACTCAAACATCTGCTCCATGGGGCCTAGGCTATAGGGAGCAGTGAACTACAGTAAAACAGAGACAAAATGTCACACACACACATATATACATTAATACACACAACAGTGCAGTACTCATCCTTCTGGAGGGAAAAAATAAACATCTTAAGGTGGAAGCAGGATTTATATTGTTTTTTTAAACAAAGCTGAAAAAAGCAGGTCCAAACTAGACATGGGCCGGTATAAGATTCTGACGATATGATAACCTTGGGTAAAAATATCACGGTTCAACGATAGAACGGTATTGTGATTACTGCTCTAAAATATGTTCTTTTTAAATGTCTGGGTAAAAAAACAACAACCTTTTCCCCATTGAACATGACATATTATATATATTATATTATATATATTATATAATATTATATATATATATATATATTATATATATATATATATATATTGTAAATATTTTGTTATTTATTGTTTTGAAACAATAAATGTCAGGCTAAATAATTTCAATAAGTCATGGACTTTTGCTGCCTTAATTAGTTTTAAAAACACAGATTTCTTTTCAACTTGAAAAGGCATCTTTAGATATCTTACTTTTCTTTGGATATAAAGCAAGCCTCTGCACTATTCAGCTCTACAGCATGCTGGATGTTGGTTTATACGAGATTTGTTTTTCAGATGTTTTCTGAATTATGGACTGACTAGTAACTTGTGATGTGGAGGGTACTTTTCTCTTGTTGCCCTAAAAAAATTCTAAATAGTCATAAAAAGCACATAAAAAAAACGTATAAATACCTTAGAAACGGTATAACAGAAAATTTTTACGGTTTTAAAACCTTGACTTTTTAAAACCACTGTATACCTTAAAACTTATTCCATGCCTAGTCCAAACAACTGAAGATGGTTGAATCTGGAGTATTTATTTTGAGAAGTAGCTGCATTTTGTTGTGCATCATTAAAAAAATACATTTGGTATACATTTGACGTTTAAGTTTATTTCTACAGTAGTAAACAATACATCAGCTTTTTAATTGATTTAACTTGATGTCAACTCCAACATATGTTATTTTAATATTTCAAGATGTTGGTCAAACTGTAAACCTCGATAGAATGAAGAATAGAAAGATTGGACGATACATAGACCAATAGATGGATGGATAAATGTATGTATAGATGGAAAATTATATAATATCAGATTGATAGATACGGCTGCTTAAGTAAACTAAATGAAGATAGAACGATAGATAGAAGGATAGGGTAATACATAGAGGGATGGATGGATGGATGGAGAATGATAGAATAACAGATTGATAGATGGGGCTTCTTAACTAAACTAGCATCATTATAATGATTGCATTTGGTATAGTGAAATTATTTGAAATTTACGTGAATTAGTGAAAAGTTTATGGATTTAAAATTCATGTTAAATCTGATCAATTTTATTTTAACATTGCAGGATGTGGGTCAAAATGGATTTGATTGCTCTTCAGAGGAAACCGTAAACTATGATATAAAGATAGACAGACGGATAGGATGATGCATAGAAGAATGGATAGATGGAGAGACAGACAGACGAATGGAATGATGAATGGATGGATGGAAAAACGGATGGCGAATGATAGAGTAACAGATTGATAGATATGGCTTCTTCACTAAAACAAAGATCATTAAAATGATTGCATTTGGTATAGTGAAATTCTGTGAAATTTAGGTGAATTTACTGAAAAGTTAAGTTAATCCAACAAATGGTAACGTATTTTAGCATTTCAAGATGTGGGTCAATACAGATTTATTTTTTTTAACCTAAGCAAATAATACCATGATAAAAAGAAAGATAGGATGATAGGTACAAAGTCGGATGAACGGACAGATGTATGGAATGAATAAAATGATGGATGGATGAATGGATGGACAAAAAAATTAATGGATGGATGGATAAATAAAATGAAGGGTGGATGGATGAACGAAACAATGTTTGGATAGATGGATGGATGAAATGACCAAAACAATGGATGCACAGATGGATGGATGAAATGACCAAAACAATGGATGCACAGATGGATGGATGAAATGACCAAAACAATGGATGCACAGATGGATGGATGAAATGAACAAAACAATGTATGGATAGATGAATGGATAAATAAAACGATACATGGAGTGATGGACAAAACAATGAATGGATGGATGGCTGGATGTGGGTGTCACGGAGACCCAGTGTGTAGCACTCACAACAAGAAGGTCGCTGGTTCGAGCCTCGGCTGGGTCAGTTGGCATTTCTGTGTGGAGTTTGCATGTTCTCCCCATGTTCGCATGGGTTTCTCCGGGTGCTCCAGTTTCCCCCACAAGTCCAAAGACATGCAGTGAATTGGGTAAGCTAAATTGTCCGAAGTGTATGAGTGTGAGTGAGTGTGTATGGATGTTTCCCAGTGATGGGTTGCAGCTGGAAGGGCATCTGCTGCGTAAAAAATATGCTGGATAAGTTGGCGGTTCATTCCGCTGTGGTGACCCCAAATTAATAAAGGGACTAAGCTGAAAAGAAAATGAATGAATGGATGGATGAATGGACAGATGAACAAAACAATGGACGGATAGATGGTTGGATGGATGGATGGATGGATGGATAAAACAATAGATGGATAGATGGATGGATAAAACAATGGATGGATGGATTGATGGATGAATGAATGAACAAAACAATGGATGGATAAATAAAACAACGTATGGATATATGGATGGATGGATATGACTTCCTAACAACTTCGATTTCAGTTTCATTAGTAAGATCACACAGCAACCAATACCAAAGAATTACAACAAACCAGCAAAATAAACAGCCTGAAACGAATGCATGTCTGACCAGATCTTTTCAGTAGGGTCTTTGTGTTCCAAATGCTAATCACAACATTAGCATGTTCCTCTACGCTAACCACACAGCTCCTATCCTGTTACACGCAATTCACAAATTAACAGAAGGAATATCTAGGCGCAGCGCAGGGAAGCGTGTGTGTGGAAGATGAGAAGCGCGAAGACCAAGCTCCTGAAACTGTTAGAATAATATTTCTTCAGGGGGAGCGGAGATGCTAACGCTAATCAAAACAGGACATCCTGTGGTCCAGTCTCAGTCTCTCTCTCTCTTTTTCCATCACTCTTTCTCTCCCGCCCTCTCCTTCTGTCCTTCTCCATCTCTCCCTCAGGTTGTTTTCAGTTTGTTTGTAGATGAGTCACAATCTCAGGAAGCGTCGGGAACAGGGCTCATCAAAGCTCAGAGCGAGGGCCAGATTCCTGGGCTGGGACCAGATTCCGGCCGCTGGGAATCTTTGGAATGCCGCTGGGAGAGGAAGGGAATCTCTACTGTCTCTATTGTTCGGCCTCTTCCTCAGTCTGTGTGAGTTTGTACATGTCTCATCTCCGGGTCGAAATGGAAAAGATCCGATTGCGATGGAGCGGCCTTGCTGCACGTCCAAATTCCCCTTCATAGGTAACACGACTCTCACTAATCAGAGCCACCTTCCTTTACTCTCACACACAAACACACTCTCAATATGACCCTGTACGACCTGGTATACAGCATTACAACACAGCACACAATGTTCTCTGATATAAGAGGTCAAAGGTTAGAGTGGATTAAAATGACCAGCAAGGATGCTTCTCAAAACTAGCAGACATTTTGGTTGCCAATCAAAGAATGGACGCTCGAGTTAATAGATTGATAAATCATCGCAGGTTGATGGGAGTACTTCCTTGCCATTGTTAAAGTACGGAAACTTATCTGCCTATATGTATTAAAGGTTGCGATAAATTGGCTTATAGAGCAAATATTTTCCCACCACTCAAATAGGTCCAAGTCGTTATGTATTATTAATCAAATTAGTTTATGTTCGGGTCATATTTGCTCTCATATCTCGAAGGCAAACAGAAAGGTTGTGTATGAAGAGAGACCAAAGTAGGCTTACAGAGATAAAGAGTCACTTTTTAAATAGGATTAGCTTTCCAAACAAAGGGTTGAGTTATAATTTATCAGTAGAAGATCGTTGTTACTGTATATTATGTAAGACAGCCAAATAAATCTTTGTAAGATTCAATAATCTAAAAAAGTGTGTGAATTTAACTAATCTGAGAAACAACTCATACTGAGTGTTCATGTATGTGTGTGTGTGTGTGTAATTGACAGAGATGAAAGGTGTGTTGAAATGTCCTTTTGTCTTTCCTGTTCCTTGACCTTCTTGAACAATATGTGCTTAAACTTCTCACTTGAGTTCATCACAAACACAAAAGAGAGAGAGAGAGAGAGAGAGAAAGAGAGAGAGAGAAAGAGAGAGAGAGAGAGAGAGAGAGAGAGAGAGAGAGAGAAAGAGAGAGAGAGAGAGAGAGAGAGAGAGAGAGAGAGAGAGATATACCCACACCCTATGAATATCTCACACCATGCTTGAACATAAAGAAGGGGACTTTCTGAAAAAAAAAGTGTGTTATCAGGCCCCTCACAAAGCAATTGTTGACTAATTCCTGTAAATGGCTCCATTCCAGAGGGTCTAACAGAGAAGAGACCCTTGCCAATAATTGTTAACACTGCGGAGTGAAAGCACACACATGCGCTTTCATATTAGGAACAGGTTGTGATCAACTACTCACGTGGATATAACTTTGGGGTTGGAATGCTTGCTTACTTTACATTATGTTTTATCTGTTTTGTTTATAGGAGGTCTCTTATGTTCAATTTTGAAAAAAATGGAGTAAAACACATATACGGTGAAATATTACTTCAACTAGTGTTAAACAAAAAGCCTTTAAATATGCTGATTTGCTGCTTTATCTTATGAGTGTTAAGAACCATTGTGCTGACTATTTGAAGAGTTTAGATGCAAAAACCTCTAAAAGTTATTTGATATTTTCCTCTGAAATTAGCTTCTTTCTCTGACTCCGGTGTGCAGGCTCAGTAATTTTACAGTACTTTACTACAACAAATAAGTTCTTTTCATTGCCTTTAAAGTGAAATAACTGAACATAAACTAGGGAGGAAGAGAAAAATGCTCATTTTAGGAGAACATTTCAGATGGCATTTAGAGGTTTTTGCATTTGAATTCCTAATTTCTTGAACAAAAAGAAAAGAAAAAAACATTTATTTTAAATAGAAGTATTTTGGAATGGTGTAAATGTTTTTACTGATGCATTTTCAATGTAATTTCCTTGAATGCATTATTTTATGAGCAAATGGTACTAAAATGTACAAATGTGATCAAACGGATTACAGTTTTTTTCAGTGGCTTTGGTGCATTTCTCACAACACTATTTACATTTGCACAACAGTTAATGCATTTCTCAAAACAATTAGTACTAACTGCAAATCCTAGTTGATGACCTGCAAAAGCGTGTCACTTGCTTAAAATGGTGAGCTCATTCCTCAATAGCAAGTATTGATGTCAATGAAAGTGTCAGTGTCATCAAGATGAAAAGCCCTGACACCATTGCTAATGAACAAGACAGTCAAATGGCTTTGTCATGTTTTCATCATGACAGTTTATTCTGTATATTTTTCCCAATGCAAAAAAATTTTGGTGACACTTCCTAAAAAATTCTCAAGACAGCACTATATACTATTTGCACAGCCAAAACTACAGTAAAGTTAGACATCACTGTATTTAGTGAGGTATCTGAGTACAAGACACTGAATCTGTATGTTTCACATTTTTACTCTGCGATTCCAATTTATTCACAGCATTGTGCAAAAGAATAAATGCACCCTTATTTACACCAAACATACACTTCCTTTGGGTAGAGCTGTGCCCAACTGTAAACAATATTGCTGTACATAATGGAACTGAACCTACAACATACATAGGTCTGTAAATCATTCATGAAATTGTTCAATTTAGAAGACATTTTCAGGAAATATTTTTTTTTTATAAAATAAGCTTGACAGATTTTGACAACTAGTTCAACATTTTTGTACGTAATGACTCAAGTAATGAAATGAGGACTATTAGTTTTCTATGGAATGACTATTCAGCATTCACAAGTTTTAATTGTGACTGACATGACAAAAGCAATTGATAATGTTATAAAACAGCAGAAACTGCTACAATGATGTGCACAAATGACAAATTGATTTGAGAAATGCATTACCTGTTGTGCAAATGTAAATAGTGTTGTGAGAAATGCACCAAAGCCACTGAGAAAAACTGTAATACAAATTAGCCACTAATTAAAAAATTATGAACTGCCATAAGATAGTTGGCTGGACAGACAGACACACTGTAAATAAATAGATGGATGGATGAATGGATGGATGGATGGATGGATGGGTGGATGGAACGACAGACAGACAGACCGACCGACAGATAGATAGATAGAACGATAATTACAATGATAGATGAAATGATAGAACGATCGATAAAATAATAGAACGATCGATAGATGGATGGATAGACAGACAGACAGGCAGACAGACAGACAGATAGATAGATAGAACGAAAATTACAATGATAGATAGATGAAATGATAGAACGATCGATAAAATAATAGAACGGTCGATAGATGGATAGACAGACAGACAGACAGACAGATAGATAGACCGATATATGGATAGATAGATAGATAGATAGATAGATAGATAGATAGATAGATAGATAGATAGATAGATAGATAGATAGATAGATAGATAGATAGATAGATAGATAGATAGATAGATAGATAGATAGATAGATAGATAGATAGATAGATAGATAGATAAAATAATAGAATGATAGAACGATATGTAGGTAGAACGACCGACAGACAGACAGAGACAGACAGACAGACAGACGGACAGACAGATAGATGGATGGATGGATGGAACGATAGATAAATAGATAGAATGATAGATAGAATGATAGATGGATAGAACGATAGAACGATAGATAGATAGAACGATAGATAGATAGAACGATAGATAGATAGAACGATAGATAGAACGATAGATAGATAGATAGATAGATAGATAGATAGATAGATAGATAGATAGATAGATAGATAGATAGATAGATAGATAGATAGATAGATAGATAGATAGATAGATAGATAGATAGATAGATAGATAGATAGATAGATAGATAGATAGATAGATAGATACCTAAGCTTACCTAAAACATCAACAGTTATTTTCTGCAGTGCAAGAACTAAACACTTCCTTCAGGAAATGCAAATGCGCTTAGTACCTGCAGCAGGACTGTTGGCTGACATCTGCATAGTTGTATCATTAGTGAGCGTACATTAGCACTAAAAGTCGAACAGTGCTATCTTAACACTGACTACTGCCTATAAACTTGAGTGTGGTAGACCCAGTGAACCCAAAACACAACTCCAAGGAGATCCACTAAAAAAAAGAAAAAACTACAAACTCACGTCCACATCACACAGAGCAAACACACACAATACAACCTGAAATATGGGCAGATATAGAAACACAATGCAGGTAACTCTAAGGAATACTGATTCCATCTAAACACACGCAGACAATGGGCACAAGGGAGGTGCCCGTCCAACCAACAAGCAGACGAATGAAGTCAACAATATGCACGCCCATTAATAAAAGTGTGATTTACACACACACACACACACACACACACACACACGCACACACACACATGTATTCTCAGTACAAAAATATGCTCCGTTTCTTTTGGGACCGTCTGTAGATAATGACCTCAACCTTGGCACACACCCTGGGCAGACTGTCGGCAGCGCACTGTGTGTGTCCGTGTATGGGTATGCATGTGTGTGTGTTCATATCTTTATCAGAGACAGTTTGACCTTTGGACTGAGGGCAGGGAGAGCTTTACTCATTGTTCTGTGCTGGTACTGGTTTCCCTGTGGTAAACACAACTGAACAGTTCCCAGGCCTCCCAAACCCGCACACACAAACACACACACATTATTCTCACAATGTCCGTACAGCACCCAGGCTGCACGTCAGATCCATTCGGACTCGCTTTCACACACCTACACACACAAACATTAATTCTGTGCAAACATTTCAGTCATAGAGGACACACCCCTGCGGACCGCCTGGCACCACTGACTGAATCTGCTAATGACCGACCTGCACAAAAAACACACTACAGGTACTTGTCCGTGCTGGTTTAGACAAATCTCCACTTAATCTATAGAGCTCCAAGGACGTAAACTTTTCAATGACCTTCCGCTGCTTCTGTACTGTATGATAACCTTCATTCCTAACGTGAGAATTGTGCGCAAACTACATTTTAATTTTATACTTTTATATACACTATTCTACTCACCGGCCACTTTATTAGGTACATCTGTCCATCTGCTCGTTTCTACTCAGCCAATCACATGGCAGCAACTCAATGCATTTAGGCATATAGACATGGTCTAGACGATCTGCTGTAGTTCAAACCGAGCATCAGAATAGGGAAGAAAGGTGATTTAAGTGACTTTGAACATGTCATGGTTGTTGGTTCCAGACGGGCTGGTCTGAGTATTTCAGAAACTGCTGATCTACAGGGATTTTCATGCACAACTACAGTATCTCTAGGGTTTAAAGGGAATGGTCTGAAAAAATGAAAGTATCCAGTGAACGGCAGTTCTGTCGGCGCAAATGCCTTGTTTATGGCAGAGGAGAATGACTAGACTGGTTCCAGCTGACAGAAAGGCAACAGTAACACAAATAACCACTTGTTACAACAATACGTCCAACCTTGAGGCGGATGGGCTACAGTGGCAGAACACCGCACCGGGTGTCACTCCTGTCAGCTAAGAACAGGAAACTGAAGCTACTGTTCGCACAGGCTCACCAAAATTGGACGATAGACGATTGGAAAAATGTTGCCTGGTCTGATGAGTCTCGATTTCTGCTGCGACATTCAGATGGTAGGGTCAGAATTTGGCGTCAACAACATGAATGCATGGATCCATCCTGCCTTGTATCAACAGTTCAGGTTGGTGGTGGTGGTGTAATGGTGTGGGGGATATTTTCTTGGCACACTTTGGGCCCATTAGTACCAATTGAACATCGTGTCAACGCCACAGCCTACCTGAGTACTGTTGCTGATCACGTCCATCCCTTAATGACCACAGTGTACCCATCTTCTGATGGCTACTTCCTGCAGGATAACGCGCTTTGTCATAAAGCGTGAATCATCTCAGACTGGTTTCTTGAACATGAAAATGAGTTCACTATACTTAAATGGCCTCCACAGTCACCAGATCTCAATCCAAAAGAGCACCTTTGGGATGAGGTGGAACATAAGATTCACATCATGGATGTTCAGCCGACAAATCTGCAGCAACTGCGTGATGCTATCATGTCAATATGAACCAAAATCTCTGAGGAATATTACCAGTACCTTGTTGAATCTATGCCTCGATGGATTAAGGCAGTTCCGAAGGCAAAAGTATTTAACTGTATTCAACTTCAGCACACAACTTGACCATCTTTAATACATTGAATTTTAGCATTTCAAATAGCAAATAAAGAGACAGAAAATTCTGTCATCATTCACTCAGAAAAACATTCATGACTTTATTTATTCTGTTGAACTCGAAAGAAAATATTTTAAAGAAAAATGAAAACCTGTAACCACAGACTTCTAGTATTTGTTTTTCCTGCTATGGATGTCAATGGCTAAAGGTTTTCAACTTTCTTCATATATATATATATATATATATATATATATATTATAAAACTAATAAAGGTTTAAAACCACTTAAGAGCAAGTAAATAGTGACTTGAACTTGTCTCGTCTTTTTCTACTCTCCTTTTAAATGCAGCTAAAGCAATGTTTCATGTTTGTAGTTATGAGTTTGAATGCTTACACTTTTGACCCTGGTTATTATAAAAAACCTGCTTTGCCAGTTTTGCACCGCTGTTCCTGGATTTAATGATTTACAGTATGAAAAGATGTAGTTGGCCAGTGGTTTAGTAACAAACAACCGATTACAAACAGATTTGCTCATTAAATATTCATAAGCATTCTTGGACAAGGAACTTTCAGATGCTATATTTTCAGTGTTTGTTGAGTTTCAAGTGTGGAAAAGGACATTCTGTAAAAGACTGCATGTGGTATTTGTCTTCAGTACATTAGCTTTTCATCTGAAACTGTCTGAATAACCCTGGGTTATGCATAAAATAGTAGTCGATGGGAACTTTGAGACACTTCGAGAGTTAAAAAGAAACGTATATTGGTAAAACTAAATGAATACATTTGGCTCCAGATGATACAATTAGTTTGGAGAATTTAATCCATAGCTTTGGCAAAAGGTCCTGATTGTGTTCACAACAGTCTAAAGTACAAACTTACTTGTGTTGTATGAAGATGTTGTATGAAGATGTTTGTGCAAGTGCAAACTAAAAGTGATGCTGACCTTGTTTGTTGATAACTTAAAATTTTACGAAAGACAAAAACATCACCTACATCTTGAATAGCCAGAGAGTGAAGCCAATAAATAGTAGATCTTTCATTTTGGGTGTACTGTATCTTTTGACTTAAGGTACAAACTAGAGCTGCACAATATATTGTTTCAGCATAGATATCGCAATGTGCACATTCACAATAGTCAGGATCTGCAATGTTGAGTTATGATTATAGTTGACCCGGAGAAACAGACACATGAGAATTGTGTAGTTATTAGAGAGTTTAACTATAATGAAATAAAAGTTTTTATTATGTGTTTTTAAGGCCTGACAGCGTTTAAAGTATTCAGACACAATCAATTTTACCATTCGTAACTTTAATAAAGAATAATTTTATCAATTATTCATACAGTAAAGACATTTGCGGTGTTATTTTATGTTTAATTACTCAAATTCTGAACCTGAATACTATTTGACTGCCTGAAAACCCTAAAACACTGTTTATTTAACTTTTATCTTTACTTTTAATTCATTTTTTGACATTTTTATGAATGATTAACTTACCTACAGAATCATTCCACTCAATCTAAATTCATAAATTCTTTCTAAATCGCAGATTTTAAGTCATCTGGTGAAATCGTTTATATATATATATATATATATATATATATATATATATATATATATATATATATATATATATATATATATATATATATATATATATATATCGTATCATCTGCTAAAATTGTGTATGTATATATATATATAAATATATAAATATATATATATATATATATATATATATATATATATATATATATATATATATATATATATATCGCAATATTTAATGCAGAAAAACAATATCGCAATGTCAGATTTTTCTAATATCATGCAGCCTTAATACAAACATACAATAAAGTATTAAAACTTGTGAAGGTAAGAGTGGAACACATACACGCACACATAACTAATACATGAATGCATCGATGTTATAAAATGCAGCAGCATATAAAATTCGTGTGCATTCTCTTCCATCAAGGGAATGATGGGAGATGTCGTTTTCACACACAACCGGTCTCCTCCTCATCCTTAAATGCTTTAACTTAAAAGTGCACAAAATGCATACAAATTAAGTGGTACAGTCACCATATATCTAAAACTTAATTAATAACCATTACCTAAACTTGTCTCCGCCATGATTCTTTAATTAAACGCCCACAGGCTCTGAACAAAAGGGGCTCAAAGAAAATAGCAAGCTTCCTCGTCAGTAATTATGATATTGTGGTGGCATTCATGTGCACTCATCTCATAAATACAATCATTTTGATATGTTGCAGAAACACAGACTTGGAGGTTTGGCACTTTTAACTAAGCTTAGGAAATGTTTAAACAACTGAACATTTATATTTCTTAAAAATATCTGAAACCTACAGGTTGGATCATTTCACTTATTTATTTTTTTATATATAAAAAAGGGTTGTCTTTTAGGAGCTGCAAATCCTAGCAAACTTGAATAATGCATCCTGCCTAAGTAAAGATGAGTCAAGACCAGTCAAACAGTGACATCTGATGGTTCCGTGGGTGTTGGCTTGACAGTGACTTATTACTGGCCTGGCCTGTTGCCTGTGCTCTGCTCAAGCTTAATGCTGACTGCAGTCAAGACTGAGCTTTGGTAGACTGATTCAGGACCTGTCGCTCGGGGATAAAAAGTGACTGGACTTACTGAACAACAACCCCCATAATTCCCTGAGGGACACAAACGACATATCCATCAGTCACACCAATCAAATTTCCAAATAAACATCCATATGACCTGACCCCTGACCAATCAGAGCACAAGATAAATAAACCGTTGACCCGGCCATTTCAATTCACTCTGGGCAGACGCAGACACTCGTTGAGTCATTAGGGAGGGAGAGAGAGAGAAAGAAAGGAGAGAAAGTAGTGGTATTATAAGGGTGTTGATGGATGAGAGTAACTGTGTTGTTGTCACCTACATCCAGTCCTTCCTCTTCTAACATATACAAGGAAATCGCTTCTTACTTTGGTGTGTATACGGGACACTCTGACGCACAATTCATAGAATCAAACATACATCTTACGCATATCTCCTCGTACATCTCATCTCCTCCTGTTTTCTCTCTGATGAAATCTCAGACAAACAGACGAGAGGATAATTTCCCAGGACATAAGCGGACCTTTCTGCTAAACCCAGCGGCTTCTGGCTAATCAATCAATCCTTTGAGAATGTGTGATCAATCATGATCAAAACCCACAGTGGTCTGCAGCTCTCTCCATCTTACGCAGATGCACACGCTCAATGCCTGGGAAAAGCTAGGCTTGTTTCAAACTGACCCCATCATGGCCCACTGTTTTACTCGTAATTAACTCATCGGTCACTTTGACTTTGTCTCTGAAACAAAAGTCCTCCGTTTTAGACCCACTGATCTTTTCAGAGTGGACGGTCTGAAAAGAGGCACATGAGTTCTCCAAAGGGAAAGCATCACAATCCCAGGAACTCAACTTAAAACACTGCAGCATATCATGCCAGAGGAGAGAAAGAGAAGTAAATATTTACTCGAGAGGTATAAAAACCTGAGAAGTTAACATTGTAGATTTAGATTTTTTTTTCGCAGTCTGAGAAGTGAAGACGACATAAACATTTGTTTTCTTGTTTTCCTCAGTCCCCTCTGAAAAAATGCTTTGGGGAGATGCAGTTCACTGTTCACAGAGAGCATATTTCCACTAAACTCTCAATATATTCAGAATCAGACAACGAACGAGCGTTTAATACGCTTCGCGCTCACCTTTTTAAATGGCCCGATCCGTTCACCCCATTCTGAATAGGCTCTATAATGAGGGGCGGCGGCGGCGGACGAGGGACGCAGCACGGCCCATTGCACAATGCAGAATCTACCGCGCGCCCAGATCTGTGAAGAAGCGGACTGTGGTCGCGCGCTGACAGGCGGAGAGAATGCTCGCGCGCGCGGGGCTTATATTCTCACGCGCTTCACTCACGCGGAATGTCACATTGTTAAATTTGGAGCTTTTCTTTTTCAGCGTCGAGTTGATTTTTCGTTGTTTGGACACTTTCACGGTAAAGTGAGTCACATCAAAGTCAAAACAAAAGTCGTGGCGTGAAACTGATGGAGCTGTCCGAAGACGCAGAACGGGACAAAAGGACAATCTTAAAGTCTTGCTGAACATGTGCAGCTTATCAAATGTAGTTATCATCAAACGATGAATCAGATAGCTAGGCCCAAATGTTTCTGATTTGATTACGGTTTTAAAAAGGTCAAGTTTAATTCTTCTGAGAGAACTTTTAATGTAATGCCGTGCATGTAAATATTGTGTATTGAGAGTAATTAATAATAAACGTGACTTGCAGTTATGCATATTATTAATAGCTTCCCCCAATCTCTACAGTAATTTTATGCATTCATTTTTTTCTGTAAATTCCACACTACAGTAGGAGAAACATGTACAATAGGCTAATGCTTTACATTTTGCAAGTAATCCATTTATTATTTGTTTTTATGCGCTATATGTGTATTGCTTGAATGCATTGCCCTGCATATATTACTCTGCACTACCTTCTTTAACGCATATTTCATATTTCTCATATACTGACATGAATCATTTGCAGGTATTGAAAGTATAATTTGTTTATTTGTTATTTCCACTAACTGTATATCTGATTGCTCGCACTCTAATCATCACACCGTTATACTCAATCAATGAGCAGACGTTATTTTAATGAGAAATTAAACAATTTGCAATACCGTACATAGTTGGCAGACTTTAATATGTGTATGATGCTTTATAATTAAAAGTGCAATTAAATGTGTCAAGCGTCAGAATGTCATTGCTAGGGTTTTAACTGACAGCACGTCTGATTTCTGGCAGGTCAATGTTATTATTCTTGTTCATGAGGTGTAATTTTACTCCATTCATAGTAAACCTGCAACATCATGCTGAGGGATATAGGACACTTGGCACGGTGTGTTAAAACATTATAGACAATTTAAGACTGTTGGACCTGCAGGTGAAATGTCCGGCACCGCTGGCCAAATCCACAAAACATGTCGTGCACACACACCAGCTAAACGACCGATTTTTATTACCTTTCCAGCACTCACACACATCAGTGCGAGCGCGTGCAGTCAGAGTGATGTGCGGTGAGCGCGCGCGGCAGAGGCCACACGGAGAGGAGATTACTTTTTTCCTTTTTTCCCCCTTGAAGGAAACCGAGTCCGCAGCTACTCAGACTGACGCTGAACGCGCTTTTACCGGCAGACGGGCCCCGTTATGAGAAGTCTGGGAATTTAAATATTCAATGTTGACATAGTGCTGGGCTGGCGCGAGGCCAGAGAGGCGAGGGTCTCGCGGGACCCGCGCGGTCCAGAACATTCTCTCCCTTTCACTTAATAGGTAGAAATCTTCTTCTTATATCTTGGGTAAATAATAATCTTTAAATACACCCCCTGATAATCCTCCCGATTTTCTCAGATGGTAGTCTAAATAATGATGGGAGAGAGTGGGAAGGTCTAAAAAAATATTAGCAAAAGTCTTACACGACTTGCATTTTAGCCAAAACTTTTACGCAACAAAAAGTGTCGGCCTGTAACGTCATTTTGTTCGCTCTACGTAATAAACAAAATCTCAATTGTAATAAAAAATAATTAGATTGCACATGGTTGTGCAGACACCACGTTGAATTGCAGATCATGGTATTAATGCAAATGTGTAGTTGATAAAAAGATAAAATATATTTTCCTGAGCAAAAGAATAAAATAGTGGAGTTGTGATGCTCAAATGCCATCAATAAATTAATGGCAAACAGGGAGTTTGTTTTAAAGTATGTTTCGAATAATGCAATTTCACACATTTCTGACACTCTAAGAAGTGACGGGTTACCTGCATCAGCTGGAAAACACCCCAGTGAAATTGCGTTAGTTTGTGGATAGATTTGTGTGGACGATAGTGTGTGTGCACGTGAGTATGTTTGACAAGCTGCTGCTGTTCGCAGAAAAACCCTCTCATTGTACAATGGCAGGGCATAGGGCTCGAGAGGTAGTTTATTGAACGGATAAGACCCGCACGACCCCTGTTTCTGTCCAGACGGAGCGCGCGCTGTGTCTAGCCCATCACAGTGCTGTCGACAGGAAAGGAAACAATAATTCAAGAGCAAAGTGATCTTATACTTTGTTTTCATTGCCTCTTTTGTTACCTTCGCACATGGAAACAACATAAAAGTTTGAGCAGATGTCACAGTCTATTATTTAAAATAAACATAAATAATAAAAGATGGCAAATATACGCAGGCTGCAAAAAAAACTGTTGGCATGTTGTTTGTTTTCTTTTTGAGTTTCTCTCTTTACAGTATATATAGTGGAACTTGGGCTTTAAAAACTTTTAGCTCTGCTCCGATGATAAAAAAAAAAGCTTATAAGCACTGTGAAATATTGCATGGATTTTCGTGGCTTATTGCAAAAGAGCAACAAAAAAGAAAACTAAAGAAAATTGCTCAAATCAGCCTACTGCGCACGAGGGGGCCGAATTATTCAGACCTGAGCGAAATACATTCGTTCCGAATAAATCCATTGAGGAGGGGAACAGCTTCCCACTAACTACTTGATGTTGAGTTTCGGCGTTTGAGCTTGTGTTGTGGCGTGGCATTGAACACACGCATTGAACGTCAACTCCAACAAGCGCCTAAGGCAACCCGTAATCAAAAGCTAAGATTACAGTCGACCGTTTAGAGAGCCATAACAAACAAAAACATTTCTCCAGGCTGTTCATACCGGAACAAAAATTCATAACGGGATTTGATCACTTGTTGCACAATCACTTTCGACAATTACACAGAAAAAACGTCCACAAATCAAAAAACTTCAAAGCACTTTTTACCACAGTCCTGTTAATCTAGCATATGTGCAATTCATTAGATTGCCTGTCGTAACATCAGATGCAAGCTACCTGTTTGCATTTAAAAGCGTGCCTCCGCAGCTGGCTTTCTGTTGTCGACTATAGGCGAAGCTGTCTTTTCAAAGTCGCTGCTGCAAATTGATGTGACCGGAGCCGTAGAAACTTGCACGGAGGTGTTTTTTTTATCGAACACCGGGGCGCTCGGGGCTCATATAGAGAACGCGATTACAGCATGCGATAGTTAAAAAGTTTGCGCGGCACGCGCAACTTTGATGCCAGTTTCGAATCTAGGTTTGCCATGTCCGATCGCGAGCGACGCTTCTCGTTTAGCTTTTCCTCAACCTTCGCAAGCAACTAATACTGCTGGGCTCTGCTGACTGTAACTGTTTAGTGACTAAAATATTTCTATGCATCATAAACATGGACAAGATGGCAGTTTGAAAAGGGCTAAAAAGGAGATGTTGCACCTACCAGTGGTCAGTTTCCTTGCCCTGCCTTTGGACCTCATGATGCCCGTCTTTCGGCGTGGGTTCGTCGGATTTTTTCTCGAATCTTTTCCTCCTTTTTCTTTTTTCCTCTGTCCTTTTTCTCTGTGATTCTCAATCGCAGACGCACTATCTCTCCAGCATTGTCAGTTTGGACACCTTCGCACATGCGCACAGCCCCGAGCTGCCAGCATCGTCAAAAAAGTTTGGAACGATTCATCACCCAAGTATTACAGATCTTGTCAGGTTGCAATAGCCGGCGAGATCCCTCTCGTGTCAGATCTTCAGAGATCAGTGGGCGCGGGACGGAGCAATTCGCGACCTCCGGGTGCACGAGGAACCGGAGACATTAATTATAATGAAGCAGTCTCGAGCGTCCAAGGCGCCCGGTCTTTTGTGTTTTAAATGAAGACGCATTAATCACTGTTCGGGTAAATGACTATTGTAAAACGTTTTCATTAAACGTTTTATGTTGTTTAATTGAGACTTGACCATCGTTATGAATTTATGAAAATGATAAACTTTTACTTCTCTCCCCCTCCCTCAGCAGGCGCGTGGGCAGTCTGTACCGAGGGCAGCCCGCTGAATATTTTTTTCCTGCATGCGACAATTATTAATCTGTGGAGTTGGTCTTTCTCCTTATGATTTTTATGCCTGTTAATGACCGAATACATTGAAACAGAATTAAAAAAATAAAAGAAAACTGTGAAATAATCAATTAATTTCAAGTGCGTAAAACAAAGGTGTTTAATGTTATCAGGTAACGTTAGCAGCTAAGTTAATGTTTATTACAAACGTACTCCAATTTTTATTTGAAACGAAATGTGATCTCTGATGACTTTTCATCGATGTCCAGCAATCCTCAAATTAAATGTATTGCACTGTAGACCTTCATCTGATATGATATATGATTCTGGACCTGTATAACGAATTTATTAGCTTTATGTTATTTATTATTAGTTTTCAAGACGGGTGAGAATTTGTGAAACTCTTGGGTCATTAAGTTAATTGTCCATTAATTAGAAGCGCGTGACATCATGTTGACCTTGCCCATGAACCTTTAAAAGGGTCGCTTTCCCCTCACTGGCGGTATTGATTGCTAAGTATTTCTAAAACGGATCCAATTAATCTGACATCACTCTGCATAAAAATGAATGGCGCAGAAAAAACATCAGCTGCCGCCCACGACTCTCTGAGCTGACCAGCACTTACTAACGCTTACTCGAATAAAACCCACAAGAGTAAGAAGAGGAGAAAAATAGTGGTTCTTTAAATATACAAATCAATTATCAAATATCAGTGATAATTTCAAATATCTTGATATCTAAGAAAGACATTTTAGAATGGATCTGAAAACTAAAATGACCAAATAAGAATTTGTCTTGCATATCAAAAGAAGAATAATGCAGGCCAATGTTTAATCACATACAGGCATGAAACTTTTTAGATGGAAACACTAAATATAAAATATAATATAATATAAACTATAAAAATATATAAAAACAGTATAATATTGTTATATAATTTTATAATAAATAAAATATAAGCACAAAAGAACAAGTACACCACTGCACTGCATGCAACTTCTGTAAGACAAACAGAGAAGAAAAAAAATGAGAGAGACAGAGAGAGAGAGAGAGAGAGAGAGAGAGAGAGAGAGAGAGAGAGAGAGAGAGAGAGAGAGAGAGAGAGAGAGAGAGAGAGAGAGAGATGTCAGTGCAGTTGTACCTCTACTGTGTTTTACCATACATTGGCATTAGAAGAGTTTTTCTCCATTCGCAATCTCTTACCGTGCTTATTTTTCACGGGACATATTTTATGAGGATACTCTGACCCCGTCGGCCAGAGATGGCGTATAGCTGGCGCACTGGTGTGAGGATCAGTCAAGACCCCGTGGGCTGTAATTATTGAAAATTAATTGAGGCCAGAACCCCTTTGGAAATGCGGCTAAATTATTAGCTTGTCGCCGGGTTTAAATTCAACCCCATCAAAAAGAGAGGATGCAGTTTACCTTATGTGATTAATACTCCATCCTAATTAAAGGTTTGCCCTCTTCTGTCGTTTGATGTACAGCACAGAAGGTCGTTTGGCGAGATGTTAAAGAGGGAAGGGAAGGGTTAAAATAAAAAACATAATTTGTAAAGTCGGGGGCTCTCGCGCCAGACTGAAAGTGAAATGGGAGCCGCGGGCACAAGGAAATTACCGCGCGCCCGCGTGACCTTTGCGCGAGGTAATCAATCAAGTGATCAACAGGGATATTTATCAATGCTACATCCTGTCGGCTGCCCCTCAAACTCGAAATCAAAACAGTGTAGATATATCGGAGAGTGTGAAATAGGCTGAATTATTTTATATAATGTCAGCGATTATAATAGAGTGCAAGAGCAAGTAACCTGGATATTATTATTTTAGTTCAAAAGATAGCAAAGCACTGTTGTTTCAGAAAAATACAGACAGAATTGTGATTATTATTAGAGTAATACTAATAATAATCAATAATAATAATCAATATTAATAAATGATCTTGCAAAGTTTTACATCTCCATTACTCAAAATAATGAACAAGGGTGAAAAGGAAAGAAAAATAATACAGAGAAAAAATATGCTGAGCACTGACAGAAGGGTAAGAATTATATTGATACAGTTTTTACGACCGTAAAAACCGATTCACCCCGGTCATTTAATTAATATAATTATATTGGCATCACTTATCGGTATTATTTAACTCGGCAAAGTCATAATGCTTGTTGGTTTGGCAGAAAACATTACGCAGGGAAAAATAGAAGCAGGCTGCACAAGGCAGAAAAAGCAGCGGTGCCCCGGCGAGGAGTGCCCCTATGAGGAGGCGCGCGTAACGGGAGACCGAATGAACACGGGCGCATTCTTCATCCGTGGAGACTTTGCCAACGACTCCCTCTGCCCAGCCTCTCCGCTTCAAACAAGCGGAAACATTCCGTAACCACAGGCTTCACGGCAGAGAGAGGGGGTAGACCAGGCTCCAGCAAACACTGTGCATGCAATTCTTATTTTATTGCATATGCATTTTTAACTTCACAGCCGCTGGTTGGCACATGTGCGCTGGTTGAGCTGTCTTAATCAGTATTTCTTAAAAGTATTTTTCATATGCAACTTCAGATTTCACAAATGTTCGATTACAAGGTAATAATTGCAACATTAAATGAACGCTTGTAACAGAAACTTAGCGCTAGTTAGGTTCGGTAAAATATATAATTGTTGACAAAATAAACGTCATCATTTATCACGTTACACCGAAAATAGTTTGCTGTTTGCTCAAACTACTTATTTTAAATGAGCTGAAACAACAAATTTCTTGAGATTGTTTTGGGACAACTTAATTGTTTTCTGTTCAAACTACTTAAATGTGTACAGTTAACTTAATCGATTTATGTTGGGACAACTTGAATGAATTGTTTGGAACCCTGCATTTACAGTGTAGCAAATCTATCACAAATGATGTATTTGTTTAAAAGGTTTTAGTAAGGCTTCTAAAGGGCGCCAAGAGACAATTTGGGTTGCTGGAGAGGACCACAACAGATCCTAATAAAAATTTCCTATTCAAATTCCTTTACAAATGTGGATCCCCTGCAAGCTGCCGAATAATTCGCATACTGCAGAAAATATATAGGTTGGGGCTTTGCTTGGCGAGCAGTATTTACACATCTGCGGTGGGGCTCAATGTCCAACAGCAACAATGTGTGATTACTGTGAAATCAATGGAACTGGAAAAAAGGCTTTAATAAAACAACGTTAATAACATCACGTCAGGCCTAAATGGTTTTAAAAGTATCCGAGTTAACAGTTATGAAAATAGCATAACGGTGAAAGCTGATCCAACTGAAAGATATTAGCAAACTTCTAATTATGTCAATTGAGATGGCTATTTTTGAACATCAAAACAGCACCATTAGATTTAGCATGCCATATCTTAAAATCTCTTGATAGTCAATCCTATTGTCTAGGAAGCCGCAAAAGGCAGTATAGAAACACTGGATATGACTTAAGCACTGAAAAAACCTACGAGTAAAACTAGACCCAAGCCACAAGATGCTGATAGTGAAAAACTCTCATTAAACTCTTCTCTGGGGAAAGACATTGTGCTGATCTAGCATGTCTGTTCGTCAGTCATAAAAATCCATCGCTATCCCATAAATAAATCAGAATCATTCATATGTTGTGTATCGTGTGCTTTGAGTGAAGGGGTATTTAGTAATTGAAGTGCTTGCTGCACAGCCAAGACTGAGTTTTATGCCCTCTTTACACCGAGCGCGCGGGCGCTCGCGGAAAAACTACAGCCTGCACGAGCTCGAGCGCAGGATTCTGAATACTTTCCATTGCAGTCAATGGGGAAAAATCTACTTCAGCGATTATATAACCGAGTTACAATGCAAAATGTATATCCAAGTGAGTGTTATTTAGCTAAAATCACTTTGAAATATTTTTGCATTAATAAAAATTTGAATTTATATTCCGATTTACTGAAACGATACCCTACACAATAATCATGCAAACAGAACAGATATTAACAGGTTATGTAAAAACAATAAACAATATTGTATAACGCGATAAAATAATTACTTACAAAGAAACTATCACAACTACTAAGGATAAAGCACTATTATAATTAAGAAATTCTTATAGACGCAACAAAGAAACAACAAAAATGTAACAAATACAAACAATTCTATATATTGTGCACTCAATTAATAATGAATAGCCTATTCTTAATAGTAATGGGTAAGATTTAAGTGCATTAAACGCGTGCACCTTAAATGCTGAGTTGTATTAACAACTAAGTAGGTTAAATGTGGAAAACCCCAACGGTTGGATTAAAAAATGTAAATAAAATGTAATGTAAAAAACAAAAAGCCAACGTTGGGTTTGTTAATATTTGACCCAAGGTTGTTTTTTCCACACTAAACATTGCCACAGCATTAACGAGGAGCATTTCCCCCGTTATGCAAAGCGTGAGTTTCAAACATACGAATTATTAATGGACTTTTACTGCCATCTAGTGACAAAAACGAGCATTGTGGAACATATCAATCATTTTTTTCTCATTTAAGACTTTTAACTGATTCAGAATTATACGATCTATGCCCATCTGTACGCTCTCTATCAGAAGTGAAAGGGACCTGCGTGCGTAATGCCAACTGTTGCCTCATTGACCGGCCCTCGTGTGATTGACATCTATTGGAGGAGAATCGTCTGGTTGCAGCTACTCTTCCCGGCAACTGACTATCAACAAGGATTACGATGCGCTCTCAAGACAATCTGTGGACGTATTTATGGCCTCGCCGGCTTTATAGGCAGCCGTTTATCCTAAAGCACATAAACACCATGCTCATCCATTCCCACGGGCTCCAGCGTGAAGAGTCCTGACGACTAATCAATCCGGACAGTCGAACAGAATTATTTATCTCCTTTTCCAGTAAAACAGACAGTTGCTATGTGCGGCAATTCCCGGTTGTGTCGTGTGTTTTTGTACAGCAAATAAAGACAAAAGACTTAATTCACTTGTCAAAATCTATCAACACTTAGTATACTAACTCTAGTTCAACTTCCTGTAACACCCTACAGTCAATGTTATCAAATTAAATGAGTGTATTTAACAAGGGCGTAGATTTGCTTTTGACACTGGTGGGGACCTAATTTGACACCAACCCCCCAAATGTACATTTAAATATTAAATCCCAATTTAAAATGTAAAGTTAAAGGAATGTCTGACAAAAAGGTCGTTTAATAGACTTCTGTTTACTGAGGGCTAGTTTGTGCATAATCACTTACCATCGCATCTGAACACATTTTTGCAAGTATAATATAGCCATTTATGCACTTTAAGCTAAAAGATGACTTCACATGTCCATGTTCTTTTCCTTTTCTGAGCATGCAAACAGAACAGCACATGTTCTATTTGGCCCTTTTAATAAATAAATAAAATTGGTAATGAAAACAACATTAAGTCAAGCATGTCTTATGGTGCAAAAGTAAACTTACATGATTTTACTTTGACAAGGAATGAATGCAGACTTCTGGAATGGAGGAGGCGTATGACACAATAACCATTTTATCTGGATTGTTGCTATTTAATGATCGTCATGGAGGCTAAAATCAAAAGTAATTGTTATTAATTGCACATCTATGGTTACTATTCTGCTGGACTTGACACTTTTCTTTGAAATGCAGCTGCTTATATTCATTTCTCACCTGAGTCTTGCACAGTAAGCCTGCCTGGAAAATTTCAAGAAAGCATTAAATAAAAATTTCAAGAAAGCATTTTGGAGGTGCATTCAATTATTGGTGAGGACATTTTAATAGTCTGTGGATATTGGTGGGGACACGTCCCCTCCGTCCATGCTAATTCTACACCCTTAGTTAACTCAAAATTTACTGAAAGTTAATTCTACTCATTTGAAAAGAGTTTTAAAAGGTAATGAGTTAATTAAATACCGCATTACTTTAACTTAAATGGAGTAAGTTCACAGGACTCATATAGATTCGTTTTTTTTTTAACTCAAATGGTTTGTAGAAATCGGTTTCCTCAAACGGTTTGCGTTACCTTAACTTATTGGGTTTTACAGTAATCCGTTGGTTTGATTCTCTTCATTTATTGGGTTTTACTGTTCTCAAATTGCTTCATTTACTCAAATGGATTAAGTTCACATTACTTAGGATTATTTTTTGGACTTTAATGGTTTGTTGCAATCGGTTTCCTCGAATGGTTTGAGTTACCTACCTTAACTTAATGGGTTTTACAATGTAACAATATAAAGGTACACTGAAAAAAAGTTGTTCAATTAATATGGAAAACAAGTGCATGATTTTACTAAAACTAATATTGGATTTTTTTAAGTGTGTTTGTGTAAAACAATATAATTTTATACAAAAAATTGTCATTTTCTCTAAAGAAGTTGTTACTCCACCCTGTTTAGCGCATCATTATGGAGGTTTTACGTTATAACTAACGTGTTTCAAATGATCTGCGACAGAGAAACTATAGTTTTGAGGAAACACTGGTCACTACATCGTTCACTTCCCAAATGATGCATCGTGCTATCATAGTTCAGCCACTGGTTTTGTCAATGTTTGTATTCGATAATTATTTTAGCAAATAACATATCTACTGTGGCCGTAGTGTATGAATGAGTGTGTATGGATGTTTCCCAGTACTGGGTTTCAGCTGGAAGGGCATCCGCTGCGAAAAACCTATACTGGGTAAGTTGTCGGTTCATTCCGCTGTGGCGACCCCTGACGAATAAATGGAGATCGAGCTTTCTCTGTAGTAGGTCCTAAAATGTTGAACGGGCTACATGTGTCCATTAAAACAATTTCCAATGAATTTTTGTATAGAGGCAAACCTAAACTACACCTCCTAGAAAGAGCTTTTAAATTGATCCTATTGTACCTATCTGGTGTCTTGTTATTTATCGTTGATGCTGTGTGGTATGTTGTTGTATTCTATGTTGTTTCGTCTGTTGCTGTCTATTTTTGATAATTTGCTTTTAGGTTTGTACAGCACAATGGTCAACAACTGTTGTTTTATTGTGCTTTATAAATAAATAAACTAAACTAAATTAAAAGGACTAAGCCGAAGGAAATTGATTGAATGAATGAACATATCCACTGTCAGATAAGACTAACATTGTGAAACAGCTAGCTTCCATTCTCAATTTTGATGTTGTAAGAATAGTTAAGACATGTACCCACATTTTTTTATTAAACCAGACCTGAAAAACAATGATTTTGTCTGCTTGTTCAAACTACTTATTTAAAATGAGCCGAATCAACACAATTCTTGAGCATTTTTTTAGACAACTGAATTGTTTTATGTTCAATCCACTTAAATTTGCTAAATCAATTAAGTTAACTTAATCGATTTGTGTTGGGACAACATGAAGGGATTGTGTAAAACCCAGTGTTTTTTACAGTTTAGCATTGACATTTCTGATTGATATTTGGAGGGGAAAATGACTTTTTTGTTGTTGTTTATTCCATCTGTAAAAATAGATCATTTTATTCTGAGCAAACCAAAAATGATTCTGATATTTTGCCATAATTTACAACCATCGAAATGTAATTCAGCATCAATTGTTTGCTGCAGGAATACCAAAAAAGGCACATATAGAACAAGAATCATTTAAGGATTTATTAAAATACTCTACAAATATTTAGGGACCACAGCACAGCCACAAAATACTCATATATATTTTTTTATATGTATGCTTTCCCACCAACCTGGTTTTACTCATTAATCAGCAAGACACTTCTAATCCTTTAAAATTGATTATATTCATAGAAAACATATTACATAATATGTAAATATTTATTTAATGTTCTCCTCGTGTTGGCGTGGGTTTCCTACGGGTGCTCTGGTTTCCCCCACATTGCAAAGACAAGTGCTATAGGTGAATTGAATAAGCTAAATTGCCGTAGTGTAAGAGTGTGAATGTGAGAGTGTATGGGTGTAGCTGGAAGAGCATCCGCTGAATAAAACATATGCTGGATAAGTTGGTGGTTCATTCTGCATTGGCGATCCCTGATGTATAAAGGGACTAAGCCAAAGGGAAAACGAATGAATGAATGAATATTTATTTAGTATGATCTCTTATTCTTACAATAACTGCTTGTTAGAGTGAAAGAACAATGACCTATCTGAAAAACCCTAGTAGCAGCTTGTTAAGGAAAGCAACCACATTTGTGTTTTCATTTTCAGTCTTTAAAATTCACTTTTCCTCATGTATTTATTTAATTTTATTTCATCATAGCATAATTTACAATACCAACCCAGACAATGTATCGATTGAAACTATTAAGAATGTCAATATAAATCACTTTTTCAAACTTTTCAATATCAAAATTTCAAGGAAAGGTCAAGGTCCCCATAAAGCAATTCAATAAAAAGCATCATTTAAAAATAAACATGATCACATTCACAAAATAAACAATCACTAAATAAAAAAATGCTGTTCATTTATGGATATTTTACAGTGTATATTTTATTATTACTATTTTACTATCATTACTACTTTATTATTTTGCTTATTGGTATAATCTTAAGATACAGTCAAAAAAAGTAGTTTAAACCAACTTAAGAAAATACTGTAATTTACTATAGCTAAAATCTGTAGTCTCTCTCAAAGTATAACTGTGGTTCAAACTTTAGAATTAAATTAAATCCAAATTTAAATATTTATTGTGCAAGTAAAATATTGTTTACTTCAAAGAGACTAATTACTTTTTTGTTTTCAGACTTTTTATTAAGGATAAACTGTATTTTATTATTCCTTGTCAAACTGTATTTTTTTACTCTTAGACAAAGTATAGATGTTTGGATCAATTTTTAAAAATGACTAAACTGATCAATTTCCCCCAAATGATAGTTTTGACTTGGTTGAAACTGTTGGTTTACAGTAAAAATACTTTGACATTTTCCTAGAGGGTTTTGCTTGAAGGCAAATTAAATAAAAAAAGGTTAAAATCAGGAACCATATTGTTTCGCTAAATTCAATATAAAAACTTGCTTACTTTGAATGAAAGACACGGTAGATTTACTTTTTTTAGTGTACTGTGGTTTCATTTGTTTTCATGTATAATATATGAAAATGTCAGTAATACTGTACAGTATTCATAAGCTTTCATTCATTATCTTTATTTGGTTATGTTGGTTAATGCATTTACTAAAATGAACAATACAGCATTTATTAATAATAGTTAATTTATCATTTACTAATGCAAAAAAAAATGAAGATGCTTGATAACATTAGAAATGCACTGCGAGTTAACAACCCTTACCAATGGACGACTTTATTCATTACCTGATGTTAACAAAAATGAATACATACTGTAATCAATGCATTGTTCATTCAGTTTAGTAAATGCATTAACTAACATTAAAATGGTAATTCAGCCAAAAATAAAAATGATGTTATTAATTACTCACCCGCATGTTGATCTAAACCCCTGAGACTCGGAATATAAATGAAGGTATTTCAGGCAAAATCTGAGAACTCCATCTTCCATAGACAGGATGATTCCAGCCCCATTTAAAGTCCAGAAAGGTACCAAACCCCTAAACAAATAAAATATTATAATGTATAGTGTTGCCCAAATGTCTCCATTTTGAGGTTTTCAAGTTGTGCAATAACACTTGTTGAATTTGTGCTGGTCAGAATAATATGCAGCCAAGATTATTCAATAATCTCTGCTCATTTTCATTATCATTATCATGTTTTCTGCCTCCATGATGCTCTGGCATTTCTCAGTTACATTCTTGGTAGACAAAATACTGTTAATACTGTTTTTACAGGCACCAAAAAAAAGCTTTGGTTATAACTTTTGCTAGCCAGTTGTTAAAATAAACAGATGATCTGGTATCTGGTACTAGATTTCATGTATCTGGCAAGGAGACTGTGGTCTGGGGCTGCACAATATATAATTTCAGCATATTGAAAAGTACACATCCGCAATAGTCACATCGTGGCATGCCCAATGTCCAGTTATGATTACAGTTGATCAGGCACAATAGATTGTCATTGCAAAGTTTATCAATAATGTAGTGAAAGTTTATCATTTGATAGTTTTTAGACCTGTGATAATTGTTAAGCATTCAAGAGAGCTGAATAGCGCAAGCAATTCCAACGCTTGATGTTTTAATTACAAATATAATTGAAATTCATTTTTTTCTATGATAAAGTCTTTGCAGTGATATTTTGCATTTAATTTTTAAATTCCTGTGTCCTGTATGAATTCTCTGAAAATTAAAAAAACACTGATTTATTAATACTTTTGTACTAATCTATGCTTGTCATTTGATTGGGTTATGCAGAATAATCATAATCAACCTAAAATTATGAATTGTTTCCAAAAAATTCAAGTCATCTGGTGAAACTGTATTTAATCGCAAATTATATTGCCGAAAAACAAAATATCGCAATATAAATTTTTTCTCTATATTGTGCATGCCTACTGTGGTCTAACAAGAATTACTGTGAGTGTTAAAGTTTTTTACACAAATATTCCCTTATTATATTCACACAGGGACCCCTCCAGTGTGATTTCTATCAATATAGAATTCACGTTTGTAAATTTACTATGATGCGACAACCTGTAAAGTAAGGGTATGGTGTCCCATATATGATACACATATGATAACTGCACAATTTTGGCATGCACTGCTTTTTAATGAGCACCCCTAACCCTAACCCTCACAGTGACTTCACTAGCTCCATTGAGTGCACTGTGATTGACGTTGCATGTATTTAAAAACAAATGGATTAAGAAGTATCTGAATTCCAAAGGCGAAATTTGGAGCATCATCCCTGAATAAGTTTGACCAGGTGGGGAGTTTAGAATTTATATTTATTTATTCATTTATTTTTTGAGGTGTAATTTTGATATTAACAATGTGCCAATAAAACCGTCCTATTTTTAAAAACAGGTATGTTTACTATCTGCGTTTATTTATAAGCATATTTTTTCTCCAACATAAATCAGTGATATGGAAGAACAAATGTATAACCTTTAATAAATAAATCCTTATTTTATAGAAATTGGTACAATAATAATGATATTATATTGGTGAGACAGATATTCAAAGTAACGGACAACGTTTAATTATTGTGAATTTCTCAATTACTACAAGATCCCCATAACTGCTAAAGAATTTGCAACAGTATTTGATGCAATTCCTAGTGGACTTGTTCAGCTCTTATCTTGTAATATGTCCTCTGCATCCAATCTTTTACATACTAATCGGGGGTTTGTTTCCAAAAACCATTGCAAACGTGTCCGACTGCAACTACACCTCTGGAGCTATAGTTAGAATCATAGTTCCTGGTTGTGTTCTATTCCCAGTTATCCCCCTATGATCTATTCATTTAGAACATTCTAACATTTAAACTTGGAATGATTAAAAAAAAAAAAGCATTTAATTCATCACTCTTATTGTAGGTGTAATTTGCTTCAAGTAATTTTTACAGTTTTAGCGATCTTCATGTTGACAATCGTGTTCCCTTTGCAGTGCACTTTGAAACCCATTTTATGCCATTTTGAACGCAGGTGATGAAAGCTATGGGTGATGAAAGCTATAGGTGACCTATTATTTAAAAGCAGAATTTCTGTTATGTCTCTAAATCTTGTGTAAACCTCAATATACAGCATACGTTAATGGTTTTAATTTATAGAAGGCTATTTATTAAGTATCTGTAATGTATATGAGATGGGCCTGTTGGTTAGAACATTTCTGCAGTGGCTTTAATGTGTCAAATTGTTACAATAAATAAAATAAAATAATAAACAAGGTGCTACTTAATAATAATTACATTAAAAATAATAATTATTATTAAGTAGTATTTTCCTCTATTTCTTAATATTACTATTTAGATTTATTACATATTTATTGCCACATCAGCAACTTATGGCTATTTCGTGGCCAAATGGATATACATTAAAATATTACATGATAAAAACAAATTCGTATTATTATCATTAAACCACACTGAACTGAGCTAAACTGAACTGAACACTACAAACTGAACTACACTGTTCCAATTTACTATGACCTTTTATGTGAAGCTGCTTTGACACAATCTACATTGTATAAGCGCTATACAAATAGGTGAATTGAATTGAATTATATAAAACAAAATTTACTTAGACAAATATATAAAATGTAAATAGGTAACATTTACAAAAAAAAAAAAAAATGTAAAACTCTTCCTGGTGGTACCTTTTTAAAAATGTCCATCAAAGTACTCTCCTTATAAAATTTTACCTAATGGAATTTAAACTTCTACATTCCAACAAAATATGTTTGATGGTAAGAGCAGTCTGGCAGTTATTACATTTAGGTGATTCTTCGTTATTTAATAAATATGAATGTGTCAACCTAGAATGTCCAATTCGACATCTGGTATAGACTGTCTGATCATGACTGGTCTCAAAATTATAATTTGCTAAATGTCTTTCATTTATTTTCGGGTTAATTTCATATAATTTGTTGTTGATGCAGTTGTACCATTCTCCATTTCTTAATAAATAGCCTACTGTTAATTACATTTATGAAATTAAAGTATGTATTAGCTAAGTGTTTTTTAGAATAGAATATGGAATGTTCTCTATATTTTTAAAGGAAACATAGCCCCTTTATGTGCCGTTTACATCCTGTATATTTCAATTAATATGGAAAATGAGTGCATGTTTTTATCAAAAGTAATATTGAGGTTTTTTTTTAAATGCACGTGCGTGTAAAACAATATAAACTGCAGAGTTATGTCACTGTTTGGAAACGCACCCCAGTTAAGTATCAATGGTGTAAAATTCATTTAATTTATACAGTGAAACAAGTAACAAACATTTTTAGAGACATGGAATCTATGTGTACTTTTTGTGAATTAGAGGAGGACTCGATAAAACACCCATTTTTTGAATGCATATATAGACAAATGTTTTAGTTTGATGTTGAATATCTTCTATTTAAACTTGCAAAATTAAAAATTCTGTTTACTTGTAAAGATATTTTTTAACATACAATAATACAATCGTTCGAGAGGATATCCACGAAGTTGGTTGAATGATGCATTAGTTAAGGTAAATAAATTACATCGACAAGATATTTTAAAAACAACCTATGAAAGTAAAACAGTTTTCAGTAAATTGCTCATTAAAATATAACGAACTTAGCAACTTTATTAAATCAATGATCCATAAACATTGGTATATATTATCTTCCGATGAATCTTTAAATAATACATTTCAACATCATCCATTATATTTAAAAGATCCCAAAATTTTGCAGATTTGATGATTAACTCCGATATAGTAAGAAATAAGAAATCCACTTTAATATAAGGTTGTTTTCCGTGTACAAATTGTGCCGCATGTCAGAATTTGGTAAAGTGTAAAGAATTTTTGAATTCAGCAACAGGTAAAAATATACAAATAAAAACATGTATTACCTTCTCTACTCATAATGTGGTCTACATGTTAAAATGTCCATGCCAAAAGATATACATACTGTAGGCAAGTCATCATGTCAGTTGAAGTTGCGAATTAGTGAAAATAAATCAAGTATACGATGACAAGATAGAACTTCGGCAGTAGCAAGACATTTTATAGATTTTGGACATGACGTTAAACACCTAGAATATATAGGAATCGAACAAGTATTTGAGTCACATAGAGGAGGTAATCTATATAAAAGATTATTACAAAGAGAAGCGTTTTGGATTCATAAATTAAAATCACTTACACTAAGAAGAATGAATGAGGAATTGGACCTTTCTGTGTTTCTTTAACAGTTTGTTGTTTAGCTACAATATTGTGAATCATGGATTTTGAAGATGTTATAACACAAATAATCAAATGAAAAGGTTTTTTTTTTAAGTTTTGGACTGTCTGAATTTCATTGTATTGATGTAGACATGAATAAGTGAATGACGATAATTGATATGCTATTTTCCTGTATAATGTTTTTGAAGGTGAAGGTAAATATTCCTTGTATGGTTAATTATGTTATTTTGAAATCATCGAGTGGCTGTCTAACTAATGACGCAATGTGATTGACTGTGGGACAAAAGGTTGGAGTGAGAGGATTGTCACACACTGAGGAAGGCATTGTGCCGAAACATCTGTATTTTGTATCACCTGAAGAATGTAAAATAAAAACTATACAAAGCAGTTATTTAATGAGAGTGAATCATGACCTTCTGAATAATATTATTGACAGGATTAACGCACCAAAAAAGTTTTTAAAAAACCACGAGCGTGCATTACTCGACATACAATAATAATAATACAACTTTGGAGCAAAATTTGTTTATAAATTTAATGATTGCATATGGCAATGTACACAAACAAAAATGGTCCAATGATAAACCTAACATTTATTTGTTTAAAATTGATCTTAAGCATTATATCGAAACCCTAAAAGACATTAAAAATAAAAAAGCTATAAGGATGTATGAGATTTTGGAATCATTTTCTTATATGAATTTCTTGTCATTTATATATCCACTGTAATTTGTTTTAATGCTCTATTGATTTGTTCCTTTGATGTTAAAAAATTGCAAGTACTGTATTCTTCGATTCTTTTGTGTGCTTTTGTTCTTGTTTTGCAATAAAAAATATAATAATAAAAAAAAACATTGCAAGTCCGAGACTTGAAGTTTCAGCTTGCACAAAGTTGCATCCAAATAGAGACTTCTGCAGTGTACTTGCACTATAACGTCCTTGAAGAATCACACTAGACTAGCTCAGATATTTTACCATAATAAAGTCAGTAAGTGCTCAGATGAATCTATAAGGATTTCTGGACATTTTATTTTAGACACCGCTGGGGCATTGAGACTTATAAAAACTAAGCGTTTTTAAGGTAACGTTAATTCAAAAAGATCTTTTTGTTTTAGATAGCACATTATGCATAGACCAATAGAATGGAATAGGAACAAAGTGAGTCGCAGCTTTTTCGTTCACAGCAGTCGCTACACTGCCATATCCTAGCAGTAAAATGACGTCACATCCGCGTACCGTACAGCTCAGTTCCCGTAGTGTAGTGGTTATCACGTTCGCCTAACACGCGAAAGGTCCTCGGTTCGAAACCGGGCGGGAACAAGCATTATTGCTCTTTTAAATATCATTATACATTAATGATACAGAATATGTTAATATGTGCAACACTTCTATGTACAACTCTGACTACAAAACAAAATGAAACCTAACTGATGTTGATAAAACTGAAACGTTGAGACACAAGCTGTTTGGCTAATGTCAATATTGAGAAATCCAGGTTCATTTAACAAATACAGTATAAACAAGTAACTTCAAACGATTTGCATTCCTGCATGACAAGTTAAAAAGGAACCATATTGATGCAATAACAACATTCAGTCACTGGGTGGCGACAAAACTTCACAAAACGAGCATTGGTGCCCGGAGGCCTAAAGAAATTACTCCAGCAACACTTATTAATTCTGTGCTGCTTTTATATTAGCTGCTTTTATAGTTGTGTAAATTGCTTCCTTGTCCTCATTTGTAAGTCGCTTTGGATAAAAGCGTCTGCTAAATGACTAAATGTAAATGTAATTCACATTAATTTTCTGTGACCAAATATGACCAAAGTTGTGTGAATTTTGGACTTTTATGCACAATTCCCCATATAATTCCCCAGTATATCAAAAACGCTCACAGTACAGATAACTTGATTCCTCGATAATTCCAAAGTTGCCTAACAGTTACCTATCTGCATTGATTACACAGTTTCGTTGTTTTTTGTTTTTTAGTTAAACAACAAGATTTAACGTTACCTGTCTTTCTTCAATTCAAGCGTAGTAATTTAGGCCATGATCTCTGCTGAACAAAATATCTGTTAATAATAAAACACGTTGAAAAAACGCATTGTTACAACGTTACGCCACACACGTTAGACTACACACAAACGAAAGTCATCTTAAAATAGCAAACTCACTCTCCCACAAGTTGTCTCACGGCTTGCAGAAATGTCCAAGAGTGGAATAGTCAGTGACATAAACTCATGTTTACACTCATTAGGCTTAATAATATTACCTTACAGCTAATTTTCAAAATTACACCATCACATTGTATTAAATTAGTGAAAAATTATTTGCGCTGCCCTCGAGGTTTCCTCGTTAATCCCAATCATGTTTGCCAAGGCATTGCGCATGCGCGTCAATTAATAACTCAGGAGAATTGGTTCTTTCGGTTTTATGAATCAGGCAAACTGTTGATTTGAGAACCGTTCGGACCAGGCCTGTAGCCAGCCTGGTGAAAAGAGTGGTTATTTTTGCTCAAAAAGTGGACCTTTTTGCAGTTCTTTGCCTCATTTTCTATTTAATTATTTGGTTTAAATACTGCATTTTAATGACATTTTAAGCACTTTGTTGTTTAAATAACTTGTAAAATGGTCATCAGAACCAAAACATTTCCTTAAAGATTTTGAAAAAAACATAGTTTAAAATACTAACTTATTACATGATTTATCATTTTAAAAATAGGATGGGTTATTTTGTTTTATTAATAACTGTAGCTTATGTTCATTTATTAGGCAAATCGCAATCTGGCCAGGATGGGTTAGTTTATTAATTTTTTTTATTAATAACTGTTTTTTATGTACATTTATTAGGCAAATCGCAATCTGGCCAGCACATTCAACTTTCCTTAGTCAGAATCTAGCTATTTAAATAAAATAAACAAGTAAATAAACAATAATAGATTTTTCTCTTGTAAAAAAGTTACTTTGAAAATTCATGAAATACAGTAGCCTGATTAGTATTAAAATTAGCTTTAATATGGGCTGCCTTTGGTGCTTCACACCTTCTTTTTTTTTCATAAATAAGGTCCAAGGTTTAGAATAAAACTTGCTTGAACTATATTTTCTCTATTTAACAACGATACAGTAGGTCACCAGTGAAAGACGACTTTACTTTCCTCTTACTTTAAACTTTAGAAGTTGGCCTAAACTGATTAGCTGAAGTAACAACAGCCAACAAAGGATTCCACTTGGCCTTAACGCCTTCTTCAACGGGCTATTTTCACAATTTATGACGGAATAGCAGTCAAAACAGGACAAATGAGTTTATGTATGGCACAAATTTTGGACCTTTGTCATGGTCGATTGACGAATCGAGTTGAAATCAGTCTGCACGATTCAATATTACCAAAATAATTGTACAGCTTTTTAAAAACTGATACCGCAACCATGTTACTGACTTGGTGGTTTATCTTCCTTCACCAGTCTTTTACAGACATTCAAATGTCATATTTTACTGATGTAAAACTGAGGATTAAGAGAATTTCCGTTTCCATGGTTACCACAATTGCACATAGCTTGTAGTGCGTCATCATGCAGGTTTTCCTTTATGTAAACTGGGGTTTGCTTGCGGATTTAACAGTAAATCCATGACAAAGGAAGCTGTATCCTTCATAACTACATAATGAGAAGCATTAACATCACAGCTGTTCCCTTCCTAGATTTTCTAGTCAGGATACTCACTCTGATTTACCATGGTATTAGCAGAATACAACTAAACTTACAGTGGTATTGTAATGACCTGACCCACAGCACTATAGCCAGGTGCATCATGGGAAATGGGTTAAAGTTATTCTATGTGTTTTATTAGTTAAATAAGGTGTCACGGTGGCACAGTGGTTAGCACGATCGCCTAACAGCACGAAGGTCACTGGTTCGAGTCTCGGCTGGATCAGTTGGCATTTCTGTGTGGAGTTTGCATGTTCTCCCTGTGTTGGCATGGGTTTCCTCTGAGTGCTCCAGTTTCCCCCACAAGTCCAAAGACAAAGACACAATATAGAGGAATTGGGTAAGCTAAATTCGTAGTGTATGTGTGTGAATGAGTGTGTATGGACGTTTCCTTGTGATGGTTTGCAGCTGGATGGGCATCCGCTGCGTAAAAACATATGCTGGATAAGTTGGCGGTTCATTCCGCTGTGGCGACCCCAGATTAATAATGGGACTAAGCCGGAAAAAAAAAATGAACGAATGATTATTAAATACATGGGTTGTTTTGTTAGTAACTTTATGTGCGTTTATGTTTAAGTTATCTTCTGTGTTTTAAGCCCAATATTTCCTAGGTTTTTTAAAATATTGGTAATTACCATCAACGAGGGTGGTGTATAAAACTTATGGTGTATGAAACTTGTCTATAGCACTTGTTCACTGCTGCTCTTATAGTTGTGTGAATTGCTTCCTTGTCCTCATTTGTAAGTCGCTTTGGATAAAAGCGTCTGCTAAATGACTAAATGTAAATGTAAATGTAAATAAAGAAAACATCCCCGTGGTATATGGTCCTAGGGCTGTTCATGTTTAGAGCTCAGAATAAAAAGGTGAACTGACAGTGCTGCATTCTACCTGTGTATTCTGCCATATTGCTGCTAAACAGAGACATTCAGGGTTGTGCGGTGTATGGGACATGTTAAATTAGCTCCAGTTGCCCACGTACAGCAATTCATACAGTATCATTTATACTAAAATGATGAGTGTGGAGGAAACTGCAAAATCCCATTTTGAACTATATTGTATCTAAATGTGTTCAGGCAACGTATAACAATGTAAACTAAATAGGTTGTTTTATGTTAGCAAGTGAGCTAACGGGCCATTTGTGGTAACTGTAGCCTACAGTACTTTTAATTGAAATTTACTAATCCTAAAGTAAGATTACCTTGCCAGAGCTATGGTCAATTTTAAGGGACTGACAAATAAACACAGGCACGCAGCCAGGGGGGGGTTCAGGTGGTTCAAAAGACCCCTCCCCCAACTGACAAAATCCAGAAAATGACTATATAAACTCATTTAATCCATTTTTGACTGCTATGCCTAGTGGTGTAAAGTAACAAATTACAAATACTCAAGTTACTGTAACTGAGTAGTTTTTCTCAGGAATTGTAATTTACTTAGTAGTTTTAAAAATGTGTTATTTTACTTTCCCTTGAGTACATTTTTAGTGCAGTATTGGTACTTTTACTCCACTACTTTCCCTCTACCTGCAATCACTACTTTATTTTTTCTTGTCTATGGGTATCAATGCAACGTCTAATAATGTTACAGCTTAACGTTGTGTGGACATTACCAATATGATGTCTATTAGATGCTGGGTTTTGGTTGCCATACCTGACGAATAAATGTCAGTATTTGACGTCAATATGACGTTAGTTTAAGATGTTGGCTTGACGTTGGATTTTGGTCACTTTCCAACACAACCGAAAATCAACCAAATGTCAATGTCATTTCATGTCGTTATTGAATATCAAAATAACATTGTCCTTAGACGCTGGCAAGACATTGAATTTTGGTCAACTGACGTCACAACCTAAATCTAACCTAATACTAACGTCTTATGATGTTGTGTGCCTGCTGAACAATAACTAAATGCGCTACAGAATGTTACATTTAAACACATCCACAAATTACATGTAAATGCATCAGCCTTTTACAGCGTAACACTCACTACTCACCACTCTTGAGTACTTTTGACAGGGCTACTTTTTACTCATACTTTGAGTAATATTCACAATAAATATTTTTACTTGCACTGCATTTTTAGGTAAATAGTGGTACTTTTACATAAGTATGATTTTTCAGTACTCTTTCCACCACTAGCTATGCCATCATAAATTGTGAAAACGATCTACAGGAGAAAAGACAAATTTAATGTTTAATTTTTCAAGTGGCCAAATTCTGACAGAGGAAGGTTGAATGAGCTAGCCAGTTTGTTATTTACCTATAGGCTACAGTTTTTATTTTAAAACAAGTTTTACCATATTTCTATTTCTTTAATGATGGATAATAATAAATTTGTATTTAAAATTAAGTATTTTTTCATTTATATTTTTTGAAATGCTAATCTCATAACAATACTTACATTGTATATAAATTGGAAATATTTTTGGTGCATCAAAAAAGTGTGGTTACGATCACCATCCGACAAGCTGATCCAGCAAAGATTAGTTCTTAAAATGTCAGTAAAATGCATAATTTAATAGAAAAAGGTCAAATTTTTCAGAAAAAAAGAACCATACCTTTCAATAGGCAGGCTACGGCCTGAACCATATATAATAATAAACGTTTTCAGTTTTAGCTTTATATTGTTTCCACGTGAGATGCTACTGTACTCCAAATTCTGTAAAATGCTAGAGCTGCACGCCTCATAAATTAATTATTTGGGTGACACGCTTTATGGGTTTAAAAGATTTTCCATATATACTATGCTAAAGTAATGCCAATATCCTTAGGGCCCAATTCCACCCCACCATTTACATAATGAGAAAATATAATTTGCGCAGTGTAAGAACATCAATGCGAAATATATAAGGGGGATGGACAATAGAGAGACTGTGGCTTTGACAGAAAAGGCACATGGAGGTCAAGGGTGATTCATGACCTCTGTGTCAGTACCCTATGGTCAGTGCATATAACCTCTGCCATTATTTCCCTGGAGAAATTCTCTGTATGTTCAACTCTTACAAACTACTATAAGTACACACGATATGGTATTGTTTACAATGCAAACACTGAATAATCTGTTGTCTGTATAGGTTAATAGATTCTTTTCAAGCATCTGGATTACATTCAGCAAAGCATGTGTATAAAGCCCATAAAGAAACATTAGAAAATGATTGTGTTGCTAATAATACTATTTTCCCTTTTTCCCCCTTTAAAATGTGACTTTTAGTTTTTACCTTGTTTTCACAGGAGCTATGTCTTAATTGAAACAATCAAACTAAATTATTTAATTAACTTAGACTATAGGTTTTAATAAAATTCTGTAAAACATGCAATTACTGGACATTCTGAATAATAATACTGTTAATCACAAAAAGTATTAATATAAAAACTCTAATAACACTAAAAGCACTGTGCCACTCTGGGTCTTGTGCATCAATTCTGGGTGACCCATTTTACCCCAAGCCTCTCTTTTGTTTATTCATTCATTCATTTTCTTTTCAGCTTAGTCCCTTTATTAATCTGGGGTCGCCACAACAGAATGAACCACCAACTTATCCAGCATATGTTTTACGCAGCGGATGCCCTTCCAGCTGCAACCCATCACTGGGAAACACTATACACTCTCATTCATTCACACACATACACATTGGACAATTTAGCCTACCAAAATCACCGTGTTTGGACTGTGGGGGAAACCGGAGTACCTGAAGGAAACCCACACCAACACAGGAGGGAACATACAAACTCCACACAGAAATGCCATCTGACCCAGCCGAGGCTCGAACCAGCAAACTTCTTGCTGTGAGGTGACAGCACTACCCACTGCGCTACCTCATCGCCGTAAGTTTTCAACCTAGATTTAGAAACAGACAGATATGATATAGATCTAATACAGAGGGGCAAAGCATTCCACAATCTAGGATCAGCTACTACGAAACCACGGTCACCCTTGCATTTCAGCCTCGACTAAGAGATGCATAATAATCTCGGGTTTGATGACCAAAGAGACCGATCAGGCTGATGTTCAGTCAACAGATCTGACAGATGAGAAGGTGCCAAATCCTTTAGTGATTTAAAAACCAAGAGAAGAATTTTGTGCACACAAGCAACCAGTGCAAAGAGTGTAAGACTTGTGTGATGTGGTCAGGTTTTTGGTACCGGTTAAGTATTGTCTGTTGAACACAAAAGAAAATGCTAAAAACCAGTAACTAATGTCTACCACGGTGTTTGTTTGTGCTACAATGGATGTAAATGGTTACTAGTTTCCAACATTCTTCAGAATATCTTCTTTTTTGTTCAACAGAAAAAAAGAAGCTCAAAAAGAGTAAATGGCAAGTAAATATTTATTTCAGTGCGAACTGTCCCTTTAACATTACGGTTACTCATTTTTCGAACTCAATTAACAATCTTTCCAACTACATAGTTACACGGTTTACCATATTTTGTGATTCATGTTTTTGTTTTTATTTTTCACCATTTATTTATGCTTTTGAATTGCATTGTGGGACCCTGATCTTTCTTCCAACAACTTTTAACATTGAAAATGAGTTCAAACTAGATTAAAGACCTCACACGGTGCATCACATAACAGTATGATGCATGAATGTGCTCCACGCAGGTTTTTGCATCTCGTTTATATACACTATGAACAGCAGCTACGCTAATTATTCTCTTTATTCTCTATTTCCACCTGGGGATACTCATCCTGAGGCTCTCAGACTATGCAGCACCACTGATTCAATCCAAGACCAGCGACGAGATGATCCCAAGGTTTCCATAATCCTGGACCAGGCCGTATCCTGAGCAGCTACTGTGGTGGCCATGAAGGAGGGGAGAGCATGAGACTGATACCTGTGACGCTCCAGGGACAGACGAGTCTTCGCTGAGTTTTAGCATTCTCCAGTCTCTGGCGCCTAGACTGCAGCTCTGCACAAGAAGTTAGGCCATAGGAGAAATGGTCGTGCCCAACTGAGCCTGGTTTCTCACAAGGATTTTTAATTCTTCATTTTCGCCAATTGGTCAAGTTTTTTCCTTGCCGCTGTCACCACTGGCTTGCATGGTTCGGGATCTGTAGAGCTGAGCATCAATGGATTTGCTCTGCAGTGTTTGGACTCTCACTCAGTAGTGATTATTAAACCACACTGAACTGAGTTAAACTGAACTGAACTTAAACACTGAAAACTGAACTGACACTGTTTCAATTTACTATGATCTTCTGAAGCTGCTTTGACACAATCTACACTGTAAAAGCGCTATAGAAACAAAGGTAAATTGAATTGAATTGAAAAAAAGTGACTTTTATTAACATTTTTAATATTTTAAAGTGATATAATGTCTGAGTTGGTGTTGTATATTATGGTACATAAACCTTGTAATAAACTGCCAGTGTATTTTCTGTTATTTTACGAACTTTTCTCTATATATTATGCATTATATTTTTTCAAACTACTAAAATGTCAATAAAAGTCACTTATTTAAACGGTAGAGTTGAATTTTCAACATCCAAAGTCGAAAGAGCAGAGATAAATATCCCATAATTCAAAAAAATAAAAGTGAAAACACTTGTGAATCACAAAATACAGAAACAGTTAATAACCAGATATTTTTTTACAATGTACATAATGAAACGATTGAATATACATAAACTATTGAACACATTTTCTAAAACACAAACCATGAGATTTTAATGTCTACATATAATTTTTAGCTGTTGATTTATAACCCCAGTAAGTCTCCTGTGACTTAAATAGGACTCAGCACACCTACAGTAGGTAGAAGCAAAACATCTCTTAATGCTTTTGGCAGAAAACGGGCGACAGTATAATGAGCCATTTAACTGTGCGTCTCTAGTGGTTTGAGTCAGAAAGCTGGAGCCCCCAGACTGTGTTAAACAAATGGACATACAATGGTTTAATGCATCTGTCAGAGTAAAGAAGACACCAGTATTGAGCAAACGAAATCGGACTGGAAGACACTAAGCCTGATGCAATTCCCTCGCAATCGTTAGTCTGAACTGATTACTTCCTGCTCTTTAGTCTTATCTCATTACCCGCATCAACAATTATGCAAAACATATTCTTTTGGTGAGTGTGTGTGTGTATTGTTTTACTTGAGAGGATGGTCTGTTTGAAGGACGCAGATTAAAAATGTGATAGTGGTTGGATGGAGATGCTGAAAGGCTAAAAGGTCAGCTGTGAGCAAGAGAAGTGTTTGAATGGATTAGAGTAATCTCTCTCTCTCTCTCTCTTTAAATAAGTCTGTCCATTAAACCGCAGTTGAGAATCCCCTTTGGGATGGTGGATGCGTAGTCCACTAATAGAAAGCTGATGCACACATGATGAATTTTTTAAGGATCTTCTCTTCAGTTTTCTCTTTGAGACCATGCCTGCACTTCTCTGTCTTTTTTGATTTAGCGAGGGCAATATTATTTCCGTTTCCTAATATTCCCAAAAGCCAGCCGTTATCTTTTTTGAGATGTAACAGCGGTATCACAGAACAATTTTCCACCCTGATGAATTATCAAAGCGTTCCCTCCAGTGCTTTGCTGTTTGAAACCAAGTTCAGCTGAAGTTCTGGAATCGGCTATCATGAAGATAAAAATACACCCAAAATGAAGACTTTAAAATTGTGACAGTTTAAAGTTTTTCCTATTCTGCTCAATCATGAAAATTAGGAAAAAATGAATAATGTCATTAATAATGTCGGGCAGGGCTGTGCGATTTGGGGGAAAATATCTAATTGCGATTTTTTTTGACAGATATTGCAATTTGGATTTAATTTTGTAGTCAAGCTTCAGCTCAATATTCTCTATCATAGCTTCTTACTGCTAAAATGCAGTGAGTGTTAGTTAAAAAAGGAACTGAAAATATATTAACTTAAATTAGAAGAAATGAAACACTAAATTTTCTCTAGAACAAACAGTGACCACAAATAAAATGACCTTACCTTTCTGTAAACAAGTCAAATTAGGCAGATTATGTAGCTTATTATAAAAACAAAAAAAAAAATAATTATAAAAATACAGAACTCTTAGCAAACTAAAATGACTGATTGGGCAGAACGAAAGTGTGCTCACTCAATTGGCTAGTAAGACTGGGTTGCGGAAATTAAATAATACATATTTATTCCATATCGTAGGCTCTTGCAATTAGCTAATCGCAATATTTCAAATCGCCTTTGCACTTCGTTTTCGAATAAATGCACTGCCTTAATGTCGAGACAAAAATGCATTCATGAGTAAAAAAACTGAAAAAAAAATAGTTTTGGAATATGCATTTATGTTAATAGCCTAGATTGGGCATATGATTTTTAAAACATAACACAAAAATATAAATTGGTCTGTATAAAGCGGATACAGGTACCTGACTGGCCTGACCACAGTCCCGACCTGTCTCCAAAAGAGAATGCAACAACAAAGACCCCATACTGTCGCCCACCTTAAGTTAAGACACCTGAAAGTCTTCATCACTTGGTGTCTTCAGTCCCTAAATGTCTTTTAAGTGTTGTGAAAAAAAAATGGTAACATTACAAAGTGGTAAATGCTTTACAGTTCCAACTTTTTACTGTTGCAACATTCCAACCTACGTGTTTTTATTTGAATTTTCAATAGTGTCCCCACTTTTTCTGATTTGAGGTTGTAATTTAATATTCTAAAACTTAATTAAAAAAAAACACTTAAAACAAAACTAACAGCAGCTAACTTACATATCTAACAGAAATATATATATTTATATATATATATATATATATATATATATATATATATATATATATATATATATATATATATATATATATATATATATATATATATATATATATATATAAATATACATATATACATACATGCATACATACACACACAATAAAAATTATATAAACAAATTTCTGTAGAATGCTCATTTTGGTGGATATTCAACATTAAGGGCTCTATTTTTTATAAAAATTTTTTTAGGGGTTTTCACCTTTATTTTGACATGACAGTAGAGAGAATTGACAGAAAAGTGTGGGGAGCAGAGAGAGGGGAAGGATCGGCATAGGACCTCGAGGCGGGAATCGAACCCAGGTCGCCGCGAACACCAGAGTGCATGTGTCGGTGCACTTTCCACTACGCCATAGGCACCAACAAAGGGCTCTATTTTAACAATCTAGGTGCAAAGTCTAAAGCGAATGGTGCAAAAGCATTAAGAGCGTGTCCAAATTCACTTTTGCTATTTTAAGGATGGAAAAATACAGTCTGGTCCTGGTGCATGGTCTAACAGGATTGTGCTTATTCTCGTAATGAGTTATGACTGTGTTTTTAGAATGACGTGCATTAAACCAATCAGAGTCTCATCTCCCATTCCTTTAAGAGTCAGTTGCATCACGCCATGGTGCACTTGCTATTTACATGAGGGACTTTGTAATTGAAAAAACTAAACGCGCGAAGATAAAGAACAAGCTTCCTCCATTCGGCCTCTTTACTTTACTTACTCTTTACTTTACTCCTTTACCTTTGTGGGTAATGGAACCGTGTTGTACACGCTGTGTGTATTAAGCAATGTGTAAGCATTTAAGGTGCACAACTAACGCGCTCTGTGCTGGACTTTAGACCTGCTTTCAGCTGGTCAATTGTGCAGTCTACTTTAGTTCCTCAAAACAGCAACGCACCAACAATGCACCTTAACACACCTCCTTTCTAGACCGGAACACCCATGAGTCCACAAAGCGGCGTAAATGGATTTACTATTTAAACAACATGGTGCAAAGCGCAAAATTAGGGTTGTGTTGGTCTGAAAATAGCAAAAAAATGCACCAAACACATCTTGCGCCTCATTGTGAAGGATGTATGATAGGGCCCAAACTCAGTCAGTTACATCTCTGTCAATTTTCCCATTTTTCCTATTGGACAATTCCATATTATCCCTTTTTCATTGTCCCACTTTTAAAATAAAAATAAAAATCTGTCTCATACATCATCTGTGCCAAAAGAGTGCTAGTAGTAGTCCTATATTATACAAAAATAGCCTAATCAATAAAGCCACAGTATATTTTGAGGAGCAAAATTACCATATTTCCACATTGATTAACTTGCAGTCAGCAAAAGAAGTATGCAGGCTATCCGATGTCAGTGTCAGCGATAGAGAGGAAAGAGGAGATCAAATCACACATGAAAACGATTAGTTAGATAAAACATGAATGAACAGTAGAAACAGTACAACTTACAGAAATGTGTAGAGTCTCAAATAACTGCTCAATCAATGTTTCAGCTGCGGAAAGACATTGATAGAACAGCTTGTAAACAATGGGTCATGTAACAAATTACATTTACCTCAGGAAAGCCACTTAGTATTCAAACCTTTTTGCTGAATACGGACAATATATGCACTTTTTTACATACTCATCATTTTTTTTTTACTTCTTTCCCATTTTTATGGAGCTTAAAATATGCGGAAACAATCTGAATTAACTTCATTTGAATTATTAACAACTGTAATTTAATAAAACAGAATATTTTATGCCATTAAATTGTTTTGAATTTCTTAATTTGAATTTAAATTTCTTAATTTATTTGAATTTATTAACTTGAATACTGAACATCTGAAATTTGAAACAACCTAATTTTTTAAAATCAGATTTTAATAGACGCATTTCCAAATTTCAGATGTTTTTTGGGGTTCATTTTCTTTTCGGCTTAGTCCCTGTATTAATCTGGGGTCGCCACAGCGGAATGAACCGCCAACTTATCCAGCATAAGTTTTTATGCAGCGGATGCCCTTCCAGCTGCAACCCATCACTGGGAAACATCCATACACACTCATTTACACACATACACTACGGACAATTTAGCTTACCCAATTCACCTATAGAGCATGTCTTTGGACTGTGGGAAAAACCAAAGAGATCATGCAAACTCCACACAGAAATGCCAGCTGACCCAGCCGAGGCTTGAACTAGTGACCTTCTTGCTGTGAGGCGATCGTGCTACCCACTGTACCACCGCGCTGCCCTAAAACAAGCAAATAACCACAAAGAAAAAAACTAGACAATCAGTTTAGAGCGGTGTCAGAAACACAACTGTACAAACGGAATTGGTAAAAAAAAGAAAGAAAAAAGTTTTTTAGAGTGCAAGTTAAAGGGCTAATAGGTTTCTTGATATGATAGCACACAAATGCACATTACTGATATCTGCATGTTAAATTTAGTTTTACAGTTAAACTAAAACTCTGGTGTCTTTGGAGGACGGTAGCATTGATCTAAATGATCAATTCACCATTTAGTCACAGTTTATATCCCACAGTGCATTAGGGTCCAGGTCATGAGTCCAGGTCACCGACCTGTGATTTGATCATCTTAATGTGAGCTTTATGACATTACTGTACTGAATCAGTCTGAAGCGTTGTCCAGAAAGAAGAATCAATGGGAATTCTCCCTCTCTCTCTTTCTCTCTTTTCCCTTACACGCACCAGAAAGAAAGTGAGTGAGTGTGTTTAGGATGATCCATGCTGAAGCAGTGAAAGTGCACTGACCATAAACAATTCATTATGAACACTGGATGGCTGAGAAACAGAGAGCTGCACAAACCCAGACAGAGTTCAGACGTGAACAAGAGGAATGATGGACGAAACGGGATGAGATCATTGTGTGGTACGCTGAATTAACTTTGCAAATAGACCTTGTACATGTATGTATCTATGCATATGTTTTAGAAATTTACAGTACAATGAAATGACCTGGCTACAATGAGACTTCGTGTAGTGTGTAATAAAGCTGTGTGTGAATGTAAAAGATCTACAAAGATTCAGAGGCAACAATTCTGGGATGTTTAACCCAATTTTGGATCAAATATGGACAAAACCAATTTTGTTGTTAAACTTTTAATTGTAAAGTCAACCTGACAGTTGAATTTCTCAACATTTGACCCAAAATTGGATTTACACAACCATTCGAATCCGACGTTTTCATCCCTTGTGTGCTGTTGGGGATGTTTGGTTTCATCCACTTTGGGGTGATTTTGAGTCCTAATTTGGCTACAACTTTTTGATTGAATGATTTTTGGTGACAAATCTTATTTTTGACACATAACTTGGGAAAATGCTTTGAAATGTTTCATAAACAATACACTCTGGGCAAATCTACGACCATTTTGTTATGTTCGTGGCTTTTTTGCCCCATTGACTTCCATTATAATGCCATTACACCATACAATCACGCTTTCTTGATTGTTAGTGGTTTTCTCTGAACCTCCAAATAAGCAAGGGTCAGATTTTTCTTTCTTCTCTTGAACCCAAAACAATATATTCTGTAGAATGTTGGAAAAAATAGCCAATGAATTCCATAGATGATATTTTTTGTTGTTCCTACCATGGATTTCAATAGCTGTTTTCCCCCCAACATTATTTAGAATATCTTGTTTTGTGTTCAACTTACTGTAAGAAAGAAACTCACAAAGGTTTAGAACCACATGAGTGTAAGCAAATAATGAGGAAAGTTCCATTTTAGTGTGAACTATCCCTTCAAGTACACATTAAGCAGAATTATTCAACAAATAGGCTCATTCTGAAAACGTAGCCCTATATACATTTCTGGAGATTACAAATTATGTAGCCAGAAGTACATTTGGCAGCATTTCATCTTTAAAATGAACGGCTATCAGGGTGGTATGACGCCGTTCCTTTTTTCGCTTACCAGCTGACCGCTTATCTCCATATGGATGGCTTTCCTGATGTTACCAGTTTGTTTGGTAGCTGGACACATACGATGGTGGACTTGAGGTGCAGAGTTGAGTTGACCGTGACAACGGGGGTTCGGATCCGGTGAAGAGCTAAAAAAAAAAAAGAAGCTAAAAATAAAATAAACAAGTGAATAACAGGATGAGAATGTGGTAAAATCTGAAAACAAAGTAAAAATCAGGGGGCTTTTCTTTTTCTGGATTGGTTTTTAAAACACTGCGTTTGGGTTTAGGGAAGGGGGTGGGCAGGTCAATCGGTACTTTTGAAAACACTATTGGATGGGTTTAGGGAAGGGAGAGGGTGGGGGGATTGGTCGGTTGGTTAGTCAGTCAGTCAACAGCGACTTCTGGTGGATTTATGTGAGAACAGCATACGCGAATGGCATTTACGAGAGAAATTTGAGATCTGAAAAAGTACACAGCGGCCTCTGGTGGATTCACGAAAACAAAAACTGCCAAAAAGGTAGCTCCTGGGACATATTTAGCTCTCTGCAGAAATGTATATAGGGGTGCGTAATTAGAATGAGTCTGGGTTGGAAATTTTAAGCCAGAATTAATTAAGAATTATTAAGAAACCCAAATCCAATCAAAATTGGGCCAACCTAGTATTAATAATATTAGTAATACTTTACTCAATTCTTATTTTAAAGTCAGAAAAGGAGTGAAAATACAACTGTGGAACTACTAAACAATATTTAACTGAAACTACTGCGTAGGAACCTTTCATGAAGCTTTTCAATGTGACTATATATGAAATGTGCAGTGACTTTAATTATGAAATGACCTTGTAGAAGACCAGTATGAATAGCGTACAGATCGACCAGTATAAATTGCGCACGTTTCTATCTAAACCCCTTAATTCCATTTTTTTCCTTGTTCGATCAGTGTGGAATGATTTAAAGTGTGTTGATAAGAGCTGAAAATAGCCTAATCCCTCTCTGTCCTGGAGCTTCACTCCTTCTCCTGCTGTACCAGGCAGAGGACAAACCAACACATCCTCCCTGCAGAAGGGATTAACACTCTCGCAGGCTATTTCAGGAGCTAAATCATTTGTGGGATTCATCCACATTCCTTCAGTAGTGTAAACACTCACCGGCACATGAGCTGAGAAACACGCCGGAAGAAGAGAAGAGGTGCTTGACATTAATTTTTGATACTGTTAGGATATCAGGTCCATTGGTTCTTGTGTCAAACTGATGGTTTGTTCAGCCGTCCATCCATCAATCTGTCAGTCCCTTTGTAGGGAATCTCCTCGGAATGTTTTGCTGTAAATTGCAACAAAAAACATTATCAAGATAATATTAAGAGTGATGTAATGTGTTATTAGGAATATTAAGATATTATTTGAGGTTTTTAGAACAAGACAATGAAGGTGAATAGGGCAGAAAAACAAACAAATCCACAAAAAAACAAAACAATACTTATTACCATACTTGCCATACTTTTTTTTTGCATTACATCTTTTGAAAATGTTAAATTTAAGTATGTAAATAAGACATTATTTAAATAAATAATATTAAAATAAAATATGCACTAATTTGCATACAATTTTAGGACAAAAATCTGATCTTTGGATGTTCTTTTTTAATAAAGAAATTAATAAAAAATTGCAACAAAAAAATAAAACAATTGTAGAATAAAATGTTGTTTAGGTGTTACGGTGGCGCAGTGGAGCCTCACAGCAAGAAGGTCGCTGGTCCAAGCCTCAGCTGGGTCAGTTGGCATTTCTGTTTGGAGTTTGCATGTTCTCCCCGTCTTTGTGTGGGTTTATTCCGGGTGCTCCGGTTTTCCACACAAGTCCAAAGACATGTGCTACAGGTAAATTGGGTAAACTAAATTGTCCATAGTGTATATGTGTGAATGAGTGTGTGTGGATGTTTCCCAGTGATGGGTTACAGCTAGAAGGGCATCCGCTGTGTAAAAGATATGCTGGATAAGTTGGCGTTTCATTCTGCTGTGGTGACTAAGCCAAAAAATGTTGTATATATAATCAAGTATATTATGTACAATATGAACATATCCCTCTGTAAAAACCTTCAGAATACAGATATGAATAAAGCTGAAAAGTTTGGCTGAAGTGGGAATTTATGCTCATGAGAAAAACTAAAAGAAATGTCTTGTAATTTAAATCAACAAACACAAATAAATATTTTCTATTTTCAGAAATCATTCAAACATGCCATTTTTTTTTATATCATTCACAACGTTGATATATATATATATACACATATACAGTGCTCAGCATAATTGAGTACACCCCATTTTGAAAATGAATGTTTTTCTCCATTTCTCAGTCAATATAGGCAATGTATTTTGGTGCATTTAAACAAAACAGATTTATTAAACAGATATATTTATTAAAATAATATTTTAGTCGTTAAACATCTTTAGAAATATTTAAATCTTTTTAAAATTTGTATTTAATATCTTTCTATAACATCAGGGTTTCTGCAGGTTTCACAAAGTCAAACTTAAGACTTTTTAAAGACCATATGAATGAAATTTCAGACTTTCAGAGGGCAAAATTTAAGGATGTTTTGTAATGGCCAGTGGATTTTTTCTTACTTGCCTTATTAAAATAAAAAATCAGTTATTTCTTAGCAACATATTTTAAATAATGTGTTGAAACAAGCAAACTCTAGTCATATACATGTTTTTATTACCATAACTTAAAAAAAGACAATTTTTAAAAACTATAATAAACTAAAACATGCATAAATTCACTAAGAACTTTTAAGCAAATGTTATTGTAAGCATGTAAGGAATATAATTAAACCATATTGGTCAATTTCAGAAGGATTGTTGGTTGTACTGATTGGGTAGCTTTACACAGAAAAAGGAAAAGTATTTAAGACCTACAACACCATATTTCAGTGAATTTAAGACTTTATAAGCCACAATCCTTAATTTTTGAAATGTAAGATTTTTTTTAGACCCAGCTGGCACCATAAACATTGTTGGGAAAAGGGAATACATTTTTTAAAATAATTTTTGTCTCTTTTTTTGTTCATTAAACAATTATTTGTATTGGTTATTTAAAGGTCATATATATATTAACTGCAGATTTTCTCGAGTCTGATGTTTTGCATATTAATGAAGCATTTTTGCAGAAGTAGATAAATGCTGGTTTAAAAGTAACTTCAGCTTTGCAGAAACTTCCTGTCAGTAGAAAGGTGTTAAAACTGAACACAGAATACAGAAAGTCTTATGCTTTTAATGTTGTGCAGAGAATTCGTGGAAAAAGAGGACGTATGTATGGGTGCGGCCAATGGAGGACTGGACAATAATTGGCAAATGATGAATTTCACTAAACTCCCCCAGTTAATATCAGCTGCCTATATAAGTTGAAGTCAGGAAATGAAAACAGTTGCGCACCTACTGAATATAACTTTTGCATTGCATTGAGGGTAACAGAATTCTGTAACTCGAATAATTCATTTGTATTCAATAAATTTTTAAGATTTTTCACACCGAAGAAAAACCTCTCCTGACCTTTTTTATTGAACACGCATGGAATTGATTGAACATTCCAACAAGTTGGCTGTACAAGTTTTTGGACCGTTATCGTAATTTATTTTGTTAGATAAGCTCCAGATTTGGCTTCAGTACTGACTAATCTAATGTATATGCACAAATATAATATTGTATCCAATTAAAAATATGAATTTAAAAGAGAGATTTGTGAGGGGTGTACTTATATATGCTGAGCACCACTGTATGTATATACTGTATACAAAAATGTAATGCAGAATGCAAAAAAATATAGATTTAAATAATATTTGAGCCTCAAATAAGCATACTAGAAAGATTTGTGATGTGACACTGAATACTGGAGAATAGGCTGCTGAAAATACAATAATCATATGTTCTCAGGCTGAAGTCTCTGAATGAAGATGACTATTTGTAAAGCAGTAATTCAGCTGTAAATGACTGCAGCAGCTTCTGGAACCCCTGCGGGTGTCTCACAGTCTCAGCTTGGCATGATATCTGCAGAGGTACAGTATGTGACACACTCATATATCCACAATTGAATCTCATGTGTGTGTCTGTTCACAAGTATTTGGACAGTTTTGTTAGCTTGGAACACACTGTGCGCTTGTGTGAAAAATGTACACTGGAAAAAGAGTGATTTAATAATTCAGCGGAGTCATAATTGGCCCAGTCTCACCTCAGATAATCAGCCCTGAATCATACAGTCTGTACAGAATGTCTCCTTTAAATCTTTCTCATATGTAAGCCTGGTACAAAAGATGGTTTTGGTGCATATAGATAATAATACCCTTCATGACAACTGTGAGGGGGTGATTTTTTTTATAACTCATCCGTTTTGTTTTATTAAGTTTAACTAAGTCTGCATAATTAAGGGCGTGGCCACTTGAGTGACAGCTACAGAAAGTCTCGCTGGTCAACATCACCTCAGCTGATTCTGGCTGATTAGCCGCTGAACTCGGCATATACATCGTATTTTTGTTTTGTTTTATGTGGCTTTACACAGTCATTTGCCTTTTGGAATTATTTCCTACAATAATATGGCATGCTGTGTGCACTAAGTGAAGTTTATTTATAAACTAATTTTGAGAGGATCACATGCTTATGATTGCTAGCGGCTGGATCCGAATTATCCAATTCTTAATGCACCAATCAGACGACTCCTAATCTACTATAAATACCCTGGGTTACGTACCACCGCTATCTTCGTTTTGAAGAATCCCCCTTCCACCCCTACTCCTCCTTCTTCCTAGATGGGTGACACGGTGGCCCTGCAAGAACGTCTCTGGTTTCAAGCTTTACCAAACCAGCAGACGTTTTTGTGTGGAGTTTGCACTTTCTCCCCGTGCTCACGTGGGTTTCCCCCGGGTTCCTCGGTTTCCTCCCACCGTCCAAAAACATGCAACTTAAGTTAATTGACTAATCCAAATCAGCACCATAGACATGCTCCTAGTAAGTAGTTATCTCTTATGAGCAATCACTATCTGTTCATTAGTTACTATAGCAGGGGAGTTCTCGAGATCCACCTGAGCTCAAATGCTTAGCTCAAATGCGTCATAAAACAATGCTTAGTGGCTCAATGTATTTCAACAGTGTTTTTAAAAGACTAAACACTTTATTGACATAGTGTACAACCAAGCACATGTGGTCAGAATACAAACGAGTCGCAGGTAATGAAGTATTAAGCGTTTCTCCCAAAGAAAAGCCTGTTTAAGCAAAAAGCTAGCAGGCGTCTGTAGTTCCGCTCACCTTCTGCTCTTTGCCCTTTTTTGGTGATACCCCAGCCAGGGTATAACCAAACGCACATCCAATCGAATGATAACATTCAAATTGGGTGACAGAATAAGTAGATCTTACTGGTCATTGTGAGTTCGCTTAAAATTAAACAGGGATTGAGTAAATTGTAATAAACCAGTGTGCATAACCCTGGTTTTTTCCTTCACTGTCGACAATTGGTAAAGTTTGTTCCTCGTCACTGTCGCCACTGGCTTGCTCGGTTTGCGACTTGTGGAGCTGCGCACTGATGGATTTGCTCTTCAGTGTTTGCACTTACAGCAGTGAAAATTAAACCACACTGAACTGAACTAAACTGAACTTCAACTCTGAAAATTGAGCTTTCAATTCACTATAATCTTCTATGTTAAGCTGCTTGGACACAATCTACATTGTAAAAGCACTGTAGAAATAAAGCTGAATTGAATTTAATAACTACACAGAAGTTCGGTAATTCTTTTAAAAATATTTGCAGCTGGTTGACTTAAATTTCAAGTTGATTCATTTAAATCTGCACTTCTCACAGACACCTGTATGACTTTCACTCCAAGAATGAAACAAAGAGACTTTACAAACCACACTATAAAAACACAATATCAAAGAAAAAACATTCACTGACCATTCTGCCAACAACTTATAGTCAGAATGAAATGTAGAAGGAAATGACATACTGCAAACTTTGGATGTTTATATCTTCTAAATGTGAATTTTGTCACTGTTTTGGAGCACACATAGATATCCTTATGACTATTATGCTAAAACTAATATCTGATACTAATATAGAAGCCTCAGATCAAATAATGTATGATGCTTTGCTTCCGTTCAACCAGGAAAAAATATTACAGTTTTAATGCTCTGAAGGTCCTGAGTGTAGCTTTTTTATAGTGTAAAACAAATGTAAAAAAATAAACGAGGATGGAATTGTTTTACCCTTTTTTTACCCACCTATCTACTGCTGTTTGCATTAACACAGCAAAAAAATAAAAAAAGAGTCCATGAGGATGCACAAGTGTTATATCTTGTCATATCACTTAAAAACATGCTGTAAAGGCGACACGGTGGCTCAGTGGTTAGCACTGTTGCCTTACAGCAAGAAGGTCGCTGGTTTCCCCCACAGTAGAAAGACATGCACTATAGGTGAATTAGTTGAACTAAATTTAATTTGAATAAATAAATGAAAAAAATATAAATAAAAAGAATAAACCATTTTTTTGGGATGGACTTGGGAACAATTCTGATAATTAGGAATTATCAAAACCTGAGTTTTGGTGAACCTATTATGGGTGTCGATTATTGTTTCTAACATTCTTCAAAATATCTTCTTTTGTGTTTAACAGAAAAAAGAAACTCATGAAGGTTTGGAACCACTTGAGGGTAAATGGTGAGTAAATGTTCATTTTGGGGTGAACTATCCCTTTCAGGCTTAGCAATTTTATGCTTTCAAAATTATGTTGATGTTGTTATGTCTGTGTTGGTATTAATATGAGAGTTTTGAATGTATATACTGAGGAATTAGTTTCTATGTGAGTGGTTAAAATATAATACTTTTAGGATTTTTTTGACATGGACATACTGTATGTGTATGTTTTTTGCACAGGGTTTAATAGCAGATTTGTTTTGGCACTACAAACCAAGCACCCTACCCTAAACTCAGATGCAGTATGAGCAGAGAGCTGCCTCCGAGTGTTGTGATTGGCTGACATTTGCAGGTTGCAGTCAGGTTTTCATTTTATATGTGTATTTTTATTTATTTGTTGTTTAAAAGCCCCTTCATTTCTCTTGGTCTTCATTTCATTGATCTTTCAGCAGAGACATGTCACATGTGCTATTCACAAAAAGAGCTTACAGCAGCTTTAAGATGCAACTACATTTATATTTTCTGAATAAAAGTGCTGGTCTGCGCAGAGCTTGCCATCACAATGCAAAGCAGTTCTGAGTGGTTGCCTGGGTTTTGCCTTGTGGTTGCTAAGGTGTTCTGAGTGGTTCTAATCCTGTTGCTAAGCCATATTTTATTGTTCTTAGTGGCTGATATTGTGAAAAGAGCTATCTTCAAGTGATGTAGCCTATAGCTATTAAGCAGGATGTTGTTGTAAAAACTGTTTAATTGGATTAGAGGTTTTATTGGATGACCACTAGAGGGAATGTGCTCCTCTTTATTAAACTTGATCTCAGCCCATTGTCTTACAACAGTGATTCCCAACTATAGGTACATTACATTGCATAAAATAAAATAAAAGAATCTGTCTGTCTGTCATCTGTCTGTCTATGTACCTGTCTATCTATCTATCTATCTATCTATCTATCTATCTATCTATCTATCTATCTATCTATCTATCTATCTATCTATCTATCTA
>NC_079449.1:13187462-13229962 GCF_903798145.1 Danio aesculapii | reverse complement strand
CTCAAAACTCACACATTTGATAAGTGTCCTGACCTGAACATGTTTACATGCCAATATTCCGATACAGTTATAGCGCCACCTGCTGGCAAACTTAAAATTGCCTATAACTCAGGCATGCATGATCCGATCTGCCTCAAAGTTCACACATTTGATAAGAGTCATGACCTGAACATGTTTATGAGCCAATATCCTGATACAGTTATAGCGCCACCTGGTGGCAACAGTAAAATTGCCTGTAACTCAGCCAAACAATGTCCGATCTGCCTGAAAATTCACATGGTTGATTAAAATCCTCTCCTCAACACATCTACATGAAAATATCTAGTCACAGTCATAGCGCCACCTGCTGACGGGAGCAAGTTTGGCATAAATCCTTGATTTTCTCAGGTTTTTTATATATATTGGCATAAATTATTATTGTTCGTGGTTCTCTGTCATCCTACGGCCACCGGGCGGCGGTGAGCCCGGGTGCGAGGTCCCTATCATCGCTGCTTGCAGCTTTAATTATTATTATTATTATTCTTCTCCCGAATGAATCGTGATTTTGAGGGTCTAAACATGCCCGAAAACTCACGAAAATTTGCACACGCCCCAGAAGTGGCGAAAATTTACGTTTGTTATAGGCTTCGGAAGTGGGCGTGGCAAAATGACTCGACAGCGCCACCTAGAAAATTGATACGGACAAGCCCCCGAGCCACGAATCACGCACATGCACGAAAATTGGCACACACCTCAAACATGCCAAGACCTACAAAAAAGTCTCAAGGAGCGATATCTCAAACCCAACAGGAAGTCGGATATTTATGGCTTCCTGCGGCGAAAAAGTGGCGATTTTGCCATTTCCAGGCGTTGTACTTTAACGAACTCCTCCTAGGGATTTGATCCGATCGACACCAAAATTGGGTTATGTCATCTAAAGGCCTTGGCGATGTTAAATTGCGAAGCTTTAGAGTTTTCGTCGATGGGCGTGTCCGTGGCGGCTTCGTAAATTTTGACGACTCGCCACGAAACATCAAGTTGTTATAACTCAGGCATGCATTATCCGATCTGCCTCAAAATTCACACGTTTGATAACCGTCCTGACCTGAACACGTTTACATGCCAATATCCCGATACAGTTATAGCGCCACCTGCTGGCTACAGGAAATGACATGATTTACAGTGAAACAAACTCCTCCCACAAATTTCATCATATCAGCACCAAATTTGAGTGGTGTCATCTGAAAGCAGTATCGATGATATATTGTGAAGGTCTAGAGTTTTCGTCGATGGCCGTGTCCGTGGCGGACTCGCAAACTTTGATGATTCGCCATGAAACATCAAGTCGTTATAACTCAGGCATGCATGATCCGATCTGCCTCAAAACTCCAACATTTCATAAGTGTCCTGACCTGAACATGTTTACATGCCAATAACTCGATACAGTTATAGCGCCACCTGCTGGCAACACTAAAATTGCCTATAACTCAGCCAAACAATATCCGATCTGCCTAAAACTTCACATGGTTGATAACATTGCTTTCCTCAAGACAACTACATGCATATATTGAGTCACAGTCATAGCGCCACCTGGTGGCAACAGTAAAATTGGCTATAACTCAGCCAAACAATGTCCGATCTGCCTGAAAATTCACATGGTTGATTAAAATCCTCTCCTGAAGACATCTACATGCCAATCTTGAGTCACAGTCATAGCGCCACCTGCTGACTAGAGCAAGTTTGGCATAAATCTGTGATTTTCTCGGATTTTTTTTATGTATCGGAATAAATTATTATTGTTCGCGCTTCTCTGTCATCCTACGGCCACCGGGCGGCGGTGAGCCCGGGTGCGAGGTCCCTATCATCGCTGCTTGCAGCTTTAATTATTATTATTATTATTCTTATTATTCTTCTCCCGAATGAATCGCGATTTTGAGGGTCTAAACATGCCCGAAAACTCACGAAAATTTGCACACGCCCCAGAAGTGGCGAAAATTTACGTTTGTTATAGGCTTCGGAAGTGGGCGTGGCAAAATGACTCGACAGCGCCACCTAGAAAAATGATACGGACAAGCCCCCGAGCCACGAATCACGCACATGCACGAAAATTGGCACACACCTCAAACATGCCAAGACCTACAAAAAAGTCTCAAGGAGCGATATCTCTAACCCAACAGGAAGTCGGATATTTATGGCTTCCTGTGGCGAAAAAGTGGCGATTTTGCCATTTCCAGGCGTTGTACTTTAACGAACTCCTCCTAGGGATTTCATCCGATCGACACCAAAATTGGGTTATGTCATCTAAAGGCCTTGGCGATGTTAAATTGCGAAGCTTTAGAGTTTTCGGCGATGGGCGTGTCCGTGGCGGCCTCGCAAACTTTAACGACTCGCCATGAAACAGGAAGTTGTTATAACTCAGGCATGCATTATCCGATCTGCCTCAAAATTCACACGTTTGATAACCGTCCTGACCTGAACACGTCTACATGCCAATGTCCCGATACAGTTATAGCGCCACCTGCTGGCTACAGGAAATGACATGATTTTCAGTGAAACAAACTCCTCCCACAAATTTGATCATATCAGCACCAAATTTGAGTGGTGTCATCTGAAAGCAGTATCGATGATATATTGTGAAGGTCTAGAGTTTTCGTCGATGGGCGTGTCCGTGGCGGACTCGCAAACTTTGATGATTCGCCACCAAACATCAAGTTGTTATAACTCAGGCATGCATGATCCCATCTGCCTCAAAACTCACACATTTGATAAGTGTCTTGACCTGAACATGTTTACATGCCAATAACTCAATACAGTTATAGCGCCACCTGTTGGCAAATTTAAAATTGCCTATAACTCAGCCAAACAATATCCGATCTGCCTAAAACTTCACATGGTTGTTAAGACTCATCTCCTGAAGACATCTACATGCCAATATTGAGTCACAGTTATAGCGCCACCTGCTGACAGTAGGTAGTTTGGCTTATAACTCATCCACACAATGTCTAATCAGGCTGAAACTTCACATGTTTGATGAGTTTCCACTACTGAAGACATCTACATGCCAATCTTGAGTCACAGTCATAGCGCCACCTGCTGACAGGAGCAAGTATGGCATAAATCTGTGATTTTCTCAGATTTTTTTATGTATCGGCTTAAATTATTATTGTTCGCGGTTCTCTGTCATCCTACGGCCACCGGGCGGCGGTGAGCCCGTGTGCGAGGTCCCTATCATCGCTGCTTGCAGCTTTAATTATTATTATTATTAGGGACCGAGCACCGAACGGTGCAAGGCCCTATTGGAATTGCTCCGTTTATTATTATTATTATTATTATTATTATTATTATTATTATTATTATTATTATTATTATTATTATTATTATTATTATTCTTCTCCCGAATGAATCGCGATTTTGAGGGTCTAAACATGCCCGAAAACTCACGAAAATTTGCACACGCCCCAGAAGTGGTGAAAATTTACGTTTGTTATAGGCTTCGGAAGTGGGCGTGGCAAAATGGCTCGACAGCGCCACCTAGAAAATTGATACGGACAAGCCCCCGAGCCACGAATCACGCACATGCACGAAAATTGGCACACACCTCAAACATGCCAAGACCTACAAAAAAGTCTCAAGGAGCGATATCTCAAACCCAACAGGAAGTCGGATATTTATGGCTTCCTGCGGCGAAAAAGTGGCGATTTTGCCATTTCCAGGCGTTGTACTTTAACGAACTCCTCCTAGGGATTTCATCCGATCGACACCAAAATTGGGTTATGTCATCTAAAGGCCTTGGCGATGTTAAATTGCGAAGCTTTAGAGTTTTCGTCGATGGGCGTGTCCGTGGCGGCCTCGTAAATTTTGACGACTCGCCACGAAACATCAAGTTGTTATAACTCGGGCATGCATTATCCGATCTGCCTCAAAATTCACACGTTTGATAACCGTCCTGACCTGAACACGTTTACATGAAAATATCCCGATACAGTTATAGCGCCAACTGCTGGCTACAGGAAATAGCATGATTTACAGTGAAACAAACTCCTCCCACAAATTTTATCATATCAGCACCAAATTTGAGTGGTGTCATCTGAAAGCAGTATCGATGATATATTGTGAAGGTCTAGAGTTTTCGTCGATGGGCATGTCCGTGGCGGACTCGCAAACTTTGATGATTCGCCACCAAACATCAAGTTGTTATAACTCAGGCATGCACGATCCCATCTGCCTCAAAACTCACACATTTGATAAGTGTCCTGACCTGAACATGTTTACATGCCAATAACTCGATAAAGTTATAGCGCCACCTGCTGGCAAACTTAAAATTGCCCATAACTCAGGCATGCACGATCCGATCTGCCTAAAACTTCACATGGTTGATAAGATTGCTCTCCTGAAGACATCTACATGCCAATATTGAGTCACAGTCATAGCGCCACCTGGTGGCAACAGTAAAATTGCCTATAACTCAGCCAAACAATGTCCGATCTGCCTGAAAATTCACATGGTTGATTAAAATCCTCTCCTGAAGACATCTACATGAAAATGTTGAGTCACAGTCATAGCGCCACCTGCTGACGGGAGCAAGTTTGGCATAAATCTGTGATTTTTTCCGATTTTTTTATGTATCGGCCTAAATTATTATTGTTCGCGGTTCTCTGTCGTCCTACGGCCGCCGGGCGGCGGTGAGCCCGGGTGCGAGGTCCCTATCATCGCTGCTTGCAGCTTTAATTAGGGACCGAGCACCGAACGGTGCAAGGCCCTATTGGAATTGCTCCGTTTATTATTATTATTATTATTATTATTATTATTATTATTATTATTATTATTATTATTATTATTATTATTATTCTTCTCCCGAATGAATCGCGATTTTGAGGGTCTAAACATGCCCGAAAACTCACGAAAATTTGCACACGCCCCAGAAGTGGCGAAAATTTACGTTTATTATAGGTTTCGGAAGTGGGCGTGGCAAAATGACTCGACAGCGCCACCTAGAAAATTGATACGGACAAGCCCCCGAGCCACGAATCACGCACATGCACGAAAATTGGCACACACCTCAAACATGCCAAGACCTACAAAAAAGTCTCAAGGAGCGATATCTCAAACCCAACAGGAAGTCGGATATTTATGGCTTTCTGCGGCGAAAAAGTGGCGATTTTGCCATTTCCAGGCGTTGTACTTTAACGAACTCCTCCTAGGGATTTGATCCGATCGACACCAAAATTGGGTTATGTCATCTAAAGGCCTTGGCGATGTTAAATTGCGAAGCTTTAGAGTTTTCGTCGATGGGCGTGTCCGTGGCGGCCTCGCAAACTTTGACGACTCGCCACAAAACAGGAAGTCATTATAACTCAGGCATACATGATCCGATCTGCCTCAAAATTCACACAATTGATAACCGTCCTGACCTGAACATGTTTACATATCAATATCCAGTTAAAGTTATAGCGCCACCTGCTGGCTACAGGAAATGACATGATTTACAGTGAAACAAACTCCTCCCACAAATTTCATGATATCAGCACCAAATTTGAGTGGTGTCATCTGAAAGCAGTATCGATGATATATTGTGAAGGTCTAGAGTTTTCGTCGATGGGCGTGTCCGTGGCGGACTCGCAAACTTTGATGATTCGCCACAAAACATCAAGTTGTTATAACTCAGGCATGCATGATCCGATCTGCCTCAAAACTCACACATTTGATAAGTGTCCTGACCTGAACACGTTTACATGCCAATAACTCGATACAGTTATAGCGCCACCTGCTGGCAAACTTAAAATTGCCTATAACTCAGCCAAACAATATCCGATCTGCCTGAAACTTCACATGGTTGGTAAGATTGCTCTCCTGAACACATTTACATGCCAATATTGAGTCACAGTCATAGCGCCACCTGGTGGCAACAGTAAAATTGCCTATAACTCAGCCAAACAATGTCCGATCTGCCTGAAAATTCACATGGTTGATTAAAATCCTCTCCTGAAGACAACTACATGCCAATATTGAGTCACAGTTATAGCGCCACCTGCTGGCAACAATAAAATTGCCTATAACTCAGCCAAACAATGTCCGATCTGCCTGAAACTTCACATGGTTGTTAAGACTCATCTCCTGAAGACATCTACATGCCAATATTGAGTCACAGTCATAGCGCCACCTGGTGACAGTAGGTAGTTTGGCTTATAACTCATCCACACAATGTCCGATCAGGCTGAAACTTCACATGTTTGATGAGTTTCCACTACTGAAGACATCTACATGCCAATCTTGAGTCACAGTCATAGCGCCACCTGCTGACAGGAGCAAGTATGGCATAAATCTGTGATTTTCTCAGATTTTTTTATGTATCGGCTTCAATTATTATTGTTCGCGGTTCTCTGTCGTCCTACGGCCACCGGGCGGCGGTGAGCCCGTGTGCGAGGTCCCTATCATCGCTGCTTGCAGCTTTAATTAGGGACCGAGCACCGAACGGTGCAAGGCCCTATTGGAATTGCTCCGTTTATTATTATTATTATTATTATTATTATTATTATTATTATTATTATTATTATTATTATTATTATTCTTCTCCCGAATGAATCGCGATTTTGAGGGTCTAAACATGCCCGAAAACTCACGAAAATTTGCACACGCCCCAGAAGTGGCGAAAATTTACGTTTGTTATAGGCTTCGGAAGTGGGCGTGGCAAAATGACTCAACAGCGCCACCTAGAAAATTGATACGGACAAGCCCCCGACACACGAATCACGCACACGCACGAAAATTGGCACACACCTCAAACATGCCAAAACCTACAAAAAAGTCTCAAGGAGCGATATCTCAAACCCAACAGGAAGTCGGATATTTATAGCTTCCTGCGGCGAAAAAGCGGCGTTTTTGCCATTTCCAGGCGTTGTACTTTAACGAACTCCTCCTAGGGATTTGATCCGATCGACACCAAAATTGGGTTATGTCATCTAAAGGCCTTGGCGATGTTAAATTGCGAAGCTTTAGAGTTTTCGTCGATGGGCGTGTCCGTGGCGGCCTCGTAAATTTTAACGACTCGCCACGAAACATCAAGTTGTTATAACTCAGGCATGCATTATCCGATCTGCCTGAAAAGTCACACGCTTGATAACCGTCCTGACCTGAACACGTTTACATGCCAATATCCCGATACTGTTATAGCGCCACCTGCTGGCTACAGGAAATGACATGATTTACAGTGAAACAAACTCCCCCCACAAATTTCATCATATCAGCACCAAATTTGAGTGGTGTCATCTGAAAGCAGTATTGATGATATATTGTGAAGGTCTAGAGTTTTCGTCGATGGGCGTGTCCGTGGCGGACTCGCAAACTTTGATGATTCGCCACAAAACATCAAGTTGTTATAACTCAGGCATGCATGATCCGATCAGCCTCAAAACTCACACATTTGATAAGTGTCCTGACCTGAACATGTTTACATGCCAATAACTCGATACAGTTATAGCGCCACCTGCTGGCAAACTTAAAATTGCCTATAACTCAGCCAAACAATATCCGATCTGCCTAAAACTTCACATGGTTGATAAGATTGCTCTCCTGAAGACATCTACATGCCAATATTGAGTCACAGTCATAGCGCCACCTGTTGACAGAAGGTAGTTTGGCTTATAACTCATCCACACAATGTCCGATCAGCCTGAAACTTCACATGTTTGATGAGTTTCCACTACTGAAGACATCTACATGCCAATCTTGAGTCACAGTCATAGCGCCACCTGCTGACAGGAGCAAGTATGGCATAAATCTGTGATTTTCTCAGATTTTTTTATGTATCGGCTTAAATTATTATTGTTCGCGGTTCTCTGTCGTCCTACGGCCACCGGGCGGCGGTAAGCCCGTGTGCGAGGTCCCTATCATCGCTGCTTGCAGCTTTAATTATTATTATTCTTATTCTTCTCCCGAATGAATCGCGATTTTGAGGGTCTAAACATGCCCGAAAACTCACGAAAATTTGCACACACCCCAGAAGTGGCGAAAATTTACGTTTGTTATAGGCTTCGGAAGTGGGCGTGGCAAAATGACTCGACAGCGCCACCTAGAAAACTGATACGGACAAGCCCCCGAGCCACGAATCACGCACATGCACGAAAATTGGCACACACCTCAAACATGCCAAGACCTACAAAAAAGTCTCAAGGAGCGATATCTCAAAACCAACAGGAAGTCGGATATTTATGGCTTCCTGCGGCGAAAAAGTGGCGATTTTGCCATTTCCAGGCGTTGTACTTTAACGAACTCCTCCTAGGGATTTCATCCGATCGACACCAAAATTGGGTTATGTCATCTAAAGGCCTTGGCGATGTTAAATTGCGAAGCTTTAGAGTTTTCGTCGATGGGCGTGTCCGTGGCGGCCTCGTAAATTTTGACGACTCGCCACGAAACATCAAGTTGTTATAACTCAGGCATGCATTATCCGATCTGCCTCAAAATTCACACGTTTGATAACCGTCCTGACCTGAACACGTTTACATGCCAATATCCCGATACAGTTATAGCGCCACCTGCTGGCTACAGGAAATGACATGATTTACAGTGAAACAAACTCCTCCCACAAATTTCATGATATCAGCACCAAATTTGAGTGGTGTCATCTGAAAGCAGTATCGATGATATATTGTGAAGGTCTAGAGTTTTCGTCGATGGGCGTGTCCGTGGCGGACTCGCAAACTTTGATGATTCGCCACCAAACATCAAGTTGTTATAACTCAGGCATGCATGATCCGATCTGCCTCAAAACTCACACATTTGATAAGTGTCCTGACCTGAACACGTTTACATGCCAATAACTCGATACAGTTATAGCGCCACCTGCTGGCAAACTTAAAATTGCCTATAACTCAGCCAAACAATATCCGATCTGCCTGAAACTTCACATGGTTGGTAAGATTGCTCTCCTGAACACATTTACATGCCAATATTGAGTCACAGTCATAGCGCCACCTGGTGGCAACAGTAAAATTGCCTATAACTCAGCCAAACAAAGTCCGATCTGCCTGAAAATTCACATGGTTGATTAAAATCCTCTCCTGAAGACAACTACATGCCAATATTGAGTCACAGTTATAGCGCCACCTGCTGGCAACAATAAAATTGCCTATAACTCAGCCAAACAATGTCCGATCTGCCTGAAACTTCACATGGTTGTTAAGACTCATCTCCTGAAGACATCTACATGCCAATATTGAGTCACAGTCATAGCGCCACCTGGTGACAGTAGGTAGTTTGGCTTATAACTCATCCACACAATGTCCGATCAGGCTGAAACTTCACATGTTTGATGAGTTTCCACTACTGAAGACATCTACATGCCAATCTTGAGTCACAGTCATAGCGCCACCTGCTGACAGGAGCAAGTATGGCATAAATCTGTGATTTTCTCAGATTTTTTTATGTATCGGCTTCAATTATTATTGTTCGCGGTTCTCTGTCGTCCTACGGCCACCGGGCGGCGGTGAGCCCGTGTGCGAGGTCCCTATCATCGCTGCTTGCAGCTTTAATTAAGAATTGTATCTGTACTGTATATGACATGGGCCTGTTGGTTTGAACATTTCTGCAGTGGTTTCATTCATTCATTTTCTTTTCAGCTTAGTCCATTTATTAATCTGGGGTCGCCACAGCGGAATGAACCGGCAACTTATCCAGCACATGTTTTACGCAGCAGATGCCCTTCCAGCTGCAACCCATCTCTGGGAAACATCCATACACACTCATTCACACTCATACACTACGGACAATTTAGCCTACTCAATTCACATGTATTGTATGTCTTTAGACTGTGGGGGAAACTGGAGCACCTGGAGGAAACCCACGCGAACGCAGGGAGAACATGCAAACTCCACACCTCCTTGCTGTGCGACTACCTACTGCGCTCTGCAATGGTTTGGATGTCAAATTGTAAACTAGACTTTTGAAAAAAAAAAAATTTATAAACATTATTCTACTTTATATTATTATTAATAATAATAATAATAATAATAATAATAATAATAATAATAATAATAATAATAATAATAATAATAATAATTATTATTATTATTATTATTATTATTATTATTATTTATTATTATTATTATTATTATTATTATTATTATTATTATTATTAAAGTAGGATTTTAAAATGTTTTTTAATAAATAGCATACTGTAAATTAGGCCTACAACCATTAACGATTCATATAATTTATATATGAGATTGGAATATATGTTAGCATAATGATTTTATATGGAATATTTCTCAATAATATTTGTAAAGGAAACACAGGCTCTATATGTGCCATTTACATATATTTAAATTAATATGGAAAATGAGTGCATGTTTTTACCAAAACTAATATTGGATTTTTTTTAATGCGCGTGCGTGTAAAACAACATAATTTGCACAAAGAAATGATGGGGGTTTTCTCTAAAGAAGTTGTTACTTCACCCTTGTTTAGAGCATATTTATGGACATTTACGTTATAACTAACATGGATCAAGCGATGGATCTGCGACAGAGAAACTACAGTTTTGGGAAACACTCACCACTACATTGTTCTTTTCCCAAACGATGCATCGTACTATGATATTTCAGCCGCGAGTTATGTCACTGTTTGGGAAATGCACCCCTGGTCGGCTGAAGTGTATATTGCACCCTCTGGTAGATTTACGCAAGAAGAAGACGCGCGAAAGCAATTTGTGATCATCAAAACTCATACACAGCGGTGGTAGATTTGTAAAAACAAAAACTGTGAGCAGACATCCCTCCGGTTACGCATTTCACTGTCCCCAGAAATGTAGACATGGGTACATATCCACAATAAGTCTGGCTTAAATTAGATTCCTACCAAACCCTATGCGTTCATAATACATATGTATAAGATTATTGCTTGAATACTCATTCATATAAAATAGAAAATGGTGTGATTTAAAATAAAAATGAAAAAATCTTCCTTTCTAATCACCAGTCAAGCTCCACTGACACAACATTCTCTCCTATTGGTTGTTGCGTAAAGTTAAATCTTTCTCAACTTTAGCTGCATACCTTGACGTGGCTTGATTGATTTGCCAACAGCTGTCGTCTCTTATGTTGTCACATGTCACCATCTCTGAAAATGAAGAGAATCATGTCAGTTTGTTGCTTTATGTCGCATATAGCACAGCTTTCTTTACCTTAAAGAATAATTACATTGTGCAAGCAAATACTAAGATCATCGGTTTGAACCGAATTCAATGCACTGATTAAAAATAATGATCTCAAAATTACTGAAATTTAACCAATGGTAAAGCCTGCTTAAAAGAAAAAGTAGTAAAAAATCAACACTTAAAAGACAAATTTAATTATTTATATTTATTTATTATTTAACATTTGCACAATTAAAACTGCACATATTTCTCGCACTATGTTGCACTAATTCATCTTGAATTGTACATACCCACTGTACATATACATTTGTAATTATCTTCATATCTATCTGCATACCTTTGCTTATTAATAGCAACCTGTGCATATATTCATCTATTGTAAATCTGTTCATAGTTATTACAACTTGTATATAATGTTCATAGTACATCCATCTGTAAATATCAACATAGTTTCTCTATAATTGCACTTTATAACTTAATCCTATTTCCTGCACTTGCTGCTATTGCACTCCTGGTTAGACCTAAACCTTTCAAGAGGTCACACTTAGCTGATGATTGAGTGTATAGCTTGTTTGGCATGCTGTCCTGGGAGAGAGTCCTGAGCTCATAAGATCCTCGAGCCCGGGGCTCCCTCCCGTTGCAAGGTGAGAGGGGAGTTTGAGCTTAGGTAGATCTCAAGAACTCCCATGCTGTAGTAGCTAATGAACAGATAGTGATTGCTCTTAAGAGATAACTACTTACTAGGAGCATGTCTATGGTGCTGATTTAGATTAGTCAATTAACTTAAGTTGCATGTTTCTCGATGGTGGGAGGAAACAGGGGAACCCGGCGGAAACCCACGTGAGCACATGGAGAACGTGTAAACTCTGCACAGAAACATCGGCTGGCTTGGTAAGGACTAGAACCAGTGACGTTCTTGCTGTGAAGCAACAGTGCTAACCACTGGGCCACTGTGCCCCTCATCTAAAGCAGAGGAGAGTATGGGTGGAAGGGGGATTCTTCAAAATGAAAATGGCTGTGATTTGGAACTTAGGGTATTTATAGTGGCTTAGGAATCGTCTGATTGGTAAATCATAAATTAGATAATGCAAGACCAGCTGCAAGCAATCATAAGCATGTGATCCTCTCACAATTAGGTTAAAAAAAACTTCACTTCGTTGCCTTGTTGCATGTGTAATGACAATAAAGTTGAATCTAATCTAATCTTAATTTTAATTCAACCTACATGGTCTTCATCAGGTCACACAGGAGATACAAGAGAACTCAAGATATAGTCAAAACTCTACACATCACACCTGCCTAAATGATCAGCCCAATAAACCAATAAGTAAACAAGATGAAAAGAACAAATAACGATTGCAGAAATAAATCTAGTCCAAAACCCTCATATATCATAACTCCTTACCCTCCTTTTCTTTCCTTTCCTCTCCTTTCTCCTTTTTTTCCTCTCCTTTCCTTTCTTTTCTTCCTTTCCTCTATTTTCCTTTCATTTTATTTCCTTTCCTCACCTCTCTATATCTCTCCTTTCCTTTGCTCCTCTCCTGTCCTTTCTTTTCCTTTCCTTTTCATTCTTTTCTGTCCTTCATTTTGTTTCTTTTCTTTTCTGTCCTCTCCTTCCTTTTCTTTTCTTTTCTTTCCTGTCCTTTTCTTTTCATTCTCCTCTCCTTTCATTTTTCCCTTCCTTTTCATCTCCTCCATTTCCTCTTTTAGAAGGGTCTTTTCTTCCTTTACCTTTTCTTTCCTCTCCTTAACTTTCCTCTCCTTTGCTCACCTCTCTTTGGTTACCTCTCCTTTCTTTTCTTTTCCTTTCCTTTTTTCTCCTTTCCCTTTCTTCATTTCCTTTCCGTTCCTCTCCTTTTCTTTCTTTTTTTCCTTTCCCTTTTTTCTCCTTTCCTTTTCTTTTCTCTCCTTTCCTTTCTTTCCTTTCCTCTCCTTTTCTTTACTTTTCTCTCATTTCCTTTGCTCACCTCTCCTTTCCTTTCTTTTCATTTCCTTTCTTTCCCCTCCTTCCCTTTCTTTCCTGTCTGTTCCTTCCCTTTTCTTTTCTTTTCTTTTCTTTTCTTTTCTTTTCTTTTCTTTTCTTTTGCTCTCTTCCTCCTTCCTTTGCTTCTCCTTTTCTTTTCCTTTCTTTCCCTTTTATTTCTTCTTTCTTATTCCCTTTTCTTTCATATTTAAACACCAAAACAGAAAAAAACAGACATTTCTGACAGCCTTTTTGCATCAGACGGTGTAGTTGCCCTAGTGATAACATTGTGCGGGCAGAGGTCATGCCCTCAAGAGGGGATTGTCACAAACACAATCTTTCTCACTCACACTCTCTCTCTCCTTCAGGACCATGGACAGCTCTAAGCAAGCAACACGATTGGTTGAGAGACACAAGAGCCGCAGAAAGAGAGAGAGAGAGAGAGAGAGAGAGAGAGAAAGAGAGAGAGAGAGAGAGAAAAAGAGAGAGAGATGATCACCAGGGGATGGAGTGAGTAAGCAGTGAGGGTTGGAGAGAGCTGGAGGGAAGGAGATCAGAGAGCCAAGAAGAAGGTAGAGAGAGAGAAAGAGAAAGAGAGAGAGAAGAAGAAGAAGAAGAAAAGACAGATGCTATAGCTATAGTCAGCTTACTGACGCCCGAGCGGGGTTATCGCTGCATGTGTGACGCGCATGGGGGTGTGTGTGTTTGTGACGGCAGCCGCAACAGCAGCAGGGGAGGACGGATCAAAGAGATTGTAGGACACGATGCATTTAGCAGCCTAACATCTACGCACACACACCGCAGCCGGCTAAACGAGAACACGCTCATACTACGCGCATCCGCACGCAGCCCACCCCACACACTCACACACACCACGCGTGTGTGGGGACAGCGCAGATGAGGCAACCACCAAAGGGAGCTGTGGATCTTGCCAGAAGCCTTTGGTAGGGGAGGGGACACCCGAGGTGGCTGAAGCCCCAGCAGGAGAGGTCGTAGGTGGGGAAGGGGTTGAACTGACAGCCGCCGTCGGGGTTTCTTCAGAGCTCTGGAAAAGTCAAAGATGGACACGTCCTTCATCCTTCTCTTTCTCCAGCCAGTGTGTGCTTGCTCCGAGCTGCGTCGCCGGGCTTGTCTGTCAGCCGTGGGGGGATTCGAGAACGCGCGGTGTTGAGAAATACACACACCGAACACACCTGGAGATCAGCTGTTCAGGCAGAACAGATCCACTGATACCGTGAGTGCCATTATCCAGAAGTTTGTCTTTTCCTCATTTACAGTACACCTCATCCTTTTGCCTGATCTTCATCAGCTCTCCATCGTCTGTTTGACAGCAGTCAATGGATTGTTTGGGATACACATCAGCATATTACCCACAATTCCCATTTACATCTTCAGATCCATTCATGACTCAACCTTTTTTTTTTTTTTACATTTGTATGGGATCAATCTCTACACGATATCCATTCTCATTATTTAATCATCCTCATCTTTGACTTTCTTTTTTTGTGGAACACAATTGAATATATTCAGAATTTTAAATTGAACAGTGTTTTTTATGGTCTGTCAGCGGGGTCCAATGTTTTAGGAACTTCAATGTGCTTCTTAATTCTGTTCTACTGAATAAACATATTCACATTTTGAGACAATATAGACGAGTAAATGAAGCAAAATTGACATTTTTGGCTAAATTTTGCATTTAAATGAGTTGTTTGGTGTGAGATTTTCCATTTTCATTCTGTTATTCATTATTCACTGTCTGAAAAAAAAAACATTTGAGATCCAAATCAGCATGAAAGCGAGAGCTCCCATCTACATTTTTGGCTACATCTTGGTTTTTATGAATAGGAACTCCATTTTCACAGAAAATGTTTAGGAAATGACTAGTGAAAATTTTACTTGCTACTACTTGTGTAGTTTCAGACCTTTTTTTCTCTCTGTGGAACATACATTGATATATACTGAATTAAATATAATAAAAAAGATTATAATACATAAACCAGTAGTTTTGATCAATACATTCAATTAAGTGTTCTTTACAGTATCTTTGGCTTTCTTTTTGTGGAACACAATTAAATATATTCAGAATTTTAAATTGAACTGTTTTTGGTCTGTCAGTGGGGTCCGATGTTTTAGGAACTTCAATGTGTTTCTTTATTGTCTTCTACTGAATAGTCTATTTGAGACAACATAGACGAGTAAATGAAACTTCATTTTCCTTTTTGCCTAAATTATGCATTTAAAAATTTCAGTTTTTGTTCTTTTTTCTTATTTCATCAGTTATTCACTGTCTTGAAAAACATTTAGGATCCAAATCAGCGTGATATCGAGAGCTCCCATCTACATTTTTGGCTACATCTTGGTTTTAAATAGGAATTCTATTTTCACAGAACATTTTCAGGAAATGACTAGTGAAAGATTTACTTGCTACTACTAGTGTAGTTCAGACCTTTTTTCCCCACTGTTAAACATAAATTGATATATTCTGAAGATTAAATATAACCAGTGATTTTGATCACAATTAAGTGTTCTTTACTGTATCTTTGGCTTTCTTTTATGTGGAACACAATAGAATATATTCAGAATTTTAAATTGAACAGTTTTTGTTCTGTCATCGGAATCCAATGTTTAAGGAACTTCAATGTGTTTCTTTATTGTGTTCTACTGAATATTCTTTTTGAGACAACATAGACGAGTAAATGAAACTACATTTTCCTTTTTGGACACATTATGCATTTAAGTGAGTTGTTTGGTATGAAATTATACATTTTCATTATTTTCCTTATTTCATGAGTTATTCACTGTCTTGAAAAACATTTGGGATCCAAATCAGCGTGATATCGAGAACCCATCAACATATCTTTGTTTTTTAAATAGAAATTCCATTTTCACAGAATATTTTTAGGAAATGACTAGTGAAAGATTTTTTTTCTACCACTAGTGTACTTTAGACCTTCTTTCCCCCGCTGTGGAACATAAATATATATATATATATTATGAAGGTTAAATATAACCAATACAATCAGCCAATTTAGCTTATTCAATTCACCTTTACCGCATGTCTTTGGACTGTGGGGGAAACTGGAGCACCCGGAGCTAACCCACAGCAGCACGAGGAGAACATGTAAATTCCACACAGAAATGCCAACTGACCCAGTCGAGGCTCGAATCAGCAACCTTCTTGCTGTGAGGTGATCGTGCTACCCACTGCGCCACCGTGCACACCTGATCAGTTATTAACGGTATGATAAAACATTTGGGATCCAAATCAGCGTGATATCGAGAGCTCCAATCTACATTTTTGGTAATATCTTAGTTTTATGAATAGGAATTCCATTTTCACAGAACATGACTAGTGAAAAATTTACTTGCTACTACTAGTGCACACTCACCAGCCACTTTATTAGGTACATCTTACTAGTACCGGGTTGGAATTAGTGTCCTTTGCCTTCAAAACTGCCTTAATCCTTCGTGGCATAGGTTCAACAAGGCACTGGAAATATTCCTCAGAGATTTTGGTTCATATTGACATGATAGCATCACGCAGTTGCAGCAAATTTTTGGCTGCACATCCATTATGCAAATCTCCAGTTCCACCACATCCCAAAGGTGCTCTATTGTATTGAGGTCTGGTGACTGTGGAGGCCATTTGAGTACAGTGAACTCATTGTCGTGTTCAAGAAACTAGTCTGAGATGATTCGCGCTTTTTGACATGGCGCGTTATCCTGCTGCAAGTAGTCATCAGAAGATGGGTAATGGCTACACTGTGGTCATAAAGGGATGGACATGGTCAGCAACAAAACTTAGGTAGGCTGTGGCATTGACACAATGATCATTTGGTAACAATGGGCCCAAAGTGTACCAAGAAAATGTCCCCCACACCATTAAACCACCACCAGCAGTCTGAACTATTGATACAGGGCAAGATGGATCCATGCTTTCATGATGTTGATGCCAAATTCAGACCCTACCATCCGAATGTCGCAGCAGAAATCGAGACTCATCAGACCAGGCGACGTTTTTCATTCTCTGTAAACCCAAGAGATGGTTGTGCATGAAAATCCCAGTAGATCAGCAGTTTCTGAAATACTCAGACCAGCCTGTCTGACACCAACAACCATGCCACAGTCAAAGTCACTTAAATCACCATTCTTCCCTATTCTGATGCTCGTTTTGACTGCAGCAGATCATCATGTCCATGTCTACATGCCTAATTTACGTTAATGATCAGTTGGACAGGTGTACCTAATAAAGTGGCCGGTGAGTGTAGGTTAGACCTTTTTTCCACTCTGTGGAACATAAATTAATATATTCTGAAGATTAAATATCTTAAAAACCAGTGCTTCGGATCAATACATTTTTTTTGGGATTCAGTGTTCATTACAGTATCTCCCTTTGTGAGTAAAGAAAAAAAAAGAATTTTAATTTCTTGCTGAACTAATCCCTTAAATGAATATGTGCTGTGAGAGCTGCTACTTCAGCATCTGTCCTGTGTTTTTATGGATCTGGATCTCCTCACACTCGGTGTGTTGCATTTATATGACTCCAAATCTATGCCCCAGTTATGAATTGACTCTATTAATGTTGTGTGGTGCAGAGGAAACCATGAATTACAGGGTATTGGATGGAATAAGGAAGCTAAACTCCACTCACCGGGATCCATTGATGTGGTGCTGTGGTCTCGCTGACCTATTTTGTGTGAGTGCCAGCAATGGGAAGATGGCATCTTGCCATCTCATCACTCTGAAAAAGAGACTTAGTTAGAATTAGATGCTTTTATTAAAACACATACAATCACATACGAATAACGGTGCTAAAACATCATGGTGAAATATGATCCATCTGCGGCACACATCTTTAGAGTAGAGGAGAGGAATATCGCATTTCATGCTTTCGGCATTACATCAGACACACACACACACACACACGGTGGGGATCTCACGCCTGCCAGTGTAAAGCGGAACTAATGCATCTTCAGCACAGAATTAGGTTCCCAGCTTCCTGCATTATGTCAGCGCACTAGGATACTGTTGCCTGGAAACCCACAGTTCCTTCTCCTCACGTTCCAGTTATAGAACACAGCTGTTTGTGGTGTGTTTTTAAGTGTGTATGTGTGAGGGAATCTATGGGAATGTGCAGGTGTGTTTGTGTGTGTTACCACATGAGTGTGCACAGATGTGTGAGTGATGGTAAATGAAGGAAAGGCAGATGAGTAGGTTGGATTGGGACTGAGGAAGGAATGGGACGAGAGGGAGACAATCTGAGATCAGAGTCTATATTAAGACATGCTGAATAATACAACAGAGAACAGCGCACTCGATGACATCTTCACAAAGTTGTAAAAATAACTTGACATAGTCTCTCCCTCATGCACACACACAATTGCAGGCTAAAATTCATTTCCTTCTGTGTGTACAGTCTACAGTGTTTGAGTGCATGTAGAGTAAGATAGTGGGTGGAATAAGACCATTTGCTTGTAATGTTAACTGAATAATTTTCTATAGATGGATGGATGGACGGAAGGACGAACAGACAGATAGATCCATGGATGAATGAATGGATGGATGGATGAATGGATGGTCAGATGGACGGATGGATGGACAAATGGACAGATGGATGGACGGATGGACGGACGGACGGATGGCGAATGATAGAATAACAGATTGATAGATAGCGCTTCTTAACTACACATCATTAAAATGATTGCATTTGGTATCAAAACGGATGGATGGATGGATGGATGGATGGATGGACGAATAGACGGATGGATGGAAGGAAGGATGGACAGATGGATACATGGATGGATGGATGGATGGATGGATGGATGGATGGATGGATGGATAGATGGACGATGGATGGTCAGATGGACAGTTGGATGGACAGACGGACAGATGGATGGGGAATGATAGAATAACAGATTTATAGATAGCGCTTCTTAACTAAACATCATTAAAATCATTGCACTTGGTACTAAAACGGATGGATGGATGGATGGATGGATGGATGGGTGGATGGGTAGATGGATGGATGGATGGATGAATGGACAGATGGGCAGACAGATGGATACATGGATGGATGGATGGATGGATGAATGGACAGATGGGCAGACAGATGGATACATGGATGGATGGATGGACGTATGGATGGATGGGTGGATGGACGTACGGATGGATGGACGGACGGATGGATGGATGGATGGTCAGATGGACAGTTGGATGGACAGACAGACGGATGGATGGATGACGAATGATAGAATAACAGATTGATAGACATCACTTCTTAACTAAACATCATTAAAATCATTGCATTTGGTATCAAAACAGATGGATGTATGAGTGGATGGATGGATGGATGGAAAGATGGATTGATGGAAGGACGGATGGATGGATGGATGGATGGATGGATGGACAAACCACCTGTAGAAAACACAAACCTTCCTCTCCCTGTCATTTAAAAAAATATATAATTATAATAATAAAAATAAACATTTATAAAGTGTGCTTCACACAGGTGAGTGGGCTTGACAAACCACCTGTAGAAATACTCTTCTCTCTCTAAAAAAACGCTCCCCCTCCTTACTCTAGCAGGAAATTCTCTGAGCACTAACAGTTCCTTTGTTTAATTAGCACTTCCTGTATGTATTGCCTCTTATTATTAAATCACTGAATGCCTCCTAAATTGTAAGTCACTTTAGACCAGGGGTGCCTAAACTCGGTCCTGGAGGGCTGATGTCCTGCAGATTTAATCTCCAACTTGCCTCAACACACCTGCATGGATATTTCTAGAAAGCCTAGTAAGAGCTTGATTAGCTAGCCGAAGTGTGTCTGATTGAGGCTGTAACTAAACTTTGAGGAGACTGGCCCTCCAGGACTGAGTTTGGGTAACCCTGCTTTAGACAAAAGCGTCTACTAAATGACTAAATGTGAATGTAGTTAATATATATATATATATATATATATATATATATTATATATACTTCCAGATGTATAATGCACAATGTCATAAATTGTGAATCATCTCAGACTGGTTTCTTGAACATGACAATGAGTTCACTATACTCAAATGGCCTCCACAGTCACCAGATCTCAAGCTACAGAACAAACCATCATTATACAATAACTTGCCTAATTACCCTAACCTGCCTAGTTAACCAAATTAACCTAGTTAAGCCTTTAAATGTCACTTTAAGCTGTATAGAAGTGTCTTGAAAAATATCTAGTCAAATATTATTTACTGTCATCATGGCAAAGATAAAATAAATCAGTTATTAGAAATGAGTTATTAAAACTATTATGTTTAGAAATGTGTTGAAAAAAATCTTCTCCACTAAACAGAAATTGGGGAAAAAATAAAAAGGGGGGCTAATAATTATGACTTCAACTGTATATCATCATTTTAGCCAAGTAAACATATGATAAACATGCTTTGTCTTGCTCTTTCTCCAGCAAATCAAATCTCAGTTCCCCTGAGAGCACATCTCGTTGTGTGTCTGTGTGCGTGTGTGTGTGTGTGTACATCCCACCTGTGCCTCTGTAGTTGTTTTGTTGTTTTTTTCCTAAAGAGCAAGCTCTCAGGAGGACAGAATGACATTGTGTGTGAGACACTCAGGTCTGTCTGTCTGTCTGTCTGTCTGTCATTCAGGCAGTCTCTCTGCTGTGCTGAAGGATGGATTCAGGGGAGGACGAGTGCACACGCTTCCTGCACTATGTAGAGGACAGCGGTCTGAGGGCGTATGACGAGCTGGTCATTCAGAACGCCTCCGACATCGCCCGAGAGAGCGACCGCGTCCGCAATCACACACACTGGACTTACCTACAGGAGAAAAACCAGAAGAAGAGACGGCAAGAGGAAGCCATTAAGAGGTACATACACACATAATGATTGTGTAAATTTAAATATAATGTGGAAATGTAACTATTTTACGTACTGTCAGAAAAAAGTGGCTAATTAGTACAAATTCATTTGATTTTTAAAAGGAGGCATGTCCCCAAAAACCACCCCTAAACCTAAATGTCACTGAGGATGAGCAAATCGTACTAAAAAATAAATGAGATAATACAAATTAGCCAATGAATAAAAAGACTTACGAATTGTTTTGAGACTGCGTTGGAATATACCACATAGATAAATAGTAGTTACTGTTTATTCATTGATTTTAACAAACCAAACTAAATCAAACTATTTACAATAAGGCAAGCAACTCATCCTTCATGGTTTTTGCTATTGTTTTAAAGAGATCAAGTACACATTTTTTCACAATAAATGTATGCACACTGAAGGATATCTATACACTGTAAAACCCAAAAAGTTAAGGCAACTCAAACCATTTGAGGAAACCGATTGCAACAAACCATTTAAATTAAAAAATAATCCTAATGAGTACTGTGAACTTAATCCATTTGAGTAAACGAAGCAATTTGAGTACAGTAAAACCCAATAAATGAAGAGAACTCAAAGCAACTGAGTATTGTAAAGCCTAATGAGTTAAGGCAACTCAAACCATTTGAGGAAACCGATTGCAACAAACCATTAGAGTTAAAAAAAAACTAATCTGTATGAGTACTGTGAACTTAATCTATTTAAGTTGAAGTAATGAGGTATTTAATTCATTTGATAAAGTTGACTCTTGGGTTTTACAGTGTAGCAAACAGAATACAAGGTCTTTTAGAATGCAGAGCAATCACCCACAATCTTTTTACTATGATCTACTTATCTATAGGGAGACGGAAACATTTTTATAAACCGTCTGAATGAATCTACAGTTGTGTACTGTAATTTATTTATTATTTTTTTTCTTTCACTATCCTTTAAATAATCATATTAGTCTTATTGTTCTTATTTGTATATTATAGTTGTTTTTAATTATGTTCATATGTATTACAGTGGAGGAAATAAGTATTGAACATGTTATTTTTCTCAGAAAACATATTTCTAAAGGTGTCGTTGACTTGAAATTTTCCAAGGATGTTGATATCAACCAAAGAATCCATATATGCAAAGAAAACAAATCGAATTAGTTTACAAATGAAGTTACGTGTAATACAATGTAATGGCACAGGGAAAAAGTATTGACCACATGAAGAAAGGAAGGTGTAGAACGGCATGGAAAGACCAGACAGCAGATAAAATCTCTCAAGTAGTTCTTCAGAAACCCTCTGTCCTTCATCATTGTAAATTAATAGTAAATTAATATTAGCTGCTTCGCTCCAACATCTCGTATGAATGTGATCAATACTTATTTCCCCCATTGTATATAATCACTCTATTATTTTTATTCATTGTATTATGTAATCTGCAATGCTTTGGCAATACTCGGCAAGTCGTGCCAATAATGGGGAGGGGGGGGGGGTCACTAGTCCTGAGCTCTAAGTCAATGAGGAAATGGCTGGATATCAGAGAGACAAACACAGAGTCAATGAAAACCTGTTGGCCATTATGGTGTGTGTGTGTGTGTATCTGTTTGCGAGATCGAGAGCAACAGAGAATAATTTAGAACAGACAGTTCTGCCAATCTAATAAAAGACAGACACAAAAGGATGCTCTGATTTATCCAACAGCAGCTTGAGGTGTGTGAGTTTGTGTGTGTGTTATCATATTCCAGTGCATTTGTATTCTCCTTTATTGCTATTTTAACTTCTGTGAAGCTAAATTTAGATCTGTAAAATATATGCAACCTATTTTGCTTTAGCAGTGACATATTTCTGAGAGGGAAAGGGTCTTCGATTATATTAAAGAAAAATAGGATCCATTTTTGACAGATACATTTTGTTGTTAGTTCATCATTTAGCATCAAATCCTGTTTAGTAATTTATGAAAATTAAACCAAATTCACTAACCAAATTGATAAAAATGATAAACAAAACAATGTTTTTAAACATGTATCAGAGTTGTGTCCTTCTGTGTTCTGTAATGCAAGAAAACAGAAATCATAGTACATCTCAACTTATAAGGGTTGCCAGATATTCTTAGGAAAAACATCCAATAAGTGCATACACAAATTAAACTAAAACTCAAATTCTTTACTATGTAAATAATCCATAGGTCTGTCACATTATATATTTTTTTGTAGTACGATATATAGCACCAAGTTTATTGCGTTACAAAAATTATAGAATTTTAAGACAATTTTAACACTATAACAGCATAATGCAAGTACACTTTTCCAAAGAACACATACTATTTTATTCTTATGAATATTTCATGTAATTATAGTCATTTAAACAATGTAATAATTAGGCATTGGAATCAGAATGTGAAAACGTGTATCCTAAACAAATAAATAGAAATAATAAATGTTAGTAAAAAAAAACTAGAGAAAAAAAGCAACAGATCTGCTTTCATTCGTCAGGGACCAACATAAAAAAATACTAGTAATATACGTTATTTAAAGTAAGTACTATATATATATATATATATATATATATATATATATATATATATAGTGGTTTTTAACCATACTAACACTGACACCTCTCAATAGAGAAGAGATAGTTAAAAATCTGTTGGGAAAAATCTGTTAAAATGTGGTTAGAATTGTTTATTTATGAGCAATATATATTGCATCACCAACATTTTTTGAGGACATGTCCACGGGTTGTCTGATAAGTCGATATATTGATTATTGTGACAGGCAATCCACAAGACGCTACTTGCCTTATTAAATCCATAAGCTTGATCATTTAAGCATAATCAGTTATTATGAGAGGACATGGCAACAAATGAAAAGTGTGCTCTGTGAAGCAGCCTTCTAAACATAAAATAAAATGTTAGTTTATTTTAATGCAAATGTTGTCATTGTTTTGAAGCATACACGCCTACACGCCTAAAGCCAATAGATTCATAATAAAAGCCATGAAATTATTCACATTTTTTAAGTCAGAAGTCATCAGAGTTGAGTAAACTTAAAGCGTAGTGAATGGGAGAGTACAACTTTTTACAATCCTATTTGCTCAAATAATAAAAGAAAGACTCATCAATAGTGTCATTGAGACTTTTAGAAAAAGGAAAAAAAATGTGTATGACTAGCTATGTTTCCATCTGATAATACGAATTACATTTATGCTTAAAACTGGAATATCGCACAAAAGAGGTGTGAATAAAGCAGCGTTTCCATCCAACAAGTCAAAGAGAACAAATCTTCACTTCCTGATTAACCGGCACCAAATGTCAAAAGGAAAAGTGGAATTTGCTGTGGTAGGAGAAGCTGTGTGAATCTTTTCTTTATTTAATAAATTACTTGCCTCAGAAGACAATGCTGACACGCAATGAACGTGTGGTGGCGTTTGAAGGCGTGAGATGCAGACCACAGATGCTCCTGACAATTCTGGAGGTCACTAATAATATACTAATAACACTAATACTGAAATGCTTCAGGCATTTTAGAAGGACCAAAACAACATTTCAGATGCTTTACAATGTGCTCAGCCTGCTGGTTTGTCCATTCACACACATTTTTATCATCACATGATCTCTTATAACAAAATCACATGACTTGTTTTAATCCGCGAACTGGAATTTTTTGGTAAAAGTATTCCATTGAAGTTTATGCTTAAATTTTCTTATCGAATAAAACATTTTTCCTACTCAGTTAAATTTTTTATGCATATTTTCAAAATTTATGCGCATCAAAATATGCATAAAAATTGGTGGATGGAAACATAGCTACTGACAATGGCACCCAGAAGAGGGTACAACATCCAATTGGCTGTCCCGCTTTTATACGCTGCATTACAAACTGTGCATTAGTACCTGGCATAAGCGATAATTAGATTATTGTAATTTGATATAATACATACATGAATACATATAAATATGCATACGTTTTGTTTAAAAATCTAAATACTAACTTTAACAGTTTTAAGATGTTGATGACCGTTAAACACGTCATACAGTCTTGTGTAAAGTGTCTATTTTGATTTAATGGGGACATGAATACTCAAATCATATGAGAGCCAGATGTCTGTATATTAACTTTTTGTGTGTGTGCGGGAGTTTAAACTGACAAGACATGACAAGACTTTTAATCTGGCAAAACACATGCAGATGTTTTCTTTCAGAGTATCTGAGGCACAAGCTGTAAATGTCCTGCCCTGTTCTGCAAACTGACCTGGAACAATAGTTCATTTGCGTTTAAACATATACACTACACAAAAACCCAGATTTGCTTCCATCCAAGTAAATGATCTATGAGGTATTTTCAGCTGAAACTTCACAGACACATTCCGGGGACAACTGAGAGTTAAACTACATCATGCAAAAGGGGCATAATAGGACCCCTTTAACAGATTTGTCCACCCTCTTTGCCTAGTTTTCATTCCTCCTGTCCGCTACCCTTTCTTTTTTAGCGACGTGTCCTCTCAACCCCCTCATTTTCTCTTCCGCTGCCCCTTTAACCCAACATTTCCTCCTGTTTGCACCCTGTAATCGAACCCCAGATCCTTTCCTCCTTTTTAGCATCTCTCTGACAGCTCTGAATTGTGGCCCTCTTTTCATACAGATTCAGACACTCATACCACAGCAATGGGGTGTAAGTGGGGTGTTCTTCATGAGGAGAGGAGGTCAATGACACTTTGAACGTTTGGGTTCATCTGAAGGTCGTCTCTCTCACCCTCAAGGCTTTTTAGTGGGATTAAACAATCAGGATTACAGCAGCCAGATGAAATTACATTAATATAAGTCATGAAAAAGGATCACATATACATAATTATTATGCAAGCCAATTTTGTAAATATATTTTTCCCAATCAAATTTCAAATCACATAAATTGTAATTATTATAACTGTTGAGGGCGGCACAGTGGCTCAGTGGTTATCACTGTTGTCTCACAGCAAGAAGGTTACTGGTTCGAGTCCCGGCTGGGTCAGTTAGCATTTCTGTGTGGAGTTTGCATGTTCCCCCATGTTGGCGTGGGTTTTCCCCACAGTCCAAAGAAATGCGCTATAGGTGAATTGAATAAACAAAATTGGCTGTAGTGTGTGTGTGTGCGCGCATGTGACAGTGTATGGGTGTTTCCCAGTACTGGGTTGCAGCTGGAAGGGCATCCGCAGTGTAAAACATATGCTGGATAAGTTGGCGGTTCATTCCACTGTGGTGGCCCCTGATGAATAAAGCGACTAAGCTGAAGGAAAATGAATCTATGAATGAACTATACATTTTTGCATACTCTGTAAAAAATGCTGGGTCCCATCGATTTAAATTTAAGTAGACTGAACATAAAACAATTAAGATGTCGCAAAAAAAAACTCAAGTAGTTTGAACAAACATAATTTTTTTGAGTATATAATCTATATACTATCAATAATCTATATGCATATAATCTATAAACCTAACACGGATTAGAAGTGAAAAACCAAATTAAAAAAGCATTATTATTAGGGCAGTTTTTATGGGCGCTGCAAAGCCTATTTTAGGGGGGCTGTAGCTATATTTCTACTCAGGCCTCCTAGAACTTTCCAACCCCAGTTAACTAACCCCCAGTCCTCACTTTTTGCGATCTCCCATCAATCCCCCTATAATCCCAATAATTATTTAACACAGGCTCATTGTGAATACATACCCCCATAAACATTTCTGGAGAGCACGAACTATGTAGTCAGAGGTACAAGTAAACAAGTAAATAACAGGGTGAGAATGTGGTAAGATCCGGAAACATGGTAAAAATCTGGCGGCTTTTCTTTTTCTGGATTCATTTTGAAAACACTATCGGTTGAGGGCTGGTTGGGTCAAGTCAAAAAATACAGGTTAAATGAGCCAAAAACAACATGTAAAAGTCCAACCCCAGTTAAATAACCCCCAGTCCTCACTTTAGTTTGCGATCTCCCATCAATCCCCCTATAATATAAGGGGTATGTATCCATAATAAGCCTGGGTAAAAATTATTACAATTAATTGCATTAATTAGCAGAAACTTTTATCCAATGCATCCTCCAAATGAGGATAATAGAAGCATTTCAGGTCATGAGAGAACAGCAGTATATAAATGTCATAAATTTGGATTAGGTTTTTATATTTTTATCAGACAAAACAGGAAAAACAGTAAAGGAATAACTAAAAAGTACTACTGTTAGTGTTAAGTGTTTTTATTAGTAGTATTATTGTTTATTGGTTTTGGTATTATTATTATTATTATTATTATAGAATGATGCAATACAAGAAATACAAGCTCAGATTACACACAGAAACACACATTTGAATCAAATGTTCTCATTTTTAGAAAAAACTGCCTTTAAAAACTGCACTGTAATTGAAATCTACATGCACAAATTGAAAAAGTGCGACAAAATAAAGTTGATTGGCAACCCAGGCTCATTCTGAAAACGTACCTCTATATACAAGTCTGGAGAGCACCAAATACATCCCAGGAGCTATGTTTTTTTCCAGTTTTTGTTTTCGCAAATCAACCAGAGGCCACTGTGTATGCTTCTTGAGATCTCAAATTTCTCTCGCACGTGCAATTCGAGCCTGCTGTTTTCATGTAAATCCACCAGAGGCCGCTGTCGTCTGATGCCGAGTTCAGACTGAGATTTGATAGTTGATTCTATTTCATCATTCATTCATTCATTTTCTTTTCGGCTAAGTCCCTTTATTAATCCGGGGTCGCCACAGCGAAATGAACCGCCAACTCATCCAGCATTTGTTTTACGCAGCGGATGCCCTTCCAGCCGCAACCCATCACTGGGAAACACATACACACATTCACACACACATACACTACGGACAATTTAGCCTACCCAATTCACCTGTACTGCATGTCTTTGGACTGTGGGGGAAATCAGAGCACCCGGAGGAAACCCATGCAAACTCCACACAGAAACTGAGCCGAGGCTCGAACCAGCGACCTTGCTGTGAGGCGACAGCACTACCTACTGCGCCACTGCTTCGCCCTCTATTTCATCATAATAGCTATTAATTTTTACATTATTTATTTACAATGAAACAGCTCCAAATTAACATAATTAGTCATTTGGGGAGTTTTTAAGGGGGGGAGGGATCCCTTATTATGGTAGGCATATCCCTTATTTTCACATCCCAATGTTGACAGATATGCATCTTTGAGCACCTTCAAGCACCAATTTGCCTGTGATTTCAGGCATTTGTCAGCGAGTCAAAATCAGGGCTAAAATCATGCAGTCTGATCTCAGCATGACTGATTGACTGACTGACTAACCGATCCACTTGACCCACCTTCCTTCTTCCCTAAATCCAACCAATAGTATTTTTAAAAAGCACAGATTGACCCGCCCACCAACTTCCCTAAACTAAAAGCAATCCAGAAAAAGAAAAGCTCTCGCCTGATTTTTACCACGTTTTACCACATTCTCACCCCATTATTTACTTGTTTATTTTATTATTTGGCTTCTGTTTTCGTCTTACCCGCTTTCTGGAACCGTTTTTCACCAGACTCGAACCCTGTCATCGTGGTCAACTCCTCTCTGTGTCTCAAGTCCACTGACATACATGGCGAGCTAACGGGACAAACTGGTAACAGCAGGAAAGGTGAGGTTAGCGGTCGGCTGGTAAGCGCGAAAAGGAACGCCGTCATACTGCCCCATAGCATTTGTTTTAAAGACGAAATGCAGCCATATGTACCTCTGGCTACATAATTCGCGATTTTCAGAAATGTATATAGGGCTGCGTTTTCAGAATGAGCCTGTGTTAAATAATTTTAGACTTTAGATGTTGTATTTTGGATGTTTCCAATATATTCCACCTAAATAACACTTAATAAAGAGCCAAAAAAGCCTAAAATATTAAAACTGACATGTGCATTAAAGCCAGGGTTTTTGCCTGAGGTGCAGTATGAAACTGGTCAATTGTAATCAGTATATGGACTTGCATAATAATTCTGCACACACATGTAAACAGTGGCAGTGGGAGGGTCTACACACTCACACCTCCTCGGCCTGGAGAGGGTCTGTCACCATGGAGACAGTGGGGTGAGTTTCCATGGCAACAGTGGGCTTGGTCTTGTCTCTAAATTTAGACTGCGAGCCCCTGAGGACACAAGCACACGCTCCCTTAAAACACACCACAATAGACAGGTTTGGATATGTCAGATTCACACACACACACACACACACACACTAACACACACACTAACACTAACACACACACACTCACATATATATATATATATATATATATATATATATATAGAGAGAGAGAGAGAGAGAGAGAGAGAGAGAGAGAGAGGGAGAGAGAGAGAGAGAGAGGGAGAGAGAGAGAGAGAGAGAGAGAGAGAGAGAGAGAGAGAGAGAGAGAGAGAGAGAGAGAGAGAGAAATGCACACCCATGAAAGGACACACATGGGAAAGTCTGGATCTGATGACCTTTTAATACATACATAACATCAGAAATCCTGTTCCAACTCATACAGTATATGCGAGTGCGATTGTTGATAAGGCTTTAAATGAAACTGACTGTGATTGGACTGGGAATTGAATACGGATTTATAGACACAAATGTTCCATCGACATACAATGTAGTTTCTTGTATTTAAAGATAAATAAAGGAAATCGTTAAGTGTGAAATATTTTGAGTTGTTCTATAACATAGCATACAAACCTTTATGTTGAGTTGTCTCAAATAATGTTTAGTTGTATGTGTTTATTTATTATATTCATAATATATGTGTGTGTAATGTGTATATTTATTATTTTCATAGAAATACACACATGCATGCATATATTTGAGAAAACATATAAAAAATTAAAAGCTGCTTTTATTCAAGCCGAAATAAAACACACACACACACGCACGCACACACACACACACACACACACACACACACACACACACACATATAAATATATAAATATAAATATATATAAATATAAATATATATATATATATATATATATATATATATATATATATATATATATATATATATATATATATATATATATATAGTTTAAGTCAGAATTATTAGCCCCCTTTGAATTTGTTTTTCTTTTTTTAAAATATTTCCCAAATGAGAGCAATGAAATTTTCACAGTATGTCTGATAATATTTTTTCTTCTGGAGAAAGTCTTATTTGTTTTATTTCGGCTAGAATAAAAGCAGTTTTACATTTTTTTAATCCATTTTAAGGTCAAAATTATTAGCTCCTTAAATGCTATATATTTTTTTGATAGTCTACAGAACAAACCATCGTTATACAATAACTTGGCTAATTACCCTAACCTGCCTAGTTAACCTAATTAACCTAGTTAAGCCTTTAAATGTCAGTTTAAGCTGTATAGAAGTGTCTTGAAAAAATATCTAGTAAAATAATATTTACTGTCATCATGTCTTATTGTTATTTATTGTCATTACTGTCAACTATTATGTTTAGAAATGGGTTGAAAAAAATCTCTCAGTTAAACAGAAATTGGGGGGCTAATAATTCAGGGGGGCTAATAATACTGACTTCAACTGTATATAGATAGATATAGATATAGTTTTTTTTAATTGCCAATATTTTTTTTGCAGTGCTTGATTTTAATTTCTCTTTGCAGTTCTTTAGTTTTGTTAGCAAATTATTTTTTGCATTGCATTAATTTTAATTTTCTTTGCTCAATACTTTATTTTTTGTTTGCAAAACTTTCTTTACATACAAAAGTATGTTCATGTCCTGAAATAGTGTCACGCTCATAAATGCCTGTAGGTATGGCATCAATCTAGGGTCATATATATACTTGCAAAATAAAAAAAAAGTTGTTATAAAATGTAAAAATGTTGTAAGCTCAACTATAAAATAATATATAAAAATATCACTATAAATATATTATTATTATTTTAAACATAACAATAATTTAATGATAACATATTTAAACAGCATGTGTGACTAATTATCATATTGCAAACAATCTTGATATAATTTCTTATTTTTAATTAATATTAATAAATATTTTTACATAAAAAGTTGACAGCTGTTAGATTCATTACTGGGTTCTGGTTAAATTTGTTTATTTATTATATTAATATTTAGCATTAAATATTTTTAAATTTAAGGCTTTTATCAGTGTGACATTATTTTCAGGACATGAACATGCTTTTATTTTTATTTGAATGTCATTACTCAGAAATTCAAATGTAAAACATGTATAGGCTCAATAATAAAATAATACTGTATATAAAACACACTATAATCATAATGCAAACAATCTTGATTTAATGTCATATTTTTAAATTAATATTATGTTTTTATGTTAATTACAAAAAGAATTCACAGCTGTTAGATTTTCTACTGCAATGTGTGTATTAGTGTGTGCGTATGTACGTTTACGCGCATGTTTACATCATTTACTCTACATCAGAGAGCGTTGGTGAACCATCTAACAGAGCTTTTCAGATATTAATGTTAACTCGTGTTCAATAAATTGCCTGGAAATAGTTTTGACATGGTTACCATAGCAGCAGCCAGAAGCCCTGCAAGCAATTTAGTGTCTAACACGAAGCACAACGCTTTCACTGCTGACATAAACAGTGTCACTACAGCCCAATGTAAACATCAACCGGAAAATTCAGCTACAAACATACAGATCAATACCACGGACATTGACAGATCAGTGAAGGTCACGCAAAGGTCACATTGATTAGTTAACCTGGAGAAGGTCGTGTGTTAAACTGATAGAGAGAGGAAAATGTATTAGCCTGAAAAGACAAAAGAAAAGGATAAAAACTGGCTGAAGGATGGCTGTTGTATAAAAGGAGGCGGATGGGTGTGAACTACTGGATGGCCAAAGACAGAAGTTTATTTACTGAACTCTGATCAAAGCAGACAAATATAACACATTAGCACTGTAGATATACAACACACAGAGCAGCTTCAGATGCACATGAATTAGTTTGTGTTACAGACAAAATAATTGAGTAAAAAAACATCAGCCCTGCATGTATAATTAGTAATAATTAAGGCATTTTTTATGTTTTGAAAGAAGCATGGCAAGGCTGTTTTTGTGCCCTTTTTTGTTTACAAATGCATTATAAACCTAACTATTATTGCAGTTTAGAAGACTGAGTTTCTTTTCAAATACAGTTGAAGTCAGAATTATTAGCCCCCCTGAATCATTAGCCCCCCAGATTATTTTTTTCCCAATTTCTGTTTAACGTAGAGAGAAGATTTTTTCAACACATTTATTAACATGATAGTTTTAATAACTCATCTCTAATAACTGGTTTATTTTATCTTTGCCATGATGACAGTAAATAATATTTGACTGGATATTTTTCAAGACACTTCTATACAGCTTGAAATGGCATTTAAAGGCTTAACTAGGTTAATTAGGTTAACTAGGCAGGTTAGGGTAATTAGGCAAGTTATTGTATAATGATGGGCTAATAAAAAATAAGACTTTCCCCAGAAGAAAAAATATTATCAGACATACTGTGAAAATTTCCTTGCTCTTTTAAACATCACAACATATTTAAAAAAGAAAACAAATTCAAAGGGGGGCTAATAATTCTGACTTCAACTGTATATACATTTTTAATTAAAATTGATTCCTGTCATTCAAAGCTGAATTTTTAGTGTCATCACTCCTGTCCTGTCATAATACTTAATAAAAATATATTGTCATATATGGCACATTAACCATTCTGATATGCTGTTTTAGTGCTCTGCTATTATTGTTGCTCAATTATAAAAATGCTTATTGTCATCAGTGTTGAAGTTATCATTTGGTGAATAGAGAGGGGTGGTGCGGTGGTGCAGTGGGTAGTGCTGTCACCTCACAGAAAGAAGATCGCTGGTTCGAGCCTCAGCTGGGTCAGTTGGCATTTTTGTGTGGAGTTTGCAAGTTCTCCCCGTGTTTGCGTGCATTTCCCCTGGGTGCTCCGGTTTCCCCCACAGTCCAAAGACATGCGGTACAGGTGAATTAAATAAACTAAATTGTCCGTAGTGTATGTGTGCGAATAAGAGTGTATTGGTGTTTCCCAGTACTGGGTTGCAGCTGGAAGGGCATCCACTGCGTAAAACATATGCTAGATAAGTTGGTGGTTCATTCCGGTGTGGCGACTCCTGATTAATAAAGGGACTAAGCCGAAAAGAAAATGAATAAATGAATGAATAAAACTAATCAGATAATATGTATAAAATGATTCAATCTTACTACAAAAACATTTTTAAAAGGCAGTATATTACAATTTCCTCATATGTTTATTATAAGGCACACAACAGTTTTATTATTATTATTATTATTATTATTATTATTATTATTATTATTATTATTATCATTATTGATTCATTCATTAATTTTCTTTTCGGCTTAGTGCCTTTATTAATCCGGGGTCACCACAGCAGAGTGAACCGCCAACTTATCCAGCACGTTTTACGCAGCGGATGCCCTTCCAACTGCAACCCATCTCTGGGAAACATCCATACACACTCACTCACACTTATACACTATGGACAATTTAGCCTACCCAATTCACCTGTACCGCATGTCTTTGGACTGTGGGGGAAACCGGAGCACCCACAGGAAACCCACACGAACACAGGGAGAACATGCAAACTCCACACAGAAACACCAACTGACCCAGTCGAGGCTCGAACCAGCGACCTTCTTTGTCCCATTATTATTATTATTATTTTTATTATTATTATTATTATTATTATTATATAGTGCCTTAGTGTCCCACCAGTGATATACAGCAATATCGCACTGCTACTCGTGTGATTTTGCGTTTATACAACAGTTTGACAGCATAATCGTGTATATAAAAAAGAAAATCAAACACTGGAGAGTCTAAAAAATCCTTTAGTATGAGGAACAACTTTTTTCCAACATTCATTCACATCTGTAGCTGACTGTCAAAATAGCAGAAACCGTTGCTACTTCACATATGTCACTTTAGAGCTAGTATATAAATGATTCTGTAGCGTAATGTCTAACGTGATGAGAAAACAGAGGATTTTGCTCACATTTTAGGATTATAAGGCTGAAATGCCATCAGTCTACAGAGATTTCCCAGTATTTCTCTTTTACAATCGGGATATAACAATAATTAAGCCCAAAAAAGCCAAAGCAAACACTACTAGATTACTATGGTATAAATACAGCACTATAAAATACAAGAGAGAGATTGATTTAGAATGTCAACTACCTGTTTTATAATGATTTGATCAGCTGTGGTTTGACATTTACTTAAGTTATAAGTTAAGGACTTATTATGCGGTCTCTATCGCGATCTTGTGGTTGAACGTCAACCGTCTTTGCTCTGCTCAGTATGGCAGGCTGATGGCTGCGAATGCGCTGAATCTCTGAAATTATAAATATGTAAAATAGGCACTATCCTTATAAATAAACTACATAGTGGCAATCTAAACAACAACATTCTCGACTAAAAAAAAACTCAAAAAAACATTATGTTGAACAACAGCTGCGATATTTGTCAAGCTGTAGTGATTCTATTGATCTGCTGTCACTCTATGTTGGCAGAGTAATACACAAGGCTAAAGAGGCTGTATCAGTGCCAATCTATCAGCCAATCAGATCCGAGAATATAGTTTACTATATTCATTTTGTTTCCGTGTTTTTAATCAAATAAATGCAGCCTTGCTGAACATCAGAGACCCTTTAAAAAAATGTAAATATCCCAAACTTTTAACCACTAGAGTACAGTGTGTCATGTTTGGTGGAACACTAAATCAATAGAACACAAGTACACAGCCAAACACATGCTGATAACTGCTCACTCTTTCCATTAATACCATTAGCTTCGTAAATGCAAGTGGTGTCCTACTAACTGCTATTGTCAAGACCTTTAACCCCGTTATTCTATATTTCCATGCAAATCCATCTATTGATTTATACTATGCTGATGATATTTTAAATCCTCAACCCAACCCTTAAGCCCTCACACAAACCCTTCAGCATTTTCATTACGGCATTATTTATTATGTTTATTAATCTATTGTACTAATGGGGGCCATTAGCTGCTCCCCATAATGAAAATGCTTTCTGGTTTTACTACCTTTTGGGGGACAATAGCTACCCACAACGTTAGCAAAACCTAACACACATATACACAGAACTGCACCGTGTAAACTAGCCTGCATGGACAAACACTGTAAAAGATGATGCTGGTGTAAGCTGGTCTTTCTGGCAAGAATAGCAAGCGCTACACTTCTCTGGTAATGTAAACATTCATCAGTGCGGTGATGGAGTCACTATGATGATACAATCACTTCCTGAAATCTTGTCACATTATTTTACGACAATAAATAAGCAGGGTTACTCTTAAAAGAGAGAGAGTTTGAATGACAACATACACTGTAAAAAATGCTGGGTTCCTCACAATCGATTTGTGCTGGGACAACAAAGAAATTAACTTAATAGTTTTTACAAATTTAAGTGGATTGAATATAAAACAATTAAGTTGTAGCAAAAAAACTCAAGAATTGTGTTGTTTCAGCTCATTTTAAATAAGTATTTTAAACAAACAGCAAACATATTTTTTATGTATTATTATTATTAGGGGCCAAAGTTACAGGCGAAATGTTTTTATTTACTATCGACAAATGTGCTGGCATGATGCCAAACTGCATTGAGGCTGTATATCTGCAATGCTTATACATACTGGCACCAAAATTTAGGGCCGGGACACACCAAGCCAACATCAAACAACTAGCGTCAATGAAAACCAACTGTGTTGCCGGCTTGTGTTGGCTTGCGTCTGGTTCTGTCTGGAAAAAAAAGCTGCGCATGAACACACCAAACGGATGGCTGCCGACTGAAAAGAGGGTGTATGTTCTGAGCCTAAACTGTAAAAAAAATTGCTGCATTTTACAATATTGCTGTCAATTTGTACAGTATTACTGTAAAATACAAGCAGACTTTATATAATAATTACAAGTGTCCTGTAAAACTACAGCACAATCGTAATTGTTCATTTACAGTGTGCTTGTAAATTTTACAGCAATACTTTACAAATTGCCAGTAATATTGTAAAATTTACAGCATTTTTTTACAGTTTAGGCTCAGAAGATACACCCTCTTTTCAGTCGGCAGCCATCCGTTTTGTGTGTTCATGCACAGCTTTTTTTGTCTATAAATTGCCAGTAAAACTGTAAAATTTACAAGTGCACTGTAAATTAACAATTACGATTGTGCTGTAATTTTACAGCACACTTGTAATTATTATATAAAGTCTGCTTGTACACTTTACAGTAATACTGTAAAAATTGCCAGCAAAACTGTAAAATTTACAAGCTCACTGTAAATTTTACAGTATTACTGGGAACCAAAATTACCAGAAATGCTGGCAATTTTACAGCAATTTTTTGGTGTACATGTGTAGATGTGTCTTTCTGCACCTGCGGAGGGCAGTAAAATCAGTTTTCTCATTCCACAAAGGGAAATGAGAACTGAAAATGCACAGAGACAAAGTGTAAAAAAAAGTAGGGCTGAACAATGTATCATTTGAACATTAATATCAGAATGTCTGCATCTGCAATAGTCACACTGCATGATTAGATGATTTATTAAAGAATAAAAGATAAAGATACTATTAAATATGAATATTTTTTTTATTATTTATACAATGGTGACCAGGGTATCTTACATTTAATTGTTCAATTTCTGTAATTGAATACTGTTAGACTACCCAGAAAAACGTAAAGCACTGTTTTCTTTCTTTCTTTCTTTCTTTCTTTCTTTCTTTCTTTCTTTCTTTCTTTCTTTCTTTCTTTCTTCTTGTAATTTATTATAATGTATGCAGATCCACTGCATAGAAAAGGACTTGACCATCCCAGTCGATGTAAATGAATGAACTCTTCCAAAATAGAGCTATTTAAATCATCTGCTGAATTTATATTCATATCGCAATATATATCGCAGTATAACAAAATATTGCAATGTCAGATTTTTCCAACATTGTGCAGCTCTAAAAGAAAGCATGTTTTAGTACCATTATCATAGTAATTGTCACTCAATACAGAGGGATTCGCTTTTGTAAATATGTCTTGTGCTCTGATTCGTTGCTGAATAACCAATCAGGGCACTCTCTTCAGCCAATGGCCAAAGCTGATTCTACATGCTGAATCAGGCCAACTTGATCAGATGTTAACCTGATGAGAAGCGACATGTGGAATACACCAAAACAAAAAGCTAGACCAATGTTGACCAACGGCCTGACAAAGCCTAACATCTGAGTCTCGGCTTGGTGTGTCCTGGCCCTTAGGGGCGACACTAGTTGGGTTTTCCTTGAACTTTAAATGTGCCGTATGAAGGTTTGACTCCTAGTGATTAAACTAGGTATTGGAGTTCAAATTCTAAATATTGGAGAGGGTTTTATATCACCCGACCCCTCCTCCAACCACTCGGTGCAGATGCAGGTTGCCAGATTGACAACACAAACAGAAGTAATCTTGCCTGATGATCAAGCCTACACTGTAAGCTGCTCAGCTATTTTTTACATTTGTAATATTTGATAATTAAAAACCACCTCATGTGTATTTTTATAACTCTGAATCTGCGTCCCATTTCGAAGGCTGCTACTGTCCTCCAGAGTTCGCATATTTAGCTATGTCGGCATATATTGATGCAGCCTTCAAGACCTAAATGAAATACGCTGTATTTTTCAACAAGGCAACGCGGGGTGCTGAAATATAATTGGGTAAACTGGCAGTGGGCGGAGTTACACAAACCAAAACAAAGAAAGACACTTTTTCTACACAAAGGACAATAACTGTCATTGTTTTTCATATAAACAAGTATGCTCAATTAGCATGTTTCTTAAATATCTGCAAACATATTATGGTATTTTTATGGTTTAAAAGAGTCAAAACGTACATAAAACATCTTTAAAGTATCGAGCCACGTTTCAAATAAAAATGTAAACAACTGTTCACTAGCCTCAATTCGTTTTTATGTTATGATCATTCCAGTTTAACCATTTTATCACATTAGCAATCACCACAAGACAAAGTAAAATGAGAGACCAATTGAATCGACCAAAAGCCATCACTATTTAACCAAAAAGAAATGAAAACGGTGGTGTGAAATATGGTGTGACTAAAAATTAATGTCCACTCAAGACGGTGTGAAGTGTGACCTGCTGAGAGGGAGGAAAAAGTGCAGACAATACAAGAAAGACAAGACGGATGACAAAACACACACAGATGAAGGGATGGAGGAGAGGACGGAGAGATGAGGGCCGCTGGTGCAGTGAGGCTGGCAGACAGACTCTCAATCACTCTTTATGAACCACAACAGCACCACACCCTCCTGCGAATGTGTGTGTTTGTGTGTGTGTGTGTGTGTGTGTGTGTGTGTGTGTGTGTGTGTGTGTGTGTGTGTGTGTGTGTGTGTGTGTGTGTGTTTGAGTGAATGGTTACTTAAAGCCAACGCGAGTAAATCCTGTCTGCCCTTTAGTATGATTAGTTTTCCTCTGACAGAGAGAGAGAGAGAGAATTTGAGAGACAGCAATTGAACTGACTGCCCTCTTGTCTCTCTCTCTCTGTCTCTCACTAACAGACAGATGAAAGTAACTCAATTTTTATGGAATATTCGGTGCAGAAATCATCTTCAAATCCTGCTAAATTGCTCTGAATTGGATTATGCAGAAATGTCTTTTAGGCTAGATGGATTCATGAAGTTACGAGGGAGCCTGTAGTATGGATGATGGGAATTCACTTTTCCTTTATATAACATTCTTATATTTCAAATGTGGAATATTTTAGCATATTTATAGCACTTAATGAAGTAGAATATGAAATATTCATGTGAAACTGTAATTATAAAATACCTACACACTGTAAAAATTGAAATTTGTATGATGGTGAACTAATATTCTTGCTTGGGATTAGTTTAAATGACTTAATATTATGTTAAGTTTGTGCACATATGTGTTAAAAACGTTAAAGCAACTATTATCTCGAAGGATGGCAAATGTTGATTGGATATAAAACTGTTTAAAAGCTGAAGAAACATAGAAAAATAGCAGACCTCAAATTAAATTTACAAAAAAAGGTTTTAAAGGGTGCAGCAGGGTGTTTTCACACCTCTTGTTTAAAAAAGTCAGGAAAGTGGATGTGTCCAGCTTTGTTTAGGTGGGAGTGTCGAGTGGCGAAAGAGGGAAGGGTTTGCATGAAAAGGGGAGTTTCAGTACCTGCACTTCAGCTGATATTCAGGGGAGATGCAGGGGAGATGGACAGTGATTCGGAGAGCAGCATTTACAGCGGATCTGAGAACTGTGTGGAAGTGGAGGATTTTTAGTCCATAATATTGTAGTGATATTAACGTACTGTAACCTTAGTAACTAAATCATTTTGACTATGGTATGTCTTTAAAAACTGAAAGAGAACTACTGACGTTACTAACTAACTTTGCCTCTGAAGAAACAAACAAAGAACACTGATCACACACTTACCGAATTTGTAGAGACAGGACAATCAACACAAACTGGAACCGCATCTTTTTTTTTTAAAGAAAACGACTGGCAAATGCAGATTTTGCCATTTCCAGATTGAAAAAGCTCTCAGATAAAAATGTTCTATACAAAAATATTTTTGTCGCCTGTTAACAGACCACTGTAATCCAACTGCTTGGGTCCACACACGATCTGTGCTCCCATCACAGGGAAATGGAAACAAAAACTTTGTTGTGTCACATTTCTAAACGCAACACTGACGACTCATGTCTCCAAACAATTCTTCTACTACGTGTTTGAATTATGGTTGGCAACACAACGTGACGTCTCTTTAAACACTGTAAACAGGCCTTCGAAGCTATATCATGCATATTAATGAAGTTGCATCTCATTCACAATAGAGCGTGCTGATTGGTTCAAACCAAAACTTTCTCATGAATTAATGCTAAAAACTGAATGATGTCACTTTGTACCCACCGGTACAGACACCCAATCACTACGCTGGAGTTTATTGCTGTGAGGTCACTTCAAAATTTCTTTTTAAACCGGAAGAATTTGCTCTAAACAATGCAAAAACAGCCAATTATAACTTTTTGTGTGAAATATATGTGTCCTAATAGTGTTTTTAGCAATGTGGGACACATATATGACCGTCAACATCTCAAACAATGTATTTTGTGACCTTTTAAAGAAAAATTGGTGGAACTAGTTCCCTCAACTCAATTATACATCTAGAGCACTTTCAACCAACCACAATGGGTACCGAAGTGCTGTACATAAAAAACAAAAAATACACACAAGAGAAAGCAAGTAGTCCAAATACAAAAACTTACAACACACGATTGATAGATAAAGAAAATAAGTGTAAGTTCAGTGACCTTTGAAATGTCTTCAAAGTAGGAAATGTTCTTAATGAGATAGGAAGATCGTCCTAAAGTCTCGAGATCATGTTAGATATAATCGATCTTTAGAGCAAAGGGACTTTTTAGTGAAATATATGTGTCCTAATAGTGTTTTTAGCAACATGGAACACATATATGACTGTCAGTGGTGGAAAGAGTACTGAAAAATCATACTCAAGTAAAACTACAATTACTTGCCTAAAAATGTAGTGCAAGTAGAGTAAAAGTATCTGTTGTAAATATTACTCAAAGTATGAGTAAAAAGTAGCCCTTTCAAAAGTACTTAAGAGTAGTGAGTAGTGAGTATTGCGATGTTAAAAGCTGCCTTTACATCTAATTTGTGAATGTGTGTGTGTAAACGTAACTGTCTGGAGTGCATCTAGTTATTGCCCAGCAGACACACAACGGCATAAGACGTGAATATTAGGTTCGATTTAGGTTGTGATGTCAGGTGACCAAAATTCAACGTCTAGCCAGTGTCTAGGAAAAACGTTATATTGATGTCCCAATTTTGATTTCCCAATTCTGATGATGTTTATATTTGGTTGATTTTAGATTGGTTGAAATACTTGTGAATAAATGGTTGGTTTAAGATGTTGGCTCAATATTGGATTTTGGTCACTTTCTAACAAAGTCCAACATCTGATAGACGTCATAATGGTAACGTCCACTCAACATTAAGCTGTAACATCTTTAGACGTTGATATTTGGTTGGTTTTAGGTTGGGCATTGACGTTGGCCTGACGTTGAGTTCTGACGTCAACCTGATTTTCATTTCCAAGCAAAATGCAACGTCCCCATGATGTTAGGGTACAAGGTCAATCTGACATCATGTTGATGTCTTGTGCCTGCTTGGTGTTTAAGGCCATTTTGATCATCATACAGTAAATATCCGTCATCTTCTCATCAATTAGTTTAAAGATTATGGACACTGCATATTATGCTGCAATTATAAATAACCCATGTCTTGAGGTTGTTCATTATGATGCGATTTACCTTCTATGTGTGATTTGATTGGACAGGAATCACAGGACTGATTTTTATAATCCCCATAGACAGTAGTGACTACAGGTTGAAGGAAAGTAGTGGAGTAAAAGTATCAATACTGCGCTAAAAATGTACTCAAGGAAAAGTAAAAGTACACATTTTTAAAACTACAATTTCTTAGGGAAACTACTCAATTTCAGTAATTTGAGTATTTGTAATTAGTTACTTTACACCACTGATGACTGTCAACATCTCAAAAAATGTGTTGGTGTTTCGTGACCCTTTAAAGAAAAAGTTATTTCAACTCAATTGTATATCTAGAGCTCTTTCAACCAACCACAATAGGTACCAAAGTTAATCAATGCTTAGAGAGAAGAGATCCCACAGGTTGATGCATACTAATTAGATCTGAAATATACGCAGAATTATATATAGTTACTACATTTTAGTTAAAGCCACTTGAATTATAAGGAAACAAAGAATACAAATAGAACATATATTTTACAGAATTATTCTGGACTTGTTGGTGACAGTAAAACGTTTACTGATGTACATTATGTATTCTGACTGATCAATTTATTAGGGGTTCCCAAACTTGGACCTGAAGGTACAGTATCCAACTTGCCTCAACACACCTGCAGGATGTTCCTAGCAAGCCTATAAAACTTGATTTGCTGGTTTAAGTGTGTCTGATTGGAGTTGAAACTGAAGTATGCGGGACACAGGCTCTCCTGTATTCTTGTTCATTTGCTGATTTTGGTGCTTAAGGACAATTTCTTCCTCATTTTCAATGTTGATTATATTTCTGTACTGCTTAATAATGTTTGGTTCAGGATTCTTCTCAGGACACTACACAATCGAAACGGTCTCATTCACATGCAATTAAGTTGTAAGAGGATCTATCAGGTGATAAATTTCCACAAATATCCTCTGATCTGTCATCAGAATGAAATTCAATTTAGCAAATGAAATAATTCCGCTCTATTCTGGATTGTCGTTTGATCCTGAAATACATCCATTATTTATAAGAGGTTAAATGTTCGGTCACACTTTACAATAAGCTCTCATTAGTTAATGTATTTACTGACATGAACTACTAATGAACAACAATTGTACAGCATTTATTAATCATAGTTCAACACCTACTAATGCATTATTAAAATCT
>NC_079449.1:13117462-13182462 GCF_903798145.1 Danio aesculapii | reverse complement strand
CTTAACTTGATCTTTTTACTGAGCCGGGCTTATTTCAAGAGCTATCCTTTCTAATTCAAAGCAGAAGCGCACATTACAGCACACCTAACCCCACTCCAGCACTTGACCCCGTTTTATAATGTTCGCAGCCTCGTTTAGACTACATTAACCCTCAAAACATCAGACGGCTCTTTGCAGTGAAATTTGAAACGCAGCCAATTTTTACTGTACTATATAGAACACATCAACCTGTTAGTAGATTCAACCTCAGACTTATTTTGCCGGGAAACTGTGATACAGTTTTAGGGGATTGTTTGTTTCAAAGAGCAGTGTTTATTTAAATTAGATTTCATTTTGTTCGTAATAAAATACAAATTATTTTATTGAACATAATAAAATAATGTTCTTAATTTTGACTAGTTTAAAATGATAGTTCACAAAAAATTATTACAATTTACTCACTCACTATTTACTCAACACTGTGGGGTTTTTTTCTGTCGAACATAGTAGTAAAAATAAATGAAAGTCTATGGTTACATGTTTCCACCTTTCTTCAAATTATCTTATTTTTATCTTCTTGTTTATTTTTCTGTCGAACAAAAGAAGATATTTTAAACAGTGCTGAAAAACTGTAACCATTGTGTTCCATAGTAAGAAAAATCAATGGAAGTCAATGGTAACAGGTAACAGGTTTCCAACATTCTTCAAAATGTGTTCTTTTTATCTTCTTGTTTTTTTTTTTTTTTTGTTTTGTTTTTTTTTGTCAAACACAAAAGAAAATATTTTGAAGAATGCTGAAAACATGTAACCATTGACTTCCACAGTAAGAAAAACCAATGGAAGTCAATGGTTACAGGTTAACACCTTTCTTTAAAATACCTTTTTATCTTCTTGTTTTTTTTTTTTTTTGTTTTTTTTTGTCAAACACAAAAGAAAATATTTTGAAGAATGCTGAAAACATGTAACCATTGACTTCCATAGTAAAAAAAACCCAATGCAAGTCAATGGTTACAGGTTATCACCTTTCTTCATAATATCTTTTTATCTTCTTGGATTTTTTTTTTTTTTTTTTTTTTTTTTGAACACAAAAGAAGATATTTTAAAGAAAGGTGAAAACCTGTAACCATTGACTTCCATAGTTAGAAAAACCGATGGAAGTCAATGGTTACAGGTTTCCACCTCTCTTCAAAATATATTCTTTTTATCTTATTGGTTTCTATTTTCTGTCAAACACAAAAGAAGATATTTTGAAGAATTCTGAAAGCCTGTAACTATTGACTTCCATAGTAGGGAAAACCATAGGAGGTCAATGGTTACAAGTTTTCAGCTTTCTTCAAAATATCTTCTTTTGTGTTTGACAGAAGAAAGAAACATCACTTAATGGAAATTTTTAAAAAATTAATTTTGCTAATAATTTGCCATTTGTAAACATTTGTAGAACAGGAAACACTTAACTACTTCAAACAAATATCTCATCTTTTTTTATACATACAGTATGTTTTCTTTTCTTCTTTTCATATCAAGAACATATTTACGGTTCAAGTCTGTAATGCTGTGATGTCTCTATGTCCGAGTAATAATCTGTAGACAGAGACAGAGAGATTGCGGGGGGTTTTGTGTGTTTTACTCACTTTAGCTTCAGGCTCTTTGGCATTTCCACCACACCAAGGATTATTCCTCCAGAGAAGCCTCAAAGAGCTCAACATTTCTCCTCCTCCTCTTCTCCTCTCTTTTTTCTCTCCCTCGAGTTCCATCAGATCTACACTTCCCCCATCTTCATCCATCCTTCACTTTTAAGCCTTCTTTTCCCACCTTAATTTGGCACCCTATTTGTTTTCCTCATCGCTGTTGTGTCTTTTATCTCACTCATTTATATATTCTCAAAGACCCGCCCCCTTTTCCTTCATCCAAATGTATACTATGATATGATATAACTTCCAAATACATGAAATAGAAAAGTCTTTCTCCATCTGTCTTCCCTTTTTTTCTTCATATTGTGGCACAATTGATGTCGTCACCTTGGAATTATAAGGTTCTATCTGCGTTCTGAATGATTTTGAGATTTTGAGCTTAAAAGTTTTTGCATTCCATAGCAAACAGTATGTGTGTAACATTTGTTTTTTTTAATAAAAAGTATTAAAATGTAAGCAACTTATACAAAAACTTCCCATAATGTAAATAAGTTGTCATTTAATATGTCAATAACTCAATTTTGACAAAAATGTCAGATAGAACCTTATAATTCTAAGGTGACGATGTATTAATTTCATCATTTCATTTTCTTTTCGACTTAGTCCCTTTATTTATCAGGGGTCGCCACAGCGGAATGTACCACCAACTTATCCAGCATATGTTTTATGCAGTGGATGCCCGTCCAGCTGCAACCCATCACTGGTTCATTCACACACATACACTACGAACAATTTAGCTTCCCCAATTCACCTGTACCACATGTCTTTGGACTTGAAACCGGAACACCTGGAGGAAACCCACACGAACACAGGGAGAATATTCAAACTCCACACAGAAATGCCAACTGACCCAGTCGAGGCTCAAACCAGCTACCTTTTTGCTGTGAGGCGATCGTGCTACCCACTGTGCGATTCTAAAATACCGTATAGTATTCATTAAACTTTTTGATATTACATGTGCATCTGATACCAAATTTTCTATTCATTCATTTTCTTTTCAGCTTAGTCTCTTTATACTTCAGGGGTTGCCACAGCGGAACGAACCACTAATTTTTCCTTTCAATCACTGCCAAATGCGGAATAATATTATTGTTTTAGAGAAAATGTTCTTTGCTTTTTCTACACTTACACATTGGTACCAGGGTACAAGTATATGGAGAAACAATGGTACATTGATATACTACATGGTATTGATTGACTACCATGATATTTACAGGTAAATAGTAGTAAATATACACTATGGAACTTCCACATAAATATCTAAAAGAACCAACACTCGGGTATGAATCTGATTATATCCCCTTATCTTCTATATGATCCCTCTTAAAAAAATCTGTACTAGTATGGTTTTAGATGGAACAACTTTGGTTATTATCATAGGTGTTATTGCCTATATGTATCAAAGCAATTATATGATATTCACAACACTATGGAATTCATAAGGTAAATTACAAAAAAGATTTAAATATGGTGCATGTGCAAAAATGCAATAATACATTTGATAAAAGGCTGTGTGATACTAAAGAAAAATGCAATACTTTATATGTGTTATAATCACCAGCATCTAGCAGTTGCAGATCGCTTGAGAACTACAAATCTGACACTTTATCGAACTACAAATCCCATCATGCCAGGCACTCACACACCAGTTCTAGATCACCTATTGATTTCACACACACAGCTGCAGATCATCCTCACTAATTACTTGGACTACTTAAGCACCACAGAGACATTCATTCCTTGCTCAGTATTGTTTCTGTGTTCCCTCTCTGGTTTCTGATTATTGAACTGTGTTTTTGGATTGTTTTCTGCCTGCCCTGACTTTTACCTGTTGCTTAGACTACTCATTTTGGATTGCCATTGCTATTTATGTTTTGTTTTTTTTCTGTTTTGACCCCTGCCTCCCTGACCATTCACTAAATAAAGCTGCATATGGAACTCCATCTCTGCGTCGTTACATAATGTGACATGATATGTTATCAAATTATATAACTAAGTAAGCGATAAATCTATAACTTCGGAAAGTGAATATCCATGTTTTACTATTGCATAAACCAAATTTGGACAGAAAACAACAAAACAAAACCTGCATTTTCACTCAGCTTCGTTTCAGAGATGCACATTGATATAATTTCATCGCCTGATGTGCTGAAAAGTCTTTCAGAGGATGTGCTGATGGCAGCTACACAGAGACACTTTTGTATTAAATCACTCATTTACAGCATACCACTGTGATATGTACATCACAATGTTTGCGATGTTTCTATAATTCCAATATTTTGTGCCGACCCTAATTTGATCAGTTTTTTTTATTAATCTAACCAAAATATACTTTGGTGGAACCATGGTACAGTGATGGTGGTCTCAGATGTATGCATCATTTTAAGTAAATACCATATTCACATAAACTACATTTTTATATACATCATACTTCCATAGAGCAAATACCATGCCATTACTATATTCCATCCGAAAACATGTATTTATTTTTAGAAAGTACTCATTTGCTTTTTCTATTTGGTATATCAGGCACCCAGTGGTGTAAAGTAACACATTACAAAAATACTCAAGTAGTTTCTCTCAGAAAATTGCAATTTACTTAGTTGTTTTAAAACTGTGTACTTTTACTTTCCCTTGAGTACATTTTTAGTGCAGTATTGGTACTTTTACTCCACTACTTTCCTTTAATCTGAAGTAACTATTTTTTCCTGTCTATGGGGATTAGAAAAATCTGTCCTGTAATTCCTGTCCAATCAAATCACACATAGAGGTAAATCACATCATAATGAACTACCTCAGGACATGGGCGATTTATAATTGCAGCAAACTGTTTGGAAGCATTAAAAGCGTCCAAGAAGATGTCCAAAATCTTTACACGCATTGACCCAGAGGCTGTTTAGATGCATGTCACTGATGAGAAGATGATGAATGTTTAATGTATGATGACCGAAATGGCCTTAAACACCCAGCAGGCACAAGACATCAACATGACTTCAGATTGACATTGTACCCCAACGTCGTGGGGACGCTGCATTTTGTTTGGAAATGGAAATCGGGTTGACATTAGAACCCAACGCCAGGCTGACGTCAATGTCCAACGTCCAACCTGAAATCAACATCTATTGATGTTACAGCTTGACGTTGTGTGGACGTTACCACTATGACGTCTGTCAAACGTTAGATTTTGGTTACCATACCTGACGAATAAATGTCAGTATTTGACGTCAATATGACGTTGGTTAAAGATGTTGGTTCGACGTTGGATTTTGGTGACCTTTTAACACAACCTAAAATCAACAAAATATCAACGTCATTTGAAGTCATCATTGGACAACAAATTAACTTTATCTTTCGACGCTGGCTAGACATTGAATTTTGGTCACCTGACATCACAACCTACAGCTGAAGTCAGAATTATAAGCTCCCCTTGCAATTTTTTTCTTTTTTAAATATTTCTCAAATGATGTTCAACAGAGCAAGGAAATTTTCTCGGTATGTCTGATAAAATTTTTTCTTCTGGAGAAAGTTTTATTTAGGCTACAATAAAAGCAGTTTTTAATTTTTAAACACCATTTTAAGGTCAAAAATTTTTGCCCCTTTAAGCTATATTTTTTTCAATAGTCTAGAGTAAAACTCAAGCACAAAACCAAGCAAATCCCACGTTTGAACCTTGGCAAGACACAATTGCTCACTAGAGACACAAAACCCAATGCCACCTCACAATCAAAGCTGATGAAATTCCCTCGCCCATAGCGCCTGCTTATTGACGTCGAAGTTTTCCATTGAGAGCAATGGAGTAGCCTGCAAATTGAAAAACAAAGCTAAAATGTCAAGTACCCTCTACTCTGTGCGTCAAGGGGTTATGACCAGCCATCAACATGTGACGATTTGGGAGTGAGAATGTGAAGCAATATGTGCAGAGAAACAACGCAATACCACATTGAAAATACATAAAATAATAAATTAATTAGTAAAATGTAGTGCTCCACTTAAATTCTTCCCCAATCTTATGCTTATTAGCTTTCTCATTGTTTGTGTCAGCTAGCATGTGTATGTTAGTTTGTGTTGTGTGTTTACCTACTAGCAAGGGAACATGTAGCAGTATGTGGAGAAACAAACCAATACCACATTTTAAAAAACATGGTAAACTGTGGATCTCTACTTAAATTCGTCCTCAATCTTATGTCTGTTAGCAGTTTGTGTCAACTAGCATGTGGATGTTAGTGTGTGTTATATGTTTATCTACTAGCACGGGAACATGTAGCACTATATGGGGAGAAACAAAGTAGTACCATAAAAAACACAGTAAAATGTTGTGTTCTACTTAAATTCTTCCTCAATCTTATGTCTGTTAGCTTTCTGATTGTTTGTGTCAACTAGCATGTGTATAATAATGTGTGTTACGTGTTGACCAACTAGCAAGGGAACATGTAGCAGTGTATGCCGAGATACAAAGCAGTCCTATATAATAAAAATTATGGTAATATGTGGTGCTCTAATTAAATTAATTCTCAAGCTTATATCTATTAGCTTTCTAGTTGTTTGTGTCAACTAGCATGTGTATTTTAGTGTGTGTTAGGTGTTGACCTAGTAGCAAGGGAACATGTAGCAGTATACGTGGAGTAACAAACCAGTACCACATATAAAAAAACATGGTAAAATGCAGTGCTCTACTTAAATTCTTCCTCATAGTTATGTCTGTTAGCTTTCAGGTTGTTTGTGTCAACTAGCATGTGTATAGTAATGTGTGTAATGTGTTGACCTACTAGCAAGGGAACATGTAGCAGTACATGTGGAGATGCAAAGAAGTACAATATAATAAAAAACATGGTAAAATGTGGTGCTCTAATAAAATTTTTCCTCAATCCCATGTCTATTAGCTTTCTAGCTGTTTGTGTCAGCTAGTATGTGTATGTTAGTGTGTGCTGTGTGTTGACCTATTAGCAAGTGAACATGTAGCAGTATATGTGGAGAAACAAACCAGTACCACATTTTTAAAAACATGGTAAAATGTGGTGCTCTACTTAAATTATTCCTCAATCGTATGTCTGTTAGCTTTCTAGTTGTTTGTGTCAACTAGCATGTGTATGTTAGTGTGTGTTATATGTTTATCTACTAGCAAGGGAACATGTAGCAGTGTATGTGGAGAAACAAACCAGTACCATATTTAAAAAAAACATGGTAAAATGTGGTGCTCTAATAAAATTTTTCCTCAATCCCATGTCTATTAGCTTTCTAGCTGTTTGTGTCAGCTAGTATGTGTATGTTAGTGTGTGCTATGTGTTGACCTACTAGCAAGTGAACATGTAGCAGTATATGCGGAGAAACAAACCAGTACCACATTTTAAAAAACATGGTAAAATGTGGTGCTCTACTTAAATTATTCCTCAATCGTATGTCTGTTAGCTTTCTAGTTGTTTGTGTCAACTAGCATGTGTATGTTAGTGTGTGTTATATGTTTATCTACTAGCAAGGGAACATGTAGCACTTTATGAGGAGAAACAAACCAGTACCATATTTAAAAAACATGGTAAAATGCAGTGTTCTACTTAAATTCTTCCTCAATCTTATGTCTGTTAGCTTTCTAGTTGTTTGTGTCAGCTAGCATGTGTATGTTAGTGTGTGTTATGTGCTGACCTACTAGCAAGGAAACATGTAGCAGTATATGTGGAGATACAAAGCAGTACCATATAATAAAACGTGGTAAACTGTGGTGCATTACATAAATTTTTCCTCAATCGTATGTCTACTAGCTTTCTAGTTGTTTGTGTGGGCCAGCATGTGTATGTTAGTGTGTGTTATGTGTTGACCTACTAGCAAGGGGACATGTAGCAGTATATGTGGAGATACAAAGCAGTACTATATAATAAAAAACATGGTAAAATGTGGTGCTCTACTTAAATTCTTCCTCAATCTTATGTATGTTAGCTTTCTGGCTGTTTGTGTCAGCTAGCATGTGTATGTTAGTGTGTGTTATGTGTTGACCAACCGGCAAGGGAACATGTATGTCCTATATATAGCTAGTGACACACATGCAAAACTTTAATAAGTCATGATGAGTGTTCTTTAAACAGAATTGAATTAAACTTAATGACATGTGGCATGTGGCGTCCCTGTAGGGCGTGTATCTGTGCCATATATCTTATTGGCAGAGACGATTTCGCTTCTAATTTAGAGAGAAATCAAAATAAATGCATTATCGCAAGCGTACAAACACAGATAAGCATCTATATTAAATCAGCAGCGTAATACTAGATAAGAGATCCAACGTTCATATCATCTGATGATGGGAAACAACATCACAAGGCGGTTTCTGCTTCAAAGAGAAAGGGAGGGACAGAAAGAGAGATGGATGTGCTGTGAAAGGAAGGTACATCATGCACCTGCTGTCCTCTGGAACACAGTGCCCTATATTTCCCAGTGTCACAGTGATCAAAATCACTTACAAAACACAACACACACACACACATGCATCAACACACATCTACAGGCATATGCGCACCCAATAGTGCTTCTGCTTTTGGAGCAGGGGGCATCGACACCAACTATAAAACTTCATTTACTAAACAAAAGCAGTACTATTTGTCCAAATGTTTTAGGATTTGTTAGTAAAATCTTTAGAAAGAGATTACTCTGAAACCCTAGGCCCTATCATACACCCGGCGCAATAAGGCGCATGACATGTTTGGCCAAATTTGTTGCTATTTTCAGACCAGCGCTGCTGTAATTTTCACGTTTTGCACCACATTGTTTAAATAGCAAATCTGTTTGTGCCACTTTGTGCAATCATGTGTGTGTGTCGGTATATCAAAGAGGTGTGTTAAGACCAACCCAGCCTCATTCTGAAAACCTACCTCTATATACATTTCTGGAGACTGCAAAATACGTCCTAGGAGGTTTTTGTTTTTCGTGAATCCACGAGAGGCCGCTGTGTATGCTTTTTGAGATCTCAAATTTCTATCGCGAGTGCCATTCGAGCCTGCTGTTCTTGCATAATTCCACCAGAGGCCGCTGTTGACTGACTGTTTGACTGACTTACTGATCGACCAATCGACTGAAACTTTGCAAGTACATGTCAACTTAAACTAACCCTAACCCCAACCTAACAGTCTACTTATAATCTAATGTGAATTAGTTGGCATGTAGATGCAATGTAACTTAAATTCAACAAACGGACCACAAAATAGTGTGACCAAAATGATTTCTAAATTGAATGATTCAAATTTAAACGCTTGCAAACGATTTCCGAATTTCACATTATAGTTGTAAAATAATTATTTTAACAATTTTTAGCTGATCAATCACTGCTAACCCTGCAACAAAGTTTCATATTGACTTGAATATGCTACTTTTCACTTTCAAGGCACTGCAGAATCTTGTTCCTCAATATCTCACCGAACTTCTCCATATTTATACCCCTTCTCGCATTCTTAGATCAGCCAAAACTTTCTCCCTGGTGCCACATCGCACTCGATTAAGCACAATGGGAGCCAGATCTTTTAGCTCCACAGCTACGCGGCTATGGAACTCGCTTCCCCTGGACCTAAGGAGCAGTGATAATTTTCACACTTTCAAATCTCATCTCCTACAACTCCTTACATGCATTTAAAATTTAGTTTGGCAGCATTTTATATATTGTTTTCATTTATTCTGGTACGGCTGTTGATGCTTGTTGTAAGGTGACCTTGTGTGTCCAGAAAGGCGCCATTTACAAATAAAGTGTATTATTATTATTATTATTATTTGTGTACAGAGAACACAATAGAAAAACTAGATATCAAGGTCACACATTAGGAATTCATTCTCGCTAATTCATTTATGGCCTCGTTTTTGTTCATGTGTTCCAGAATTTTACTTTAATGGATAATAATTCACCCAAAATTTAAAATGTAATCACTATTTACTCGCCCTTAAGTGGTTTAAACCTTTATGAGTTTCTTTTTTTCTGTTGAACACAAAAGAAGAAATGTAGAAAAAAGCTGAAATCCTATAACCATTGTCTTCCAGAGGAAAAACAAATACTGTGGAAGTCAATGGTTACAGGTTTCCAGCTTACTTTAAATCTTCTTTTCTGTTCAACAGATGAAAGTCAAACAAATTTGGAACAAGTGAAGGATGAGTAAATGATGGCAGAATTTTCAGTTCTGGGTCTCATTCAGTTCTAAATGATTAAACAAACGAAGAAGTGATGAGGGCGGCACGGTGGCTCAGTGGTTAGCACTGTCACCTCACAGCAAGAAGGTCATTGGTTCAATCTCTGGCTGGGTTAATTTGCATTCCCCATGTTGGCATTGGTTTCCTTTAGGTTCTCCGGTTTCCCCCAAAGTCCAAAGACATGCGCTATAGGTGAATTGGGGAAACTGAATTGGCCGTAGTGTGCGAGTGTGAATGTGAGATTATTTTGGTATTTCCTAGTACTGGGTTGCTGCTGGAAGGGCATCCGCTGCGTAAAATATGTGCTGGATAAGTTAGCGGTTCATTCTGCTGTGGTGACCCCAAATTAATAAAGGGACTAAGCAGAAGGAAAATAAATGAATGAGGAAGTGATGAATGATGACTGCTCCAAAATATTTGACAATTTAATTGTATGCGATTTGAATTTTGATAAAATTTACCCAATATTACCTATATTTGTGACTTGAAACTACATTACCCATTTGCTGTACTGAAAATTCTACCCATAATAGTTGCAGCGTGAATTGAATAAACTAAATTGGCCGTAGTGTATTGAGTGTGTGTGTGAATGAGTATATATGGGTGTTTCCCAGTACTGGGTTGCGGCTGTAAGGGCATCCGCTGTGTAAAACATATGCCGGAATAGTTGACGATTCATTCCACTGTGGCGATCTCTGATAAATTAGGGACTAAGCTGAAGGAAAATGAATGAATGAATGAATGAATAAGATTTAAATTTAGCGAGTTCTAGATTTGTGCTTTGCTCTTAATAATAGATTTCTGGTGTGATTTCCGAGTTATATATATATAAATAATATAGATATAAAAAACATGCTCTTTTAAGGCCTACAAACTTGTGTGTAAATTTGCTGAGGGAACACAAGCCACACTGTCCTCTTTCTGTCACTCAGCTCAGACAATCTGATCTCAGAGTCTTTCACTGAATGAGAAGTCAAATCATTTTGTCATTCTTGCTGACTTTTTCATCTGCGTGTCACAGAGTTCCAACACAATGCTGAAATAAACCCCAGTCATGTCCTTTACATAACATAAAGCCACTCACGCACACTCACACAGGGATGCAGAGTCTCTAGAGAGTGACGTAATTATAGCTTCAGCCAGCTTTACGCAAGATTAAAAATTAGCATACATCCCATGCTGCCCCATTAACTATTACTTGCGCTTGCTGTTGGCAATAGGCACACTAACAGAAACACACACACATGCACACGGCCACTGCTGGAAGAAACGGGTCACTCAAGTTACCCTTTGCTGATGTGGGGAGAACTGACAGAAAGATGGAGTATGAGCGAGTGAGTAAACAAGAGGGGGAGGACGGAGGAGAAACTGAAACAGCCGCTATCCACTGAGATGATTAGTCAGGATGAAATTCATTCATGAAGTTAAAATGACCTAGTTTCTGCCTCACTCACTCATTGTGTGTCTGTTTGTATGTGTGTGTGCATGGCTGTTTGATTATTCCAGGCACTCCTCTCGCCACAGTCAGAAAGCAAAGCCTAGCAGCTCTACAGGCTGACATCAACAGTTACTGGCAGTAATGTGCTCAGGCTGTGTTTCAGTTGCCCCTAAGTGCCCTGCTAAGTGATCTTCATAGGGAATTCAGCATTGGAAATAAATGTATATGACCAAGATCATATAAAGGCAACACTTTTTTATTTTGGTATTGACAAAAACAGTACTGATTATATTGAAATCATACTGTATGTGAACTAAACGAATAATCATATTATTATAGTCACTTGTTCGTTTATATATTTAATCTTGTTGTTATAGTAGTGCTTGATTAAAATAGATTTATTCTGTAAGCTGATGGCATCCAAATATGAAACGCTGTCATGTAGAAATTTGTTTCCATAAAATAACCCAAAAAGGTGCCATGTTTTCAGTCATGTTTATTTATATATTCTAAAATATTTATATGTGTATATATATTTATACAACAGTTCTGTCTGGTTCTCGAACCTGATTGGCTGATAGCCGTGCGATATTCTGCAATATCAGAACTCGTACAGCCTCCTACCCTTCTGTATTACTCCGCCCACATAGAGTGACAGCAGATCAATAAACTCATTACAGTTTGACAAATATTGCAGCTGTTGGACAACATAATGTACTTTTGAAGCTTTTTTTAGTCAAGAATGTAGTTGGTTAGATTGCAGCTATGTAGTTTATCTATAAGGATAGTGCCTGTTTTACATCATTTCTGAGAGACAGCGCGTCAGATATGTTCCTTGAAATTTCACAGTGTCATCTAGTGGTCAGGAAATCTCTTGAAAAACGGCTAATTTTGATTTTAACCTTACAGTTTGGTCAAAAATCACAAGACTGGTCTCTGAAGATTCAACAAGTTAAATGATGATGAAGAATGATGCCCATTTTTTGGGGTTTTGGGTTTTGCCATAAATGTTATATTTTATGACTGCATTAGTGTATCATTGCGAAACTTGATGCTTCTTTGGAATCTTGCGCTGAAAGTACAAAAAATTAGCAAAAAATTAGCAAAACAGTAGCAAAACAGTAGCAAAAAAGTATAATTTGTTTAGTTTTGGATTTCGCCATAAGTGTTATATTTTACGATCGCATTAGTGTATCATTGCGAAAACTTCATGCTTCTTTGGAATCTTGCACTGAAAGTATAGAAAAATTATCAAAACAGCATCGGTGGCTATTGGCCTGTCAATGAGCAAAGAAAGTTAACATTGTCCATCCACAAGATGGCGACAGAGACTGCATAATAAGCCCTTAGAGGAGAAAAACTCAGCGTAAATTTGAAACTACAGCTGATCAAATCATTATTAAATTGGTGAGTGACATTCCAAGTCGATCTCTCTCTTTTTTATGTTGCAGTGCTGTATTTATAGCATAGTAATTGTGTGTGGGATGGGATTCACATATCAGGAATGTGTATTTTGTGTTGGCCACTCTTTGTATAACCCTGAGTTACTTTTTGGCCGGCCATCTGTTTGTTTCTAATGAGTCTCCCGTTTTCGTTACTGCAGACTAGTTCAGTAAAAAGAAAGAAAGAAGAAATGCCTGCATGTGTTTAGCATTTTTCCTTATAGCAAACAAAACAGTAATCTGGTAGTGATTGCGTTGCTTTGGCTTTTTCGAGGATAATTATTGTAATCTACCGATTGCAACAGAGAAACACTGGGGAATCTCTGTAAACTGATGGCATTTCATGCCATTCAGCCTTATAATCTTAAAATGAGAGAAAATTCCCGTTTTCTGATCACTTTAGACATTACGCTAGAGAATCATTCAAACACTAGTTTAATTGTTTTTTTTTTTTCTCCTTTTTTAAACATTTCCCAAATGATGTTTAACAGAACAAGGAAATTTTCACAGTATGTTTCATAATATTTTTTCTTCTGGAGAAAGTCTTATTTGTTTTATTTTGACTTGAATAAAAACAATTTAAAAATTTTTAATAACCATTTTAAGGTCAAAATTATTAGCCCCTTTAAGCTATATATTTTTTCGATAGTCTACAGAACAAACCATTTGGGGGGGGCTAATAATTCAGGGGGGCTAATAATTGTATACATGTATACATGTACAATTGTATACATTATATATACATGTATACATGTACAATTGTATACATTATATATACACATGTATACATGTACAATTGTATACATTATATATACATGTATACACACAGTTGAAGTGTGTGTATATATATATATATATATATATATATATATATATATATATATATATATATATATATATATATATATATATATATATATATATACGCGTTATATTGTACACTTATATGTACTACTAATATAAATATTATTATTATTATTTTTAGTAGTAGTAGTATTAGTAGAAATAGTAGAAGTACTATTAAAATACATTCATCAGTATTTACAAGATGTCATAAAAAGTGAATTCAGATACAGATACCGCCTACTTGGTGTCCATGAGATAGTGAACACTTCATATAAGCTATTTGAATCTGAATACAGCTGCACACATATTGAGCGTGACCTGCTTCCTTCATTCCTCTGCACTGCTAGCTCAACTGTATATAATTAATCCTGTCTCAAGCAGAGTGTTAAACTCCATTCTCACTAAAAGTCCTGGGAGAAGCCTATTAACTCACTTCATAACCGCACACATTCAGGATTAGTGACTGTACTGAGAGGCCAGCCCAGTGGTGAGATGTGATGCGAGCAGAACGAATAAAATGTGATGCATAAAAAACGATCATATGGACAATAGAGCAGTAATGGCCCTGTGCAGCCCAATATATGACTTTGTGGCTCAGCACTGACATTATAATACAAGCTGACTTGGCCAACCATTACTGCTAGAACTTCGTGTTTAAATATGCCATGACCACAATGATAATTTCACAGTGTCATCTAGTGGTCAGGAAATCTCTTGAAAAATGGTTGAACTTTATTATAACTTCGCAGTTTGTTTAGCAGTTTGGTCAAAAATCACAAGACTGGTCTCACAAGATTCGGAGCAGCACACCAAGTGTTGAATGATACGCAGTTTTCCTTTAGATCCATTGTTTTGTATTTTGCCTTGCCTATAATGATATGTTACAATTGCATAAGTGTATCAAAACGTAATGCTTCTTTGGAATCTCGAATCAAAAAATATCACAACCGATAGCAAAAAAGTGTCATTTGTTTAGTTTCGGATTTTGCCATAAATGTTATATTTTACAATCGCATTAGTGTAGCATTGCAAAACTTGATGCTTCTTTGAAATCTTGCACTGAAAGTACAAAACAGACGCCCTAGTTTTTTGTGTGATTTTTTTGCGTTAAAAATGACTGATTTTGTGGTGGTAATTCTTAGAAATTTGCGGACAATTTTGCAAAAAAATAAAAAAATAATAAATAAATATAGATATATATAATAAATAAATAAATATATATATCTTATTTACCATATTAGGTCGTCTAATACGTTAGGTGTGCAATCTGACACAATGACAAGGTCTCTTGTCAAGACAAGATCTAAAACAGATATAAAACGATAGGGAACGCTGTATAATTTTTATGCACGAACTTACTTTCTCTCTCAGATTTCGCTCTCCGGAGCATATGTACCCCTAATCAGGAAATGCATTAGGGCTTCCCCTATCATAGCACACCTAAAACACGGATTGCCATAAAACTCGTTGCAGCGAAGCGTTTTGGTTTTCTCTCGTTAACTGCAGGGAAAGAGTCAAACGAACTCTCTTATTGATTTCATGAACACCATAAAACCAGCCATACATGTAAAGCACAAATAATGTCTTTCAATTCGGTCAAGTCCAGCGGCCATCATCCCTCAAACAATCTCCATCATTGTAAGCTGCTTGCTTTTCTGTTTGTTCAATTGCTCCATCTTTTAGATGTTTGTTCACACTTTTTTTGCAGTCTGAGGCACGCCAAATGTACAAAACGCCCAATTTGCCCCACAGGATGTCTAATCGCATCTTTGCAATGACCTCACATGTAAATAACTCACGCTTCATCCGCGTCTGCTTACTGCACAGGCTGCAAAACACCCCCTCGCCCCCATGGAATGTTTGGATTGTGAGGGAGCAGGTGAGATGTCATTTTTCGAGAGATACTCAAATACATCACGTGCGCTGCGTAAGCAACGTCTATAAGTCATATCAAAAAATTTATTACAAATTAAAATAAATATATTTTGATTATATGGCTTGGAATTTGATGTTTTATGAGATTATTTACTTTTTTGTGATTATTTTGCGTTTACTTAAGAATTTTGCAGGATCTCAAAAAATGTGCGACTTTTTGTTGATTTTGCGTTGGATTCAGTGATCGCAGAATCGTGAAAAACTAGGGGTTCTAACAAAAAAAATATCAAAACAGCACCACCTGTAGCAAAAAAGTATATTTTGTTTTTGATTAGTTTTGCCTCATATCTTCTCAGATAACGGAACCTCCAGAAAACCCACTTTTTTGAACTCCTAAATTGTTAGTCAAATTTTCATCAAATTTGACTCCAATCATCTTTAGACCAAGCTGGCTATACAGTAGTAAAGATTTAAAGTGGATCACAACCTTTCATCAAAAACTATTGAACAACACCCATTCTTGTCTTAGGACAATTTTAAAAACTTTTTTGACCCATTTCAAATGTTCACTTCTGTATAAGACCAATATATGGACTTTGTGTGGATAGACAAAACCGCATCAGTAAGTTTGATGACATGTTGCCAATCTGCATTCCAATCTCCCAATCCTAATTCTACCCCAAAACTTAAAAACTAAAACGTATTAATGTAAATGAGGCCTTAATCTCTTCAAAGTTCTAAACTTAATATAACGTGTCATTAGTATGATTTTAATTTCAATTTTTTTTTTGTACTTTTGTTTTTTCATAGCTTTTTATGCATTCTTTGCTCAACACACTATGTTGTGTTTGTCATCGGCATTGCTGCAGCTATATTTCTAAAACATTTTCTTTCTCTCACCCACAGCATCCAAATCCCGCCCCTGCAGTGAGGAGTATCGTCGCATGCCTCCACCCAAACCCAAACGCAACCCCAACACCCAGCTCAGCACATCTTTCGACGAGTCTTACATTCAACACCACAGCAGCAAAGGTAAATCTGCCTCTCTGCCGCGTGCAAGCAAAAAGAAGTCGGCATCTCAGAATCAAAGCCCGGCCCCGACACTGACGATGAGACAGAGCCTGTATATATAGAGATGGTGGGAAACATCCTACGAGACTTCAGTCGGATTGCTGGAGCAAATGGAGACGAAGAGGACGACCAAGGGGAAAGTGTGTACGAGGAGATGAAATACCCTGCCTATGATGACCTACCTTCATCTTTAGACCACGGGCAGTCACGATGGGAGCAGTGTCCAACACCTATGGTGCCGGAAGTAGAACTTACTCGACCTACCACACCACGTGGTTCACTCTGTGATATTCCAGCCCCGTTCCCAAATCTGCTTTCCCATCGTCCGCCTCTACTTGTATTCCCACCGGCACCAGCCCAATGTTCCCCTAATTCCGATGAATCTCCTCTTACTCCACTGGATGTCACCAAACTGCCCATGTTTGATAATGTGGGAATTGTGAAACCCGGTGCATCCCCAACTGGCACCGAACCACAGCCAGAAGTGCAGCAGCAGGTGTCTGGTAAACACCACCACCACCACCACCACCACCATCATCACCATAAGAAGTCAGCTGAGACTAAGGAACAACAAACAATCACAGCATCAGGACGGTCGTCTGCTCCACCTCTAACATCTGCACTGTATAAAAGCGGCGGGTCGTCTACAGCACACGGTTATCCGCGGAGCCACTCTGCTTGTCCGTCACCCGTCAGTATGGGACGTGCTTTAACGCCACTCACCCTGAAGCGTCCCCCGCCATATGACGCTCTCATGACCGGGACGATTCCTCGCAGCGCATCTGGAGTTCCTCACGGATCACGTGAAAGCGGGCGGCTGTCGAATTCTTCAAGTGTGCACGGGGGCTCCATGCAAAATGTCTCCACTGCTTCGGGTTCAAGCTCAGGGTCAGGAGGTCGAGGATGTCGTACGCCAACCAGTCCTTTGGATGAGCTCAGCAACTTGTTCTCTTCGGGACGTAGCATGTTGAAGAAAGGCTCTGGAAGCCGTAAGAGCAAAGAGTCAGCAGATGGTGAGTGAAAATTTTATAATTTTACTAGGTTGGTAAATAATAATAATAAAAATCCACACTGGTAAGTGGGCTTGACAAACCAGCAGTAGGACATTCTTACTCCTCTTCATATGCACCAGACATTTTCTTATCAACACTTGCTATTCTTAAGGCACCATTTTAACGATTTAGGCGCAAAGTCTAAAGAGCATGGCACAAAAACATTAAGGGCATGGACGAATCCACTTTTGCCATTTTAAAGACAGAAAAATACGCTCTGCGCCCAGTGCATGGTCTAACAGGGTTGTGCTTGTTCTCTTAATGAGTTATGGGTGTGTTTTGTGCGTAACGTTCATTAAACCAATCAGGCTGTATTTACACTGCAGATCTTGATGGTCAATTCTGATTTTGTGACTGTATCCGATTTTTTTGATGACCTGCTTACATCATCTTTTAAAAGTGACTCGTATCCGATCGTCTGCATTTACACAGCACACGGCAAAGGCGCAATGACCCGGAAAAAAAGAGAGGGCGCTGACTAACAGCTAAAATTTAAAGAGTGCTCTTTTCTCTATTCCTGTATGCAATCTGTTCGCAGCTTTTGACAAACTGTTTTACTGTAGTTTATAACAGAAAGGTTCTTTTTTGTTTATCTTCTTTTGATATATAGGCTTTTTTTTAAACCTTTAGGCATCTTAATGTCATGTTCATTGCGTGATTTATGCATGTGATGTATGAACTAGTTTTATATTAGTTTATATTGGTTACATGGTGGACATTGCGCTCTCTCGCTCTCGTTAATATGCTTAAATACCTGTGCTATATGACAATATAAAAGGTGTTTCAGTCCTCGTGTATGAGATTTAAGGTTTGGGACTCTGCTGAAGTCTGTTCTGAATAGAAAGTGTCAGACTAAATGTCATTCCCTACGGTTTTTCATGACGAAGTGAAAATCCGATCTACCTAATTTATCTGATATGAATCGGATCTGTGTTCTTGTGTCTGCAGTGTAAACTGCAGACACAAGAACACAGATCCGATTCATATCAGATAAATTTCCACATATGAACAAGGCCTGAATCTGATTTGAGTAAATCGGAATCTATGTGATTTGTTCCTGCTTACAAGTACACTGTTAAAATAAACATTTCTTATAATTAGCAATGTTAAAACTACTTTAATGAATGTAAAGTTCAAAGAATTTTTTGTTTAATTTAGACAAATTTTTTTATTTAAAAGGAAGAACAAGTTAAATTTGCCTTCTGTGTTTTTATATTTTTGCCCCCAAAATTTAAAATAACTTATATTAAACTATTAAATCGGCCAGTCATACTGCCAGTTTATTGGTATAATATAATATATATTTTATAAAATATGAATACATTTTTTTTTACAAATATTAAATATTGTGTGGGTAGGTAAGTGGGTAGAACAATCGCCTAACAGCAAGAAGGTCGCTGGTTCGTGCCTCGGTTGGTCAATTGGCATTTCTGTGTGGAGTTTGCATGTTCTCCCCGTGTTGACGTGGGTTTCCTCCGGGTGCGCTGGGTTCCCCCACAGTCCAAAGACATGCGGTACAGGTGAATTGGGTAGGCTAAATTGTCCATAGTGTATGTGTGTGAATGAGTGTGTATGATGTTTCCCAGTGATGGGCTGCAGCTGGAAGGGCATCTGCTGCATATAACATATGCTGAATAAGTTGGAGGTTCATTCCGCTGTGGTGACCCTAGATTAATAAAGGGACTAAGCTGAAAAGAAAATGAATGAATGAATGAATGAATAAGCATATTGCTTTAATACTGCATTCTAACATGCACGCAGTAATTGCTCTGGACTCTTTAGGATCTGTTTCACTATCAGGGACCACGCCATAACCAATGCTTGAGAAACTTTATTACGAGTTGTTTAAGAGTTGTGAGTTATAGTTATGAGGTTTGAGAAGAGAAGCATGGAATGATTATTGAGCTGGCTGGTCGGGGAGTCTCATCCAGTCTTGTCCGTCCCGTAGGTGGGGATGGAACCTTTATAAGACCTCCCCGATGCAGCCTGAGGAAGAGGTGAGGGATGTTAAGAGGTATATGGAGGGGCGGGGGGATGAAAGGTTGAGTTTAGGGAAAATGGGTGGGAAGAAGAGAGAGAATCTGAGTCAAGCGGTTTAGGGAGGGTCCACTTCCCCTAAATAGAAGACAAGGGAAGCTGTATGGTTTAGACGTGGCCCTACTTAACTTTTGTTAATTCATTAACATTTTTGTTTTGTTTTTTCAAATTGAGAGACATGTCAGCTCATCCATCATTCAAACAACAATCATATAATTGTAGACAATTAATATTGCACATCCCTAACCCCCCATAGAAAAAGTGCTTTAATTAGTAACATTCCCACATTTTCAAGCCAGTGTCTACTGGAGCAGTCAGGGTTAATGTTGGGCTATCTGGGGGCGATTGGTACATCTCAGTTACAACTTCAAAGTGAGGGATGTTGTCTCATACAGCAAAGCCTGATTGGGTTTAAAGAGCGTGTGTAATTGTCTTGAGAGCTGCAGCTATGGACTTTTTTTCACACTGTTATTTTTTCCCCTGTGTGGAGGAGAGACGACTTTCATGTCCTATTTCCACGGTCCACTTCCAATCACCCCAGGTGTGTCTGTGTGCAAGCGTGTGTGTTTGAGCTCGCAGATTAAAAATTGAGCGATCAACCTACGCACGGACTGTTCAACATGCTTATAGTGTGCAGAACAGAGAGCGAGAAAATGACCCAGATTCTCCCTCCCCAAACAGAGCCTTTTCAGATCAAACTCACAGTTGAATGTGAAGGTTGCAGATTGTTGAGCTTTTCAAATCACGATTACAGTCATAATGAATGCATTCTGATAAACACTTCAGATTAACGAGTCAAGGCTATCATTTTTGAGTCCCCAACACTTTTGAAAAATGATTTTCCATTGAACGCTGGGGTAGATTTTACAGAAATATTTCAGTCTTTCTACTTTAAAATGTCATGTTTTATTCCACTTATCATTTCTTTGTAATTAATTGTGAAATTTTCAAGCAGTCTGTGTTTGAAAACCAAATTACACTGTAAAAATGCTGGCCTCTCAATGGAGCCTCTCATGAATTTCTCAGGTGTGATTTTTTTCATGGATTTCTGCAGAGTGTAAAAATCTTGACGGTTCTGTGGGTCTCATCTATCAAATCTGAGCTTTATTTTGTATTTTCTATTGGATTCAAGTCAGGTGATTGGCTGGGCCATTCTACAGCTTGATTTTCTTTCTCTGAAAGCATTTTAGAGATTCCTTGGCTGTGTTTTGGATCATTGTCTTGTTGAAATGTCCACCCTGGTTTCATCTTTATCATCCTGCTAATGTAGATGTTGGACTGAAGCAGCTAATATTCATTTACAATGATGAAGGGCAGAGGGTTGCTGAAAAACTACTGAGAGATTTCAGCTACTGTCTGGGCTTTTCATGCCTTTCTACACCTTCCTTTTTTCATGTGTTCAATACTTTTACCCTGTGTCATTTTATTTTATTATGTATAACTTAATTTGTACACAAGTTAAATTTGTTTTCTTTGCATATTTGGATTTCTTTGGTTGTTACCAACATCCGGGAGAAAATCTCAAGATAACAGCACCATTAGGAATATGTTTTCTGAGAAAAACGGTGACATGAACAATACTTATTGTCCACGCTGTAAAGTAAATAAGAATAGTGTTAGTAAATGCAGATCAAGTGTTGACGAAAAGGATGCTCTCAAGAACAACTAAAGATTCATTTGACAACCCAGACAATAGCAATTAAAATCAACAAAGGAGCAATAATCTGTTAGTGCTATGACAATAAAACAACATTTGCTGTTCGAATTCCCAAATAAAATGCAGGGGAATTTGAAAGATTAGTCTTTGTTTCTCATCAAACGTAACAAGCCACAAAGCAATAATGTGCTGTACAAAATCAAGCAACATTTTGTTCATGTCACATTCATTAAATAGATTTGAACTACAATGAATTGAATTCATGCGTGTTCACTGGAACAGCATACACTAAAATATTAATCTTATGGTTTAATAATCAATATTAATTTGATCAAATGAAGGTACATACAGTGTCCACCCTTCACAAATCTCTCTTTTAAATGAATATTTTCTATATGATGCTTTACAATAATACATTTGTGTATGTACATTAGATTAGTCAGTACCAAACCCAAACCTGGAGTTAATCTAACAAAAAAATAAATAAAAAACTAAGATCACAGTCCAAAAATGATACCTAAATTAATATATTTAGGGAAAAATATTAAATAAAATTTTATTTAACAGGAAAAATCAGGAGAAACACAAAAATCATCAAATTTAGTTTCTATGTGGTGAAATCTAAAGTAATATGTAGACACACACGGAATCTGCGCGTGCAGAAATTCGCAGATTTCCGCAGATTTTTAGTCCTTCATTGAGTCTATTTATTTACTTGTATAAATGTGTGCAAATTTATATTTATTCCGTTTTTAAATAAATTTCAATAATATTATTGACTAATATGGAAATGTTCATTTGATTTATTTACACTACAGTTTGTAAAGTAATATTTTCTGTCTTTTAGTAGAGATATTATATGAGAGATTTGATTAGTTTACCAAATAAGTGGATCTATGTGAATTTGCATTGTAAACATTAAATAAAAGTTAAAAAGATATTAGTTTTTATTTCATATATTAAGTTTTTAGTTATGATACTCCCAAAATAATTAAGCATAAATCCACAGATTTTTTTTACAAAATTCTTAGCAGAAATAGCAAAAAATGTCCGCAGATTCCGTCTGGCCCTAGCGATATGTCTTGACTGATTGGCTCAGGAGTCAGACATTTATCCCAAACTGGCTTAGTGATGTCATATAGAAGCTATGGAAGTGACAGAATCCATGATGATGTCATAAAGGAATACAAAGATGTCAAAAAGGACCACTTAAACTACCAGAATTCAATTATGTCATAATGCAAACCATAATTTCAAATATGTTGTACATTTTGTAGTTTGTAATAGTTTTTTTGCAATAACTGTGCATTATCTTTCTATTCCTAAAGATGTGTTAGATGTTATTTAGATAATGGATATAACAGTTTCATTAAACAGTTTTGTTTAAATATAAAATATACATATATTATCTATATTCATTGAAAAAAGGATACAAATATTAATTTTCAAAATGAGGTCTACACATTTATGCTGAGCACTGTAAAACTAAACGTTTTAAGTGCTGTTTCACACATGCAGCATTTAAAAACACTGCATTTGCTTGAAACACATGCGTACTGAACTGAAAATCTCATACATGCACCATTACACCCGTACCCAATCTGATAAGCCATATACACACACCTCACAGCTACCCAAAACCACACACACACACAGACTGAAGGAGGTCAGTCTGTCCATCACAGTCAATTTTCCGCTACTCAGTCCAGCAGAGACACCCAAACAGCTCCTGTCAGCATGTCTTCCACGGATCTATGACTCGGGCCTCGTGCCTGACAGAGTGTGGAGGTGTGTGAGATTAACAGGCTGCCGGCATTAGTATGTGCTTGTGTGTTTGCCTGACACTGCCAGAGATAGTGAAGATTCTGTCACGCTGATCCAAAACACAGCAGTATCTCCAGTACCGTCTGATTTACAGATGTGTGTGAGATTATGATCACAGCTTTTTAATGATAAATTCAGATTCAGTGTAAGAAAGTAAGCGAGTTCAAGACTTTAGCGGCAAACTCATGCATTAGGGTGGAAATGATTACTCGACTTGAATGAATTAATATATTGTGATAATGAACATGCAGAATATTGATATCATCAGGGGCAGACTTAAGCAATAAGCAAGGTAAACATCCGCTTAGAACCCCGGGAATTAAAGGGGGCCCCAATGCCAAGAATTGCCTAAAGTAATTATATAGCTCATTTATAAATTTTTTCATATATGTTGTAAAATCTGTCTATAACCATTAAGATTTTAACTTTATTACTTCTTTACAAAACCAGGGGCCCTCATGAATAGTGGAACATTTCTTACATATTGCACATACAAAAATTAAAATCTAATCACAAATATGGCTTATTAACTGTAAATATAGTTAATGAACATGTTTTTTATTTGTCAATTTATTGTATTTAATTTTTACATTAAGAAGATAAAAGTTCCACTTAAAAGATATTTTTAATATGCAGTTTTTACAAAAAAAAAGTGAATAAAACTTTCTACAGAGAAAAAAATATCTATAGAGAAAGAGAATGTTTCAAGTTTCAATGCTTGGGCCCCATACCTGGACTTGCTTAGGGCCCTGGACATAGTGGGCACTTCAAAATAGAGTGAATAATTATTTATTATATTCACATATTCACATTATTTAATAATTATAATTATATTCAAGGCACAAAGTCTAATGGGGCAAAAGCATTAAGGGTGTGTCTGAATCCACCTTTTCTGTTTTAAGGACGGAAAAATACTGTTTGCGCCGCGGTCTAACAGCTTATTCTCTTAATGAGTTATGGGTGTGTTTTGAGAATAAACCAGAGTCTCATCTTCCATTTCCTTTAAGAGTCAGTTGCGTCGTGCCATGGTGCATTTGATATTTACATGGCGGACTTTGTAAGTGGAAAAACAGAATGCGTCACTATCGAGAAAACAGTTAAACAGACCATCTGCAGCGCGAGGATAAAGAACGAGCCTCCTCCATTTGGCCTCTTTACTTTCTCTTTACTTTTACTCTTTACTCCTTTACTTTCGTGGAGTAAGGAAACAGTGGAGTCTCACTCCACTGAAGACATCCATCAGCCTACATATTTAGTTTTGTTTGTTAAGCACAAAGGTTTGTTTCAAAACTATTTCTAAATTCAGTTCTAATTTCCAGCAAACGAACAAATGAACAATGTTAATGAAGTGTGGTCAAAATCTGATTACGATCTGCACAGGCTGAATCGCTGGGGATCGTGACAATTGTCATGGGATCTTTAGTATTATTATGGTTAAAAATAGGAATTTCTTTTTTTTTTTTTTAAGAATTACAATTTCACAGGGCGGCTAATTATTTTGCCTGCAACTGCTTATATGACTTATTATTATGCCAGACACCAACATTGTTGTCTCATTAAAAAAAGCCCTCAGTTTCTATGCCAACCTTTTGGCATAGAAAAAAATTCAACGGTTCTTTGAAATTACAGAACTTCCAGGAATCACATATCAACTATAATATAAAAGCAATAATGGATTACAATGCCAAATGCGTACAGTTGAAGTCAGAATTATTAAACCCCCTGAATTATTAGCCCCCCCCCCCTGTTTATTCATTTCTCCAATTTTACGGAGAGAAGATTTTAACACATTTCTAAACTAATAGTTTTAATAACTCATTTCTAATAACTAATTTATTGAATCTTTGCCCTGATGACAATAAATAATATTTTACTAGATATTTTTCAAGACACTTCTATACAGCTTAAAGTGACATTTAAAGGCTTCACTAGGTTAATTAGGCTAACTAGGCAGGTTAAGGTAATTAGGCAAGTTATTGTATAACAGGGGTTTGTTCTGTAGACAATCGAAAAAATATATAGCTTATAGAAGCTAATAATTTTAACCTTAAAATGGTTTTTCAAAAATTAAATACTGCTTTTATTCTAGCTGATATAAAACAAACAAGACTTTCTCCAGAGGACAAAATATTATTAGAAATACTGTGAATAAGTCCTTGCTCTATTAAACATAATTTGGGAAATACTTAAAAAAGAAAAACAATTCAAAGGGGGTTTAATAACTCTGTATAATAATTCAACTGTATATCAGTGCATCTTCACTATTCAGTGAATCAGTGAGGCAAGTCTTCCTCAACCATCATGTTGGTCTGTAAATTGTATTTTCAGAAACACCCATTTGGCGATAAAACAATCATAGACTGAGCTCTTCCTGTTCAGGCCAGTTATCCAGGTCTAAATCCTGTTAGGGAATTCAACTCAGCATGACACCATTCGGCGCCAGAAAGCCACAGAGACACTGAACATGTGCCAGTGTTAAGTGGCACGCAACGGTGTTCGTGCATTAAACTGTCTCAAGGATCAGTCTAATTTTAATGTATTTTATTATGGCCCATAAATAGCTCTAAATAGCCTTAAAATACATTGTGCTTTAATGTAATGCAGCTGTATTTAAACGCAACAGTGCTTTCCCTGCAGCACAGAATAGCTTAATAGTTCAATGACGTGTCTGAGTAACTTCACATACTCTAAGGTTACATTAGCATATACTAATAATGAACCAACGCATTTACTATATTTCCTCATCGTTATGACTCGGAGGTTGGCATACATTTGCATAATTTTGAAGCACAGAGATGCTTAATTTGCGCCCTGGTGTGACACTGGAGTAACGCGAAACATAATGGCAGATCAGGTTCACTATAGGGCTAAAAAACAGACAATATGATTCTGTTTTCCAAGTATGTGCCATTAAACAGCGACAAACTGGCTCCTGATGAAACAAAATACTGGCTTATATGGAATTACAGTTTTCATTATGATATAATTGAATTCTGGTAGTTTATTTTATTTATGACATCATTTTTTGTATTCCATTTTTTACATCATTGGTTCTGCCAGTTCCATAGCTTCTATATGACATCACTAGGCCAGTTTGGTATAAATGTCTGACTCATGTGAGCCAATCAGTCATGACAGATTTCACCACATAGAAAGCAATCTTCCTCAAATATTCTAAAACAAACTGTAAAATATATATTTTCAATAGTTTTATTATTTTAGATAATAAATGTAATGATTGTTTTACAGATCAGCTACAGAATATTTTAATAAAAAATGTAAACATTATGAGTGACACGGTGGCTCAATGGTTAGCACTGTCGCCTCACAGCAAGAACGTCGCTTGTTCGAGTCCCGGCTGGGCCAGTTGGCATTCCTGTTTGGAGTTTGCAAGTTCTCCCGGTGTTGGTGTGGGTTTTCTCCAGGTGCTCCGGTTTCCCCTACAGTCCAAACACATGTGCTGTAGGTGAACTGAATAAACTAAATTGGCAATAGTGTATGTGTGTGAATGAGTGTGTATGAATGTTTCCCAGTACTGGGTTGCAGCTGGAAGGCCATCTGTTGTGTAAAACATATTTTGGATAAGTTGGCAGTTCATTCCGCTGTGGTGACCCTTGATAAATGAAGAGACTAAGCCGAAAATGAATGAAAAATGTATATGTCTTGTATATGTATTGGTCTATGGAAAGCTATAATTGCAAAAGTTAGTTAACGAAAATAAATTATCTTCCTGTTACTTGAACAGTTACACATTAACTACAATAGAAATATAAGAAACTTCAGCCAGTTCCCAAGAGAATTTTTTTATCCAACCAAATATGTACGATTCAGCGATTCAACAAGAAGAGACAATACATACAAGAAGAGCTAATTATACATAGGAACTGTTAGTGCTTGTAGAATTAGGTGCTAGAGTAAAGAGGGGGGGGGGGGGGTATAGAGAGAAGAGTGTTTCAACAGGTGGTTTGTCAAGCCCACTCACCTGTGTGAAGCACAAGTTTTAAATGCATACATTTTTGTTTGTTTGTTCTAGATATATGGAGTGATTGTAAGAAAGTGTCTGGTGCAAATGTGCAAAACTGGTGCAAGAATCAGTTAAAGTGTCAGAGAGATGAAAGTGTGTTTTCTACAGGTGGTTTATCAAGTCCACTCACCTGTGTGAGGCACACTCAGAATTGCATAATGTTTTGAGAGAAGTCTGATGCTCTACCGACTTAGCTATCCGGGACCTATTTTACAGTATAAAATATTTACATTTTATCCATGTGAGACACACTAATAACTAAATGGCACAAGAATTTAACACGTCATGGGCATTCATGAGTAAATGTTGGCCTTTTCACATTCTCCAGATTTTCCTTTAAATGCACAATATCCACATCTGGGGAAAGAAATCACACTCTTACAGTATTAGAAACTATTTGCTCAAAGGATGCAAGTGTGCAGTATTTGCCAGTTGACACATTGTTTGCTAAATATTACATTCAATCAGTACACAGCTTAAAAAAACCTGTTCCTTTAAGTCAGGATACTAGTGTTTTGAGTGTCATTTGGTGTGATGTTGGTAACAATGTGCCACTAAAGTATCAAATCTAGACATATCTTGCAATATTAAGGTTTATGATTAATCAATTCATTGAAATGACAAGCTATAATTGGAGTTTGTGGAAGTTTACACGCCTACTCACAACTGCTAGTTAACTGGTACTTTAAATCTCCATCAGTGTGACTTTGACACCATCAAACAATTACCTTTTTAGTTTTGACTTAAACATAAGGTTCTATAATCATTTGTTACTCCACTGCCTGATTATAACAACCGCCTCGAAGGGATAAATGACTGTTCATTTACTCACCAGCAACCCATTCAAAATGTAGGTGGATTTTTAGGTGAAACTGTGGTGCTTGGTGATTCATAAAATTCAAGTCAAGCCATCCTTTTGAAAAACACAAACAAGACAATACAATGAGATCTTATGAAGTAAACTAAAAACTGAACATTATTTACAACATTATTACTTAAAAAAAAAAATCTTCTTTTAGTTCAGAAACCAGAACGTTTTCTTAACCAAGCTGGTTTGATGCCGCCTCAAATCTTTAGATTCTTAAAAAGGGTCTGACCTTGGAGATAAACTACAATCTATCTCTTGTTTGGCACTCCCATGCTGTGCTTTTTAGCGGTGTTGTTTGTGTCCATTACCACTGAGTGCCAAAAGGTATCTGGCATGGCATTTTACTAACTGGATGAGGAGAACATGTTCTTAATGCTAGCTGCTATTAGCTCAGGGGCCTTGTAGCACAATCTGACCCTGTGAACACTGACAAGAACACAAACCTGCCAAAACAAAACCCTCAAATTCTGTCTGCTAATGGACACACACATACACTTGTACAGCTATCTTTAAGGCGGCTTATTGTTATACTGTACAAACTGCATATTCTATACATCTCCACCAACCCTACCCCTAAATCCAAATCTCAGAAGAAAAAAATGAATTTGTACATTTTCAAAATATTTCATTCTGTGTGATTTATGAGCCATTTTCCTCATGGGGACCAAACAAAGGTCCCCACAAGGTCAAAAGATAGAGATAGGTAGAGATATTGCTATACTACAAGGAATACAAGGTGCGCTCACACACACACACGTACATAAAGACAGTGTGTGTTTAAGCAGGTTATATCCAGGCACTGACTGTGTGCATGTTAATAAGTAAATATGATAAATTTGTCACAGTCTTTGCTTTAGCACCCCACGCTAATGACAGTGGACACTAATTAAATGTAGACTAATGGAGCAGGACACCAAAGACTAATGGGATTTCAACAGACGTGGCCAGACAATGTGTGTGTGTGTTTCCAGAGAGATAAAGTATGGCAAATAAGGTTCTCAAGTAGCCAATGTGAGACCAGAGTGCATAATGCATAATAAGCTAACACTAATAAGCAACCTCAACAAGGAAAAACATGGACTGAACATATGGACAGACGGACGGACGGACGGACGGACGGATGGACGGACCGATGGACAAATGGATGGATGGATAGATAGATAGACCCAGCTTATAAGATACTATATATACAGACAGACAGACAGACAGACAGATAGAAAGACAGATAGATAGATAGATAGATAGATAGATAGATAGATAGACAGACAGACAGACAGACAGACAGACAGACAGACAGACAGACAGATAGATAGATAGATAGATAGATAGATAGATAGATAGATAGATAGATAGATAGATAGAAGGATAGCTAGATAGACAGACAGACCGATCCAGCTTATAAGTGTAATTCATTCAAGGGTCGAGCAACTGTATATTTATGATTTACTAAACTGAAACGACTCTTTACAGTCATGTGTTTACACACACACACACACACTACAGCATACTGTTTGGGATTGAAAAGTTAAAAATAAGTGACTCATAAGAGTCATTCCTTCTACAGCAGGATTATACTGCTCTACTGCAAGAATCATGAATTCAGAAATCATGAGTCAAAGTACACTACATGCACTTCATGATTCAGTTATTTAAAAAAAAAAGAGTCATTTCATAAGAGTCAATTATTCAGAAATCGAACTATTCTTATTGTGCTGTGTCGCACATTGTGATTCACTAAAAAGAACTAATTCATAACAGTCATTTTTTTTGGGAGTCAACTATTAATTGTGTTCAGGATTCATTTATAAGAAGATTAAATTTACACTTTTTGCTATACTCTAAGCTTATGAGTCACTATAAAGATTTGGCTCATAAAAATCATTTATTCAATTATCTGAATTTTGTTGAAACTTCTAGTGATCAGTTAAAAATAATCCACATCAAGCTCATAAAAGTCAGTCATTGACAATTTGAATTACACTTGTTGTGCATATATACGATTTACTATAAAGAAATGACTCATAGTGATCATTTAGTATTCCTGGATGAACAGGATGAAGCTGCCGACGGCTTCTGTTTCTTTTAGCACTACCAGCTGACCACGTACCTCCATTTGAATGGCTTTTACCAGTTTGCCCAGTGGCTTGTGGTAATGTGGTAAGATCTGAAAGTGTGGTAAAAATCAGGCAGCCGTGAGGACTTTTCTTTTTCTGGACTGCTTTTAAAACACTGTCACCTGGGTTTAGGGAAGGGGGTGTTCAGGTCAGTCAGTGCTTTTGAAAACACCATCGATTGGGTTTAGGGAAAGGGGTGGGTGGGGTTATCAGTCAGTTAGTCAGTCAGTGACTGCCTCTGGTGGATTTATGTGAGAACAGCAGGCACAAATGGCACTTGCGAGAAAAATTTGAGATCTGAAAAAGCATACACAGCGGCCTCTGGTGGATTTGCAAAAACAAAATCTGCAACAAAAAAAAATTGTACCTCCAGGGATGTATTTCACGATCTCCAGAAATGTATACAGGGGTACGTATCAATAAAGAGCCTGGGTTGACATTGCTGTTGATTCATTAGGCATTCATTCTGTAATCACACTACAATAATCATCAGCTTTATTTCATGCCATAGATTCAATAACAGAGAATATATAGGTATATATATATAGAGAGAGAGAGAAAGTTTTTCCTGGACTGGCTGAAGTGATAAAATGAATCTGAGATGCAATCGATGAAAGGCATTATGATCCAATTCTGTATTACAAGGAACATTTCACAATCTTAGTTGAAATGCTATATGAACTGAATTAGCTCATGACTTTTATAAGCATATGGCTTCAGTCACCACACACACACACACACACACACACACACACACACACACACACACACACACGGCATATGCTTGCTGATGTCACCTTCAGTTCATAAGCCCATAGGTGTCAGACAATAAAGCTAAGCACGCGTCTATACCGACGATACGGACACACATTGAGATACTCTTGCCAACTGAAATAATTGAAAAGCTTTCATCTGTTAGTAAAGCAATTTCCCTAATGTCTTCAGAGTCAGTGAAAGATGTGATGAATGTGACTGCTAATGGATCCCCTGTGAGGGAGAGGGATTAAAAGAGAGACGGAATGAAAATAGAAAGAAAAGAGGGGTTGATTGTGTGAAAGATGAAAGGAACGCAGGAATAAACAAAACAAAGACATGTCAAGTTTGAGTACATATTGTAGTGGTGTAACGAATCACACATCTCATGGTTCGAATCATACTATGATTTCTGAGTCATGGATCGTACCATTTTTCCCATAAGCAAAAAAGGAGGAGACAAATGTCATTTGCTTTACATTTAGTACAAGAACCTTTTGGTTTTAGCAAACAACCACTTGCTACTTTTGCTGATAATGCTACATGTATAAAACTAACATTATTATCTTGTACAACACATTTATTTTTTAGTCTCGTTTTCAATTAATGGTTTAATAATTCACTTATAAAACATTGTTTCATTACTAGATGTATTATTTTTGAAGAACTATTCAGTGACATATTTTTCATGGTTGTTTGTCACCATCTATTGGTTAACCAGTACTGTTGTGTATGCATTTTGTCTGGGCAGCTTAGATATAAAATTAAATAAAAAGTCAATATTTTTGTATTTTCATTAACATTGCAATCTTGTATACTGCTCATTTTGGGAAATCTGATCAGTAAATGGGTGTATAAATAATACATTTAGCAAATAGTAACTAGTAATAATAAAATGAGATGTATTAGTAATATTCATAGATATAATTGTAATTTAATAGCTGCAATTAGCTTACAATTTAAATGCTGAACAATTACTGGACTGTTTTAAAATAAAATACTAACTTTTTCTACATCAGAAATTGTGCATTTATTTGTGAGCTTTTTTGTAGCAATTTCTGAGGGAAATTTGTTTCACCACCAGTTTTTCAGTACTGTTGTGTTTGCATATTGTCTGGGCAGATTAGATATAAAATTTAATTAAATAAAAAAGCTATTATTTTTGTATTATCTATAACATTGCAATCTTGTATACTGTATGTTTCAGGAAATCTGATTATTATATGGGTGAAAAAATTCCGCACATATATAGGTCAGGTATAGTACTGGTAATTATAAGGCAGTATATGATACTCAATGGTTGTGACTCAGTAGTGACATCTAGCGTTAACATATTTACACAGCAGTATTATTACAGATCAAAGCACTCACGCATGAAACTGCTAAATCGTTCTTATGAAAACAGAGAGCTGAGTCATACTGGATGCTGAAATCTCTACCTCTTTTTTTCTGTTTTGCAGGAGAAAGTAAAGGCAGAAGTGACAGTAGAGACAGAGCCCTTCGCAGCTCTTCTCCGAAATCACAGGATTGGGAAACGCCCACAGGACAATCAGCCACGCCCACAGCCACGCCCAGTCGCTTTGGCCGCTCCTCCATAAGTCCGACCACCATGCTTGGAGGTGTGTCCAATTAATGTGACAGAAAATCTGAAAACATAAACATAAAAAAAAAGTCTGTAAAGAAATCACTATTACTATAAAACTGTACGGTATTTCATAGTCATTTTACAATTACTTGACAATAAAAATAATAAACATGATTGTTATTTAATCAAACTTCTATTAATTAAAAATAGGTTAGACAAATAGATAACATTAAAGATATAATATGACTCTATAATAGTATAAAGAACTTCTTTATGATCATTATAATTTCAAGTTATATAATAGTGATTATTATTAACTATTATTTAATCAAACATTTTTGTTAATTTGTAAATTATTTGTATGTATATACACACACACATATATATATATACATATACGTGTGTATATATATATATATATATATATGTGTATGTATATATATATATATATATATATATATATATATATATATATATATATATATATATATATATATATATATATATGTGTGTGTGTGTGTGCGCGCGTAGCTACTTATATATTTGACTTAAAAATCATAGTTTACTGTTGTGATTCACTTCAGATCCAGGTTGTTTCACTGCATGACTTTCTCAAATCCCACTATAGATAATGAGAAAACAACTGCAAAAACACTTTTGCGCTTTACATTGTGCATGTAATCAGATTTTTAAGAGCTCAGCCAGTTGTTCAGTCCAACTATATAGCCACTTTTTGACAGTTCACTCTCTATTTGCCTCTGTTTCTCTTCTTCCTTATAAGACATATCAATATTAAAGAATCATACTACGATGTTAAATATTTTATAATCTGCATTTTAATTTATTATTATTTATTATTATTTCACCAAACATGTAATAAATGTATACAAATATATAATAAAAAAAATGTAACCATATTATAACAATAATAATTGCATAAATAAATGCATACATAAATAAATTCAACTAAATTTAATTATCTTTATTTGTCCAGCCCTTTTAAAATGTAGATTGTGTCAAAGCAGCTTCACATGGAAGATTATAGTGAACTGAAAGAGTGTTCAGTTCAGTTCAGTTCAATGTGGATTAATATTCACTGCTGAGGGTCCAAACACTGAATAAGAATCCATCAATGCGCAGCTCTACAAGTCCCGAACTATGCAAGCCAGTGATGACTGGCATAAATACATAACTAAATAAATAAATAAATGTACAAATAAATAAATAAATAAATGTACAAATAAAGAAATACATAAATAAAGAAATACATAAATAAAGAAATACATAAATAAATAAACGCAATTTTAAAAAAAAATGCATAAATAAATGCATAAATGCACAGATAAATAAAATGTTATGTATTTCATAACCATCATTTTAATAATTATTATTTAACCAAAAATGTAATAAATTAATACAAATATATAATACAATTCTGTTACCATATTATAACAATAATAAATGCATAAATAAATGCATAAATAAATAAATGCATAAATAATTAAATAAATAAATGCATAACTAAAATGCACAAATAAATGCACAAATAAATAAAATGTTAAGTATTTCATAATCATTTTAATAATTGTTATTTATTATTATTTAACCAAATATGTAATCAATTAATACAAATATATAATTAAAATTCTGTTACTGTATAATAACAATAATGCATAAATAAATGCATAAATGCAAAAATAAATAAAATAATTAATGCATAACTAAATAAATACAGCAATAAATGTACAAATAAACAAAATGTTAAGTATTTTATAATCATCATTTTAATAATAATAATTATTAATATTTAACCAAATATGCAATAAATTAATACAAATATATAATAAAAATGATGTTACCATATTATAAGAATAAATGCATAAATAAATAAATAACTGCATAACTAAATTAATGCATAACTAAATGCACAAATAAATAAATAAATAAATAAATAAATAAATAAATAAATAAATAAATAAATAAATAAATAAATAAATAAATAAATAAATAAATAATAAACTGCTTGGAAAGTTACATTTTTAAATACATGTTATAAGCATCATGAAATGATCATTTCTGTTTCCATCACTTAAGCCACTCCAAAACACTTTTATCATGAACTGCTAATGTGAAAACAGTCTTCACAATTTTACAACCAGTTAAACAATATCCCATTTTCAGGCATTGCAAGAATGAACAGTGTTTTCAATGTGATTTCATAGCGGAATTTTCTCTACCCCCATAGAACCAAAAGCCGGTTGTAAACTTGGTCGCTCTGCGTCCACATCAGGAGTCCCGTCTCCAGTGGGAACACCCCAAAGACACGCGCCCGATGCCTCGGCCCCTCCATGCGGGACGCCGTTCCAGGTAGAACCCCCTTATTCCTCAGAATGATGCGAGATGGCATGCGTGTGGAGTTGTGGGCTCCTGTCTCCGTGTCTTTGACCTCTGACCCCCACGGCTGTGTGTAATTTTTCTCCTGTCTGCTGCTCTGCCGCTTCAGCTGCTGTGCGCTTCTTTCGGCGTTCATCATCTGTCCACGTAGATGCGTTTTGTGTGTGTTGTTTGTGTTCGGTCCAGATCAAGGCTGTCTTCCCATCATGCTCTAAAGAGTCTCTCACATTTATGTGCTGTTGAGGATGTTTTCATCCACTCTGGGGTGATATTGAGCCTTAATTTAGCCACGATTTTCTCTGTGTTTCAGCAAAAGGAAAGGTTTTTGGTGACAGATCTTATTTTGACATATATATTTTGGGAAAATGCTACCCCTTTGTTATGTTGGTGACTGTTTTTGCCCCATTGACTTCAATTATAATGACATTTTTTTGATTGCAAAGCCATAACAGCATATAAATATACTTTATTGTTGCTGGTTTTCCTTGTTGGGAAGAGGGAAAGTTTGTAATGTTTACAGTTAATCATCAGGTGCAGTGCAAAAAAAGCTTAGATTTGGTATAAGATTATATGATTATATGGAGTATAGTGTGTGTGCGAGTGTGAGAGTTTAATGCTGTGTTCACACAAGATGCGGTACTCCCGGATAAATAACGTTACTCGTGTGCAAATAGTCGCTTGAACATTTTGAGTTTACTCGCTTCATTCGCGCATCAAATCCGCTTCATTCGTGCATCAAATTCACTAAGCAATAGATGCGGATTTGTGTCATAGACAGGTCTGCCTGGTGACTGTAGTTTCGTTGCTAAATGACAAACATGGATTTTATTGAGAGAATAGCTGTGTTTATGTGCTTCAGGAAGGCTGATAAACAGCGTTGATTCATTTGGAGCCGTGCCTGAATCAACTAGATCCATTCAGAGGTGCACCCAGCCCTGTGAGTTTATAAACTCCTCCAGAAACTGTACCTGGATGATTGAACTTCAGACTGAGCCGAGCCCAGTTGTTGGTGTCAGCAAGAGGCACTTTGTCATAATCACGCCCCAACAAGAGTAAAGTTTTGATTGGTTAACGCTGTGCGAATGTCGCTGAAGTTCAGGTTTTCCAACGAGCGATTCGCTCATGTAATCGCACAAAAAAAACCCGCTCAATTTGTGACACGCTCGAATCGTATCATTCACGTCGCCTCATTCACGTGTATCATGCCGCAGGATCTCTATTCGTGTCTTTGCATTGACTTAACATGTAAATGACTCGCTCTTGATGCTTCTTTTGCGTCTGGTGTGAACGCAGCATAAGAGAGACCTTTCCACACTTACCTAGATATGTTTGAGAAAATAAAAAATAAGCAGCTCAGCTCTCAGAACAAAACAAACATGGTATGTATGCACACACACACTATCATTTATAAAAGTTTTACTCTATAATTTGAAGTTTTACCTCTTCCCAACTGGAAAAACCACCAACAATCAAGAATGCATGATTACATGGTGTCATGGCTTTACAATCAACAAATGTCATTATAATGGAAGACAACGGGGCAAAAACAGCCACCAACATAATGAATGGGTAGCCAATTTGTACACAAGGGTTAATCCGCCCTCAGTGAGTTTATGGCAAGAGATCCACAATCAGGGTTTTATATATCTGGCGGTTTAAGCACTTGAGAGAAGGTTTGACTGATGTAAATCTGAACGAGAGCCTTTTGAGAGCGACGGCGGGCAGCTTTACTCTCGACCAACAGCATCCTCAGTCTGTTTCGTCTCTATCTCAATGTTTCAGACACTGCTCTGATGTACAGACATCAAACATAGTAAGCTTTTCAAGGCGAGAAATTAAATTCTGAAATGCAAGGCTATGGATCCAAAGCAAAGACATCATGTCATGTACAAAAACCTACTGAAATAAATAACCATTTGGATTGATAGTTTCTAAAATAAATAAGAAATTATTTGGACTGCCAAATACAGTTGATTATATGTCTATACAGAATTTTAAAAGTTTGGGGTCAGCGAGATTTTTATTTATAATTATTTGAGTGATTAAAGGCCAATAAAGGGCCATTGCTTATAACATTTACCACTTCCTAGCTCAGTTAAAAATGTACTAGTGTCATGCTAAATGAGGGTAGCATCACCCAGCTACACGACACACATGCTATTTTATAATATTGTGTTAACAAGTTGTGTTAGCAACATTCTAAACTAGTTAGCATCACGTTAATAATGTTACTTTTTTCTTTAAAATCATGCTAGCATCATGCTAATCACAGCGTTAAAACAAGCTAATTGTGTGAGATCTGATCTAAGCAGCATGCTAATTTGATTGCTACCAACATGATAAACTTGACATTGTGTTAACATTAAGCCAGCAGCATTATAAATCAGTTAGCATCATAATAATGTTACATTTTTCTTTAAAAAAAACATGTTAGCATTATGGTAACATGCTAATCATTGTGTTAAAAACAAGCTATTTGTGTGAGAGCTGATCCAAGCAGCATGCTAATTTGATTGCTACTAACATGCTAAACTTGACTTTGTGCTAACATTAAGCTAGCAGCATTCTAAATTACTTAGTTAATAATATTAAATTTGTCCTACAATATGCTAGCATTATGCTAACATGTTTATCATTGTGTTAAAAACAAGCTAATTTTGTAAGCACTGATCCAAGCAGCATGTTAATTGGATTGCTACCAACATGCTAAACCTGACATTGTGTTAACATTAAATTAGCAGCATTCTAAATTAGTAAGCATCATGTTTATAATGTTAAATGTATATTAAAATTATGCTAGCATTATGGTAACGTGCTAATCATTGTGTTAAAACAAGCTAATTGTGTGAGCACTAATCTAAGCAATTTTTCCAATTTGATTGCATACCAACCTGACATTGTGTTAACATTAAGCTAGCAGCATTATTAATTAGTTAGCATGATGTTAATAACGTTGCATTTTCTTGAAAAAAAATATGGTAGCATTATGATAACATGCTAACCACTGTGCTAATAACAAGCTAATTGTGTGAGAGCTGATCCAAGCAGCATGCTGATTTGATTGTTACCAACGTGCTAAACTTGACATTGTGTTAACAATACGCTAGCAGCATTCTAAAAGTTAGCATCATGTTAATAATCTTAAATCTTTGCTAAAAATATGCTAGCATTATGCTAACATGCTAATCATTGTGTTAAAACAAGCTTATTATGTGAGAGCTGATCCAAGCAGCATGCTAATTTGACTGCTGCCAACAGGTTACAATTTGTAGCAGCATCATAAATTAGTTAGCATTATGTTATTAATGTTGCAGTTTTGTTGAAAAAAAAATATGGTAGCATTATGATAACATGCTAATTATTGTGTTAAAAAACAAACTAATTGTGTGAGCACTGATCTAAGCAGCACACTAATTTAATTGCTACCAACATGCTAAACTTGACACTGTGTTAACGTTAAGCTAGCAGCATTCAAAACTACTTTGCATCATAATAATAATTCCTGAAAATATGCTAGCATTACACTAATGCTAATTATTGTGCTAATAGGCTAATTCTGATAACTGATCCAATCAGCTTGTTGATTTGATTGTTACCAACATGCTTGACATTGTGTTAAGAATAAGCATAAGTTAGCATCTTGTTAATAATCTTAAATCTTTTTTTAAAATATGCTAGCATTATGCTAGCATGCTAATTAATGTGTTAAAATAAGTTAATTGTAATAACTGATCCAATCAGCATGTTAATTTGATTGGTACCAACGTGCTAAACCTGAGTTTGTGTTAACATTAAGCAAGCAGCATTAAAAATTAGTAAGCGTCATGTTAATAATGTTACATTTTTCTTTAAACTAATTCTTAATGAATAGACAGTTACAAAGCACATAATTTATTTAAATAATTTTGTCTTGACTGACATTTTAGTGCAATTTTATGCATCTTTGTTTAATAATAAGAATAAAAATATATTAAGCATTAATAAAAGTATTCGTTCATTTTAAATTGAAATCTTAAAGACCCCAAACCTTTGAATGGCAATTTACTGTAATTTCATTAGTTTTATCTAATATATGCTTATTTAATGTTTAAAAGACAGCCATAAATAAAGCGTCACTTTAAATAAAAGAAAGCGCTCAGCATTTTCTATCGAGTCTGTTTGATGTGTGTATATTTGTATCTAGATGTGGCATTTATATCAGTGTCAGATGTCAAATGCTCTCTCCTGTTTTGTCTGTGTGGCCTTACTTGAACCAGTTTTTAGAGCGACTGTATTATGTACAATAATCCTGTACCGATGATTGCTTTTCACATTGACGTCACTTTCACAAGAGACTGGGGAGTCAGTTACACGATTTAACACACACTTACCAAAACATGTTCATTATATCACGTCTTACAAAAGCCACACACCCACTCTTTATAGCGACACAATCCAGTCCAATACAAAACAGATATCTGACACACATTAGACACTGTACAGCCATGCTATTTCTTTATCTCGGTATTTAATAGTAACATAATAAAATGCATTTCGTATGTTATCTGATCCGGTCTCACTCCCCAGTTTGTGTTTGATTGTTAGTGACTGTAATTGAACTAACCCAAATAAAACCTTAAACTCGAGGGATAAAACTAACCCCATCAAAACAAAAAGCTAAATAAAACCTTCAAAAGTGATATCTTCTCCTATTCTCCACTGTATTTTCTGTGTCTGTCTGCTGCTTTCTTCCTCAAAAGCACAATCGTGTGTGTGTGTATGTGTGTGTCTGTGCATGTCTGAGGTATATGCTCTGTTACAAAACCTAGTCAGCAAATCTCAGTTAGTTTAGGCAGCAGTGCATGCATTTGTGTAGAGGACAATCCCACAATGCATCGCTACATGCTATATGACACAAAGATGTCTGCCTTTGTAGAATCAGTGTTTCAAACTACTCAGAGATTTAGAAAGCTCTCTTAGGGTATGTTTACACAACACCATTTGTAACTAAAATGTCACAATTGTAAAAAAATTTTGTCATAATTTTGCACTATAACTTGGTTATAGTAAACTTTTAAAGAGGATTTCACCAGCATGGACCACACCACACTTTGAACTAAACCTTATTGTAGGGTTGTAGGGATGAAAGGGATGGTAAGGAAACAGTGGGATGAAGGGGAAAGGGAAGAAAGAGGATAAACAGTGAACATGCAGGTAGGTAGGTTGATGCCCAGAACCTCAGAGTGGCGGTACTGTCACTGTAATATTTTGGTAGAGTGATTGAATCCCCTAATTCAACCTAGAAGGGAAAAGAACGTTCTAAGCCATTTCAGTGTGGTCATGACATTGGCCCATGAACATTTCCTGCTTCTTATCAAACTATTTTGTAACGGTAACAAGAGGCATTTCAATCATAACATAATGTTAAAACAGCAGTCATAACATTATTTGTCAATATGTGGATCCTTCTGCATTCTCTGAAGCTGTTGAAATTAAAAATGTAAAACAGGAAATACATTGGCACCATTGATTTTATTTACATCCATCAAAATGGTCTATAAGGATAGTTAATGGGAAGCAAGGAAATAGAGGGAGGGAAGGTGGGTTTAAGAGAACGAGAAGAACAGTGCTAGAGGGCTGGTCTGCCTTAAATAAGTTTTAAATAAGTCCCTATAAAGGAATAGGTGAAGTAGGTGATTGATTAAGGAGGCAAAGTGAGGCGTGGCTCCGCTGCCGAACCTTTGTTAACAAGTTAACTTCATGTTTTTGAAAACAATAACTGAGCGTTCACACCAAAGGCGGTGATAGCGTCAAAGTTCGCTCTGGCCACCCTGGTGACAACGCTGTCTGCCTTTACAGCTCTGGTGGCGAGAGCGTCAAAATTATATATATATATATATATATATATATATATATATATATATATATATATATATACACACACACACACACACAGTTAAAGTCAGAACTATTAGTCCCCCTGAATTATTAGCCCCCCCTGTTTATTTTTTCCCCAATTTCTGTTTAATGGACAGAAGATTTTTTTCAACACATTTCTAAACATAATAGTTTTAATAACTCATTTCTAATAACTGATTTATTTTATCTTTGCCATGATGACAGTAAATAATATTTTACTAGATATTTTTCAGGACACTTCTATACAGCTTAAAGTGACAAAATAAAATAAAATCTGATAAAATCTGCAGGACAACGGCCCTCCAGGACCAAGTTTGGACAACCCTGATGTAAAGGGATGTGTTGCTTTAGTTTTCTTTTCCTGATTAGGAGATTTAATTTGCAAAGTTTGCAGTGAAAATGTCTAACAGCTGTTGTGAATTGTCTCTATTTACACTAAAAAGCTTAAAGTGCAGTTTTTAACATCAAAAGTGAACAGAGCAGACCCATAAGGCACACAACATCAGAAGACGTTAATATAAGGTTAGATTTGGGTTGTGATATGGGGTGACCAAAGTTCAATGTATGTTATTTTGACGTCCAATTATGACTGACCAAAAACGTTGATCCAACATCTTAAGCCAACATCATATTGACATCAAATACTGACATTTATTCGTCAGGTATGTCAAAAAAAACAACAACGTCTGATGGACGTCATAGTGGTAACATCCACAAAATGTCAAGCTGTAACATCATAAGACGTTGATATTTGGTTGTTTTTAGATTGCGCTGGAAAGTGACCAAAATGCAATGTCTATCCAACATCAACCTGATTATCATTTTCACCAAAAATGCTATGCCCCACGACGTTGGGGTACAACTTCAATCTGACATCACTGACGTCCTGTGCCTGCTGGGGAGATCAACATCTGATAATGCAATTCACCATAAATAAATAATCTTAATTAACGGATATTTGTTAGTGTAAGAAACAAAACTTTTTAATTTTTATTGTTATGTAAACATACCCTTAGAAGGCAGCTATATACCTATATACAGGATTCAGTTCACTAGGAGTTGAAACAGAGCCATAGTGTATGCTTATGAGCTTTTGTGTTGCCTATATAATTGTTTATTCTTTTAATCAGTGTGATGCATGGGCATATATTGCGTGTATGTGTGTGTGTGTGTGTGTGCGTGTGCGCGAGAGAGAATTAAACTCAATGCCAGTACCACTCCGACAGTATTAAACTACATAAATAATTGAACACATCCTGTATTATTAAAGAAGCTGTGAACGCCTTCAAAAAATGATATATGGGCTGCAAAACTCAAAAGTCAGCTCTGCATGCATCAACATTATCTCACCCTTGCCGCCCATTAGATGCCCCCAATGCCCTGGGCATGTGGGGACAGCACCATGATGGAGATGATCGAGAAGAAACGCCACCTGTGCAAGGAGATCAAATCCAGACAGAGGTGTCCGGACAAAGCCCTGTGCAAGCAGGAGAGCATGCCCATCCTGCCCAGCTGGAAAAAGACCAACGGGGGCAAGAAATACGGGCCTCCTCCATACTCCACCCAAACCACTGTCTTCTGGGACACTGCTATATAAAGAGTGACCAGCAAACTACAGCCATGGAGATACTACACTGACTGAAGGGGGGTGGGGGGAAGGACGTGTCCAAATACTGATTGACAGCTGGCAGGACTGCTCAGTGAATGGTTGCTGTTTATATTTGATATTTTTATATGGGAGATAACTGTCTTAATATTAAATATGATTAGCGGTTTTATAAAGAAGAACTCTCTGAATGAGATCTAAGAGTGAAAATAGAACACTTTTACCCATGAGATGATATTTGTCCTCTTTGAAATGGTATTTCTATTTATTTTCTATCCTTTTTTGGGGGAGGGGGGGTGTTTCTATATTTGGCACTCATCCGTGTGTCTGGGGAAATAATCTATAATAATGTGTGGTGAAATACGTGCAGTAATTCCATTGAGAAAACATTGTTGTTTTTGATGCCTATGCATTTTGGTTAAACGGCATGGATGGCGCTTTTTTGTTCATTGTCTGTTTTTTCTTATGGAGAGTTTATTTGGAAATAATATATTTTTGGTGTCTGTATTTTAAATGTGATGTGTCAGGCTGTCGTTCCTATGACTTCTGGGTTGGACTTGAAAGGCGATCGGCCTGGATTGTGAGATATTAGGTGGGTTTGATTATTGGATCGAGTTATGAGATTGCTGGGTTATTGAAGTAGGGATCAGGGTGTTTAGTCAGATACTGGGCGTATGGTGAGCAGAACTGTTTTGTTTTGCGAGGTGCATTCAATCGTGAGCATTGTGAACTCACAAACACACGCTAATATCAGCTGCTTTTTTGGCCTAACATTTGGTGCTGTTCAACTATTTTCTTGAATGTTCATATTTAAAAGCTACATGACAGTCATAGATGCACATGAAATGTGTAAGGAAATTAGCACGGGTGGTTTACATGAGTAGTCGGTTTGCACATGATCGGGAATAGGATGATGAAAAATCATAAATCTGTTCCTATACTGTCAAATAATAAATCTTGAATACAGACAACATCCTTTTATGAAGCACTATGCAGACATACTGTCAGTTTACACGCTCATATATCATTTGGGCATGAGTCAAGGGCAGGCTAGAGGGAATATCATGCTGAAAAGACTCGGAAAGAAAAGAGCAGGCCACCATTTACTCTGATCAGATGCTGTGCATCAAGGCTACACTCAGCTTTACCACGCAATCAAATAGCCATGCCACTGCATTCAAGCACACTTGACTTTGTGTGAGCTAGTTAACAAAAGTGCTTTACCACTAGCAAGCCAAGCACACTTCTGAAATGGCAGGATAGTAAATGCATTTCTTTGTATAATGTATGTTTAAATTGATGCTAATATCAGATCACAATTTTATAATTTTATGTTTTTTCATGATTTGGAATAACATCTGACCATTTGGGAGCAAAAAAACTTCTTGGTCTCACAGCAAACCCCTAAACATAATCAGATTCATAACTGATCATAAATAAATTGTAAGAAAATATATAAATCTGAATATTTAAAATCCATATCAGATGACTTGGGACATGAAACTAACCCACTCTCACAGAACAAAGCAACTATTTTACATTTTTCAATTTTTAATACATTTTTATGGTTAAAAAAAGATGAAAAAAAAAAACATGAAGCCCTTAATCACAACTGCCACTGCATATAAGCAGATTCTACAAAAACATGATTGCAATACTGAAAATACACAAATGATTGAAATGTACATACAAAAACTCAATTAATTTTAAACTCTGATCAGACAATTTGGAGTTTTGGACAAAAATATAATAATATCTCATGGTAAAACATAAATATTTCAAATTCCTTTAAATTAGTTTCTAACTTACACAATCCAACAATCTCATATGATATTAAACCATTGAAAAAAAGGAAAGCATGAAGGTCTGCCTCTAACATAATCATTATTTGGCTTGAACAGAATGAGATTCTGGTTTTGAAACTCTGATAGCACAAATACAATTAAGACTAGCCCAGTCTCACGAGAAAATGTAACTATTTTAACTTTTATAAACTGGTGACTAATTTTTAATGGAAATAAGATACAATTAAGATAAAAACACACACTACTATATCAACATCACTGGGCATAAGCATGAAAACATACAGATGAGATTTATGTGAATTATCCACTAAACATAAATACCCATGTACTCAAACTGTCGCAAGATTATATTGGAAGAAACATATTACAAATGTACACAAACAGATGCATGGCTAACACTTTAAATTTGTCATTAAAAGAATAAGTCCTCAAACCCATAAACAACTTTAATATTTGTAAGGATTAAAAGTCTTTAAAAAGGTCTGTGGTTAGCACAAGCTCAATATGTGTTTACATTGTATTCTACTGTTTAAATACATCAGTTATACCCCACACTAGGGCTGTGTGAAATCGAAATCGAATCACAATCACGATTTGAAACATTGAGATTAGCTAATTGCAAGAGACCACGATTTAAAATATATATGTATTATATTATTTCCCCCACCCAGAGCAAATGCGTGACTGCCTTACTAGCCAACTGAGCAAGCACACTTTTGTTCTGCCCAGTCAGAATTGCCCAACCGAACTATGTGGGAAGCCCACAATAAAACAAACAAACAAGAAAGTGCGGACAAGTTTGATGATGGCTTCTGCCACTTCAAAAGCATTAATAGACAAATTTATATCAAAGAAAAACAGCATGTCCGTAATATGGGCATATTTTGCTTTCAAAGTCACAGACATTGAACAAAAACAGGTCATTTGTAAAAGCTGTTGCAGAATTGTTGCCAAAGTATGAAGAAATACAACAACCAGCACCTAAAAAAGCACCACGGGCAGCTATACAAGGACCATCTTGCAAACAGTCAAGTAAAAAGATTGGCAATGACACTCAATAGTAGCTAGCGAGAGCAAAGTACAGTTTCAGAGTTTGATAACTAACGCCATAACTCACTACTGTTTCCTCTAGAGAAAAATGAGTGTTTAATTTCTGAATATTTATAAGCAAATTTGAATAAAAATTGGAGGGAACATCTTTTCAGTTCCGTTTTTTAACTAACACACTGCATTTTAGCAATAAGAAGCTAATAGAGAATACAGATACAGAATATTGCGCTGAAGCTTGACTACAAAATGACAAAATTGACTACAAAAATCGCAAACCAAATCGAAATCGCAATATCTGTGAAAAAAAAAATTATTAAAAGAAATTAAAAATCTCAATTAGATATTTTCCCTAAATCGCACAGCCCTACCCAACACAAATTTATAAAAAGGAAAAAGCTAACAAGTGGCTAAATGAGCTAAATAAGCTAAATCAACAGGTCCAAAAACGACTCACCTTGCGTTTAAACTTTCTCTCTTGCAAACTATTTCAACTCAAACTTTCCAAATTGAAGATTTTAAACAAAGACTAAACAACTTTTTGTCACTGAAGTAAACATGTAACAGTTTATGTTAACAGTGCCCCTTGTGGCAATGCTCAGAATGCAAAGTCTATTGAATTCCAAACCACAACAATGCCAGAAATCAAATATAATGTTCTTGCAAAGAAATCCAACTCAAATTCAGTGTAAAAATAAAATAAAAAAATTGTAGAGATATTAATTTACCATGCTGAAGGATCTACAAAAAAATGCATTTATTGTACTCACAGTGCCCTTTTAAATGTTCATCTATCACTATATGGTAAAATGGACTAGCCAATGAGCAGTGATCAAGTATTGGTGTCATTTAGCAATCGACTGGCTTTGCTGTCACTGATTTTAAGGGACCAACAAAGATGTTTATCCCAGTTACAAACATCAAACTGTTTTACACTCAATGTCATTGTGTTTGTCATAGAGTCACTGTCTCCTGTTTAGTTCTTTGCACTGCTGTGGGTGGGACGAAGATGTCATGCTGATGCTCTGATTGATTGATGTGTGCTCAGGTTTGATCAAGCGGCACCCCTAAAGATAGGGGCTATTTGACTGAAGCCCCTCCCCTCGCAGCCATTCCCATTGCACAAAACACAAAAACAAACACTTAAAGAGATGCTTCACCCAGAAATGAAATATTTCCTCCCTTTCCACTTGTTCCAAGACCTGCTGAATTTCCTTGTTGTGTTAAACACAAAAGAAGATATTTCAAAGAATGTTGAAAACCGTTTATAAATCAATGGCTTCTGTTTTCCAGCTTTCCTCAGTAAGTCAGTAAGGTTTGGAACCAGGTGTGTAAATAAAATGAGAAATATAAATTTTTCCATAATATAATATACAGTATCCCTTTAACATTAAACCAACACAGACACACTCTCGCTCTTAAAATGTACAGATGCACATTAAATACAGACACTTTAAAAAACATACCAGCATACACATGTACAAAAGCTGGCATCCAAGTAAAAAGAATTGCCTTGGAGACCTGGGTTCACTGTGACTTAAAAAAAAGGGAGGGGCTTAAAGGTCAGGCAAATTACGTCATAAAGGTTTACAAATGACTGTAAATCATTCTACAAACTAACACAATGTCAGTACAATGGAAATATATAACAATGTGGTAGTTAAGAGGTAAAAAAGACCAAAAACAGATGGGTACTCAGTTCCACAAATCTCAACATGCAGTACTACAGCATACCAGAAGAGGGCGGTAACAGTGTTCTTCATATCGCTGCGTTTACAGTTTTCAGATTGAAACTTCATGAAGAAGGGAAAGTATATCCTTTTAAATGCATTACATTTACACATTATGCATCATAGTAGCATAAAGCCAAACTCGTCACCTACAAATTCATAACTTTGGAGTAAGCAAGTAGCTATCATTTAACAAAACTCAAGGTGTGCAAATGATTAAGGGTCAATATTAGCATGTAAAACACACTGGATGTGTATTTTGAAAGTCTGCAGGACAAAATCATCCAGGTAGGGATTTTATTTTTAATTGGGAAGCACAATTCGTATCATGCAAACTATATAGGGTGCATAGTATACAATTACAGTATACAGTATACAAAGTATTAGGACGCAGCCATATACAAACTAGGATTCATGTTATTATAGTGTGCAGCTGTCGGTTTCTGGATGCTCTGTTCAATTTCTCCAGAGGGAAACTGATTTACAAAATTCATTCATTCATTTTTCTTGAGCTTAGTCCCTTTATTCATCAAGGGTCGCCACAGCGGAATGAACTGCCAACTTAACCGGCATATGTTTTACGCAGCGGATGCCCTTCCAGCTGCAACCCAGTACTTGGAAACATCCATACACTCTCACATTCACACTCATACACTACAGCCAATTTAGTTTATTCAATTCACCTATAGCGCATGTCTTTGGGCTTGATTTACAACAATATCTGATAAAACCTTAAAGCAAGCCTATTATGAGCACTGAGGTTAACCAAACAAAATTAGCATATTTTGACATTTATTTGATTTATATTGTTTGTATAGACACAACTAACTACTTTAAAGAGATAGTTCACCTCAAACCGAAAATCTGAATACGAAAAAATATATATTTTGAAAATGTTAGAAACCGGTAACTATTGACTTTCAAATTTATTTTTTTGACTATTGAAGTCAATTAGGGCTGTGCGATAAATCGAAATTGAATAGTTTAGTTAATCGCAAGAGGCTGCAATATGAAATATAAATGTATTATTTAATTTCCCCCGCCCAGAGCAAATGCTTGTTTGCCCAATCAGACTTGCACAACCGAACTTCGCCCACAATAAAAAAAAAAGAAAACAGACAGGAGAGCGCTGATAAGTGGGATGATGGCATCTGCTGCTTCAGAAGCATTAACAGACAAATTAATATAAAAGAAAAACAGCATTTGTAATATGGGAAAATTTTGGTTTCAAAGTCACAGACACCAAACAAAAACAGGTCATTTTTAAGAGCTGTTGCAGAATTGTTGCCACAGATTACAAATTATTTAGCTGCAGCTTGACTACAAAATTAAATCGTAAATCAAATCGCTATTGCAATATCTGTCAAAAAAAAACACACAATTAGATATTTTCCCCAAATCGCACAGTGCTAAAAAGTCAATGGTTACCGGTTTATAACATTCTCCATTCATAGTTATTGTATCGAAACTTTTACTGTAGGTATACACTTAATAACACAAAATAACCTGTTTTTAATTTAAAAAAAACTTAAATTAATAGAAAATGTTTAGTTTAGTTCTTTTATGATAGTTATATTGTTAAACAGCATTTTTTTTTTAAATCATGGACATACTGTCAGTTAAAAGAAAATCTGTTTTTATTTTACGGTAAAAAGTCTGTGTAATAAGCTGCCAGTACTTTTTCAGTTTTCTTTTTTTTAGAGTGTATCTTTATAATTATATTACTTAATTACACTATATACTATACTTATTTTGACTTTTTTTATTTTCATATACATATATATAAAGTTTACAACACTGAGATTATCCATACAGCTGGTTTGGTTCATGACAACCCCCTATGGAAAATTGAAAAGTAAAAATACATCCGGAAACCACTGTTGCTGAAGATATGAGCAGATACTAATGCACTCGATAGTGAATCTAACCATTAGTCTTTTATAGTTTCTAAAATGCTATGAAGACCAAAAGCCAAAATGGGGATATTCAGGTTTCTGAAAGGAATCTGAAACCATTTTTGTACTGCAAGTTTAGCTACAGATCTCAGTACCAGGCATATATGATCATCTAGAGCAGAGATGCCCAAAGTAGGCCCATGGGAACCTTTGATTTGGCCCACCATCTCTTGTGAAAAGTGAAGGAGAATGATGGGGAGGTGGTTGGGGTGAATGCTTTTGACAGAGATCGTCATTTCGAATTTAATGTAGCCTTTTGTTTCTTTGTTTTATTGCTGAGCTACAAAAAAAAACAAATTTAATGATTCAATTAAATGTTCTAAATGAATCAGACTTTTAAAATGTAAATACTTGACAGATAGAGGACGATGCACAAGTCTTCTTTGAGCAAATCAATGTGAAGGCAGGAGCAGCTCAACTAGTGTATTCAGCATTGAACTCCATTGTGCTATAAATGGAATTGTTTATGTTTTAAGTGTAATAAGTTCAGTATAAAATGTTAAAAATGATACTGGATTAGTTATTATGATTTAAAGCAACATTTTTAGGAAATTCCCCTTGGAAACTTTATTGTAATATGATTTGGTTTGTGGCCCTTCAGAGAAAAAACTTTGGGCACCCCTGATCTAGAGTCACAGAACCTGAAACGAATGGTTCTAGAACACCTGAGATGCAAATGGAGATCTTTGATGCATTTGATTGGTGAAATGTTGTGATATGCTAAATGTTTTTAAATACGGGTTTTCGTGGCATACATTACAAATGCTTCGGGAGATTGTTCTAAAGTGAAAAAAGCCAATTATTGTTCCTCCAGAGTCGTTTGCAGTAATTTTCCAGTGCACTTATTTTTTACCCATACAATGGGATCTTCTGATAAACAAAGCAGTTTGTTTCCTAAATGTCCGAGAGAGAGAAAAAAAGAACAGTGTATACTTCATAACTCAAAACAATGATATAATATGTAAGATAACATTTCAAATAGTGATTTACACATAAAAGTTCTCATTCACACACACACAGTCTATCTTTGCAGTTTTTTGCAGTGTGTAAATATTCTCGTTTAATCAGTGGACGCGTTTGTTGCACTATGGAAGTGTGACATAAGCACAGTGCTGTCCAAGTGTGTGTGTGTGTGTGTGTGTGTCTTTTGCACTCAGAGTGTTGCAGTCTTTACCTTTTATAGTATTTTTATTTTAGGATGTGGACAAAAAACAAGAGTACAAATGAAAAGAGTATGCTTATTGTATCACTGTCTTTCTTTTGAAATATTTACAGAGTATGACAGAAATAAATACATATGTTTTTGCATATCGCTGTTGTTTGTCTATTCATTCAGGTCTCGCTTCTCCATTTATATGATTTAAAATAAAACACAGTAGAACATTCACTCATTCATTCATTCTTTTTCTTTTCGGCTTAGTCCCTTTATTAATCAGTGGTCGCCATATAGCTGAACCACCAACTTATCCAGCATATGTTTTACGCAGTGGATGCCCTTCCAGCCACAACCCAACACTGGGAAACACCCATACACTCTTGCATTCTCATACATACACTACAGACAATTTAGTTTATTCAATTCACCTGTACTGTATGTCTTTGGACTGTGGGGGAAACCGGAGCACCTGGAGGAAACCCACACGAACACGGGGAGAACATGCAAACTCCACACAGTAATGTCAAATGACCCAGCCGAGGCTCGAACCAGCGACCATCTTGCTGTGAGGTGAACGTGCTACCGTGACGCCAACAGCAAAACATATAATGTGAAATATTGTTGCAATTCATTCATTCATTCATTTTCTTTTCGGCTTAGTCCCTTTATTAATCCGGGGTAGCCACAGCAGAATGAACCGCCAACTTATCCAGCACATGTTTTACGCAGCGGATGCCCTTCCTTTGGGAAACATCCATACACACTCATTCACACACATACACTATGGACAGTTTAGCCTAACCAATTCACCTGTACCGCATGTCTTTGGACTGTGGGGGACACCGCAGCACCCGGAGGAAACCCACACTAATGCAGGGAGAACATGCAAACTCCACACAGAATCGCCAACTGACCCAGCCCAGACTCGAACCAGCGAGCCTCTTGCTGTGAGGCGACAGCACTACCTACTGCGCCACTGCGTCGCCTGTTGCAATTCAAAATAACTTTTTTTTATTCTTTTGATGTCAAAGTCTTTTTATCAGCAATTATACCAACATTAGCTGTCACATGACCCTTCAGAAATGAACTGATCTATTTTTTAAACCCAATTTTGTGGCATTCTGACACCGAACACTTTCAAATAAATGAAGATAATGAATGTAATATCAATATCAACAACTGTCTTTCATGATAGTGTACACAAGTGTTTTATAACTCAATGCAAACATGAGAATTAAAGGTGAATCAGGCCTAAACACTATTTTGTAAATAATTTATAGCTATATTCTACTTGTATAAGAGGTGGCACGGTGGTGCAGTGGGTAGTGCTGTCACCTGACAGCAAGAAGGTCGCTGGTTCGAATCCTGGCTGGGCCAGTTGGCATTTCTGTATTGAGTTTGCACGTCCCCCCCATGTTTGTGTGGGTTTCCTCCTTCATGTGGGTGCTCCGGTTTACCCCACAGTCCAAAGACATGCGCTATAGGTGAATTGAATAAACTAAATTGGCTGTAGTGTATGAGTGAGTGTGTGAATCAGTGTGTATAGGTGTTTTGCAGTACTGGGTTGCGGCTGGAAGGGCATCCGCTGTGTGAAACATGCTGAAATAATTGGTAGTTAATTCCACTGTGGTGACCTTTGATAAATGAGAGACTACGTCAAAGGAAAATTAATGAATGAATGACTCCTTGTATATCTGACAAAAGTGTTCACTAACCTCGTCTTGGCAAGACTGCTCCATATTTCATCTGTATGTGTAAGTATGCGTTTTTTGTTGGTACTTTGTTTAAATGTCTGGAAAGAAAGATTTCAACAAACAGACAATATATGATTGTCGGATTCATCAAAATATGTTATGCTTTTTTATATAAAGAGCAATTTTATGCAATGAAATCGAACATTTATCATTTTTCATTACTTTATAAACTAGGTGGTTAGCAAGCTAAATAATTAGCTAGTTAGCTTAGCATATATTTAACAAATAATAGTCAATTCTTGATTACAGATTTCATGATGGAAAATGTAATGACGTATACTAGGTTACTCCGTTTGGGTAATGTATTCCAGTCAGGATGGGCAGTATTTATGATACATGTATTTCAAATACAGATTTTAAATACAAAATAATATTTAGTAATTTGTATTGATTGGGATAATGAAAATTGGTTAATGTTTTGTATCAATATACCTTAGCGTCTTGTATTTTTAAAATACTTTGTAAGAAATCTACTTGATAACGTCATAAAACCTGACCTTTAATAGTGGTGTTTTCAAACTAGAATCAAACTAGAAAAATTGATTCATATTGAAGAATTTGATCAATACTTGGAGTATGGATGGAAATTATGCATTACATACAAAAAAATAAGAGATAAATTGCAGGGGTTGTTTCAGGAGCAAGTCAAAATAAGACAGGAAAATAAAACAAACAACATAAAAATAGTCCTTCAGTGGCGATTCAAATGATACTGCAGTCTACAGACTGGTCAAAAACTTCCAACTTTTATGGCAGCAAAAACAGATATCATGTTTTAAACTATGTGTTGAAGAATACAATTGACAAAAAAAACATGATTTATGGAAATGACTAAAGATGAAGATTTTAGCAGTTTTCAGAAATCGTATTGAAGATTTCAACTACAAGAAAAAAATTAACAAATTATGTGAACAATAAAATTAAAACAACCTTTTCATATATATCACCATTTTAAAATATTAGACTGTCAAGAGATGGTGGCAATTTTCACAATAGCTAGAGATATATAGAAAGATATAATACTACTGTATATTCCAACTCATTATCTGCATTAAACTGTTTTACAGAGATTAAAGGGATCATCTTTATGACAGTACTTTCTGTATGGAATTTGTACAAAATCTATGCTAAAATTAAAGAGAAATACAAGTTACATTTTTTATGAATATCTACTCATGTTTAGTAGAGGTGAATGAGGTGAAAAGAAAGGATAAATCGAATAAGCCTGTTGATGGAAGGTTTGTGAAGGTTCATGCTCCCTTGTAAATAGGGTTTCTGCAGATTTGACTAACCTAAATGTAAGACTTAAGACATTTTAAAGACCATTATACTTGCACAGGGCTAAATGCCAAGGATTTTTTCATAATTTAATCATAATTTTATAAATAATGACAATTTTGAATAAAAAAAAATACGGAAAGATTCTTATTTTTTAAATACAAATTTATTATCATCTATCATAATTTATTTATTTTTTTTTTAGAAATCTGTTAAAACTAGTTTTAAATTAAACACTGAAGCCTACAGGCAAATAACAAACTGGCCAGCACTTTAAGTGTTCCTCAGTTAGAATTTAGCCATTTGAATAATCAGAAAAAATTCAGAAATAATAACAATCCAACTTTTGGTCTTTCGAACCACCAGAACCCGTCTTGGCTACGGGCCTGAAACTTAATAAATTGTGTGATATATATATATATATATATATATATATATATATATATATATATATATATATATATATATATATATATATATATATATATATATATATATATATATATATATATATATATATATACCCGTGTTTGAATCACCCGACCCCAGCAATGTCAAGTGCAAACCTACGCCCTTGGTAAAAATGTCTCTGTCAAAGTTTTCAAATAATTATATTTGATTTACCAAAGTCACACAAGTGGCATTTTCACATCCATAACAAAGCTCCTCATAAATGCAAAAAAAAACTTCAAATAAAACAAAACCAATCATGTTTGTTCTATAGTAAGCCAACTCTTTTCTTTTTGATTAGCATTGTTTCTTTTGGGTTGTGCACCTTAATTCACAGAATTTCTACAAAGTATGTTGTATATTGTAAACTCACAAACTTTTTGGTTACATAACGCATTTATTTTTCTCATTTAAAATATAAAAAATGTTTACAGATTGATATTTTTCTGATCCCATAACTCTGTGATTAGTTCTTTTGGAAAATATAAACAGTTGTTTCAATGTAATGTTAACATATACTTTCTCTTGTGTATTTATACAAACATTTATTCAGTTTTTACTGAAAATATCACATCCATAACGTTGGAATTGCTCATAGCTAATATACAGTTTAAGGCACTTTAGTACTCTGTTTTAACAACAGTGACTCCTATTAAGTTAATAAATCATTTACATCTCGTTTATAGCTTTTTCTGTTGACTGGTTTTTCTGTTGACACGTTTACGTAAATATTTCAGGACAACAACAATACCAAGTCCGAACACAAGATGGCGACGCGCTTTACTGCTCAGCATTATTCTCCAACATTAGCTCATACATATATCGTGTGTGCTAAAAGTGTAGGTTCGTGCGTTTGGTCCTCTTCAGATATGACCACCAGGTGTAGATTACATGGAAAATCTCCTGTCAGCGATCACATACCAGCATGAACTTTACCAGCACACGCTTTTACTTCCCTCACGGAGCGACTGTTTCCACTGTGAGAGCAGAAAGTACCGCAGGGCAAGAGCCTGTTATTCACTTTATACGGGCATTCCTGCGCTTACACCTCCAGCAGGAAAACCTATTCATACATTCTTCCATATGTTACCTCTTTCTCCCCATTCTCTTCTCCCAGCATGCCTGTCTTCATCCCTTTCTTCTATTAAGCATCTACTCTTTCATTCATCACTCTTTTTTTACTTCAGCGTTCAAACCGCCTCCCGAGTCCCCACGTGAGAGTTCATGGCAACGTGAGAGAGAAAATACCGCGTTTTGTATTAAAATATATATTAAAAGAACATATTTTGATATTTATTTTATGTTATTTACAAAAAATGAAATATTTTGTAATATATAGCCTAATGATTTTGTGTTATTCATTTTTTATTTAGAGTAAATTTTAATATTTCATAGTTCATTCATTTTCTTTTCGGCTTAGTCCCTTTATTCATCAGGGGTCGCCACAGTGGAATGAACCGCCAACTTATCTAGCACATGTTTTACACAGCGGATGCCCTTCCAGCTGCAACCCAACACTGGGAAACACCCATACACTCTTGCATTTACACACATACAGTACACTACGGCCAATTCAGCTTATTCAATTATAGCAGTCTTTGGACTGTGGGGTAAACCAGAGCACCCAGAGGAAAACCACACCAACAGGGAGAGAACATGCAAACTCCACACTGAAATGCCAACTGACCCAGCCGGGGCTCGAACCAGCGACCTTTTTTTTAGAAAATAGTCTTAATATTTTTTGTATTATTAAATAAATAATAGAAAATATAATATCTTTTATTACTTAATAAACACATCCCTTAAAATATTATTTATTAAAATATTTCAATAAAATATGTTGATTTTATATTAATAATTTTAACCCATTTATATAATACATTTCATATGATAATATTTTATTATTTAAAATTATTAAGAATTATTATTATTTTAGAGAGGCGACACAGTGGTTCAGTAGTTAGAACTGTTGCCTCACAGCAAGAAGTTTGCTGGTTCGAGTCCCGGCTGGGTCAGTTGGCATTTCTGTGTGGAGTTTGCATGTTCTCCCTGTGCTTAGGTGGGTTTCCTCCACTTGACCCGGTTTCCCTCACAGTCCAAAGACATGCGCTATAGGTGAATTAAATAAACTAAATTGTCCGTAGTGTATGTGTGTGAATGAGTGTTTATGGGTGTTTACCAGTACTGGGTTGCAGCTGGATGGGCATCCGCTGTATAAAACATATGCTGGATAAGTTGGTGGTTCATTCTGCTGTGGCGACCCCTGATTAATAAAGGGACTAAGCCGAAAAGAAAATGAATGAATGAGTATTTAAAAGTTTTAAGAATTATTAATTTTAGAATAATTAATTATGTTTAACTGTATTTAATATTATAATTTACAAAAATAATACATTTAAGTAATTATTACACAGCAAAATCACCAGTGTTAATTCAACTCTGAGAGGATTCATTTTAACACTTTATTGGTGTATATAGTTAAAATCAAAATTAGGACTGTCGGGGAAACTGGAGCAGGAGAAGGAAACCCACGCAAACACGGGGAGAACATGCAAACTCCACACAGAAATGCCAACTGACCCAGCCGAGAATCGAACCAGCGGCCTACTTGCTGTAAGACGACAGTGCTAACCACTGAGCCACTGTGTCACCCCAAAAATATTATAATTACTTTTTTTTTTTAATAATAAAATGTATACATGTCGTTCTGCAAAAACCAAGAGACTTCTGGAAACTTATGGCTCAGTGCAGCCTGAGTTGAATGCAAAACATTTAAAAATATGTCTTGTAAATAAAATCCACAAACACAAATTGATAAAATACATGCAAGTGTATTTTGGATGTTTTCTTTACACAACACTGTAACAGAATCTATTCATTAACTGTTTCTGTTAATAGTTTCTGTCATTAGTTTTCTGTTGATTCATTCTCAGACATTGATCTCTGCTCTGTCGACTTTTGATGTTGAAAATTAAAATTCCTCTCTGCAGTTTAGCAAAGTGACTTTTATTGACATCTTAGTAAAAACAAATGTTTGTTTGTGTTCAACAGAAGAAAGAAACTCATAAAGGTTTGAAACAAGTAAAGGGTAAGTAAATAATGACAGAATTTCTAATTTTGGGTGAACTATCCCTGTGCTTGTGAAAAAAAAAAACCTTGACTCTTGTTACATTAGATTTTTTTAGTTTTGTATTGTTTGTTTTGTCTGAATGTAATTTTATTTACAGTATAACGAATTGCACATTGCAAATTTCCTTAATCCACAAAGTTTAACTTTCTGTGAAGTTTCTGTGAAATGTTTTCATTTGCTTGTTTACAATGCTTATGTTACTCTTTTGCTTACATTTAAAAATTATTAAACACAAGCACAATTGTGTAGAAAATAGTGTGTATGATCCATTTAAAAGTCCTTTGTTTACCATCATTTTAAATGTTATGAAGTAGTACAATATTGGTATGTTGAAATGTATATTGAAGACAGATTTGAAAAAATAAAACCTGTCAACTTTCACATAACCGGTCATTTCTTTACTACCAAATTGCCAGCTTTAAGTAATATTTTGTATGAGTATTCTACTCCTATTTAAAATTTGCAATGTAGAGAATAAAAAAAAAAGTAGTTGGTTTCAATATAAAATGCAAGTGTATAACTTTTTAGGTTATGTGGATCAGGCACACAAAATAATGGTTAGATAGACCCCATAGTCTGTCGCGATTTCGCAATTGCTGAATCCAACGCAAAATCAACAAAAAGTCGCAAATTTTAGCGATCCTGCAAAATCCTTAATTTAAACGCAAAATAATCGTAAAAAAGTATCGTAAAAATAATTTCATAAATCATCAAATTCCAAACCATATAATTAAATTGGATTTATTTCAATTTACAATTAATTGTTTGACATGACTTATAGACGTTGCATACGCAGCGCACGTGATGTATTTGAGTGTCTCTTGAAAAATTACATCTCACCTGCTCCCTCACAATCCAAACATTACATGAGAGTGGGGAGGGAGGGGTGTTTTGCAGCCTGTGCAGTAAGCAGATGCGGATGAAGCGTGAGTGATTTAACATGTGAAGTCAATGCAAAGATGCGATTTGACATCCTGTGGCGCGAATTGGGCGTTTTGTGCATTTGACGCACTTCAGCCAGCAAAAGAAAGTGGGAGCAAGCATCTAACAAGCGGAGCAACTTACAATGATGGAGATTGGTTCAAGGATTATGTTCGCTGGACATTACCGAATTGAAGGACATTATTTGTGCTGTACACATATGGCTGGTATTATGGTGTGTGTATAAATGTTTTCGTTTAACTGTTTCCCTGCAGTTAACAAGAGAAAATGCTTACCTGCAACTAACAAGTTTTACGGCAATGCATGTTTTAGATGTATTACAGTAGGGGAAGCCCATACGCATGTCGTGAGTGAGGTACATGATGTTAGATGTTCCAGAAGAAAACGTAAGTATTTTACATTTTGTCAGTTTAATGGCTAATTCGTACAAATTCGTACGAGTTCAGTCGTACGAAATTGTAAGATTTTAAATAGGAGGCGTGGCACCTAACCCCACCCCTAAACCCAACCATCATTGAGGAATGAGAAAATTGTACGAAAATGTACGAATTAGATTGTACAAATTCATACGAATTAGCCACTAAATCAAAAAGTTACGAATTGCCGTGAGATTGTGTTGGATGTTCCGGGGAGAGAAATCTAAGACAGCAAAAGTAAGATCGTGGGGAAAAAAAAGTGTTCCTTTGGCTTAATACTGTTTTAGATACCGTCTTGACAAGAGACCAAAATAAAGAAGCTTTATTTTTATGATTTGTGTCCTTGTCATTGTATCAGATTGCACACCTAACATAGTAGGCTACCTAATATGGTAAATTATATATATATAATTTTATTCATTTTCTTGTCGGCTTAGTCCCTTTATTAATCCGGGGTCGCTACAGCGGAATGAACCGCCAACTTATCCAGCACGTTTTTACGCAGGGGATGCCCTTCCAGCCACAACCCATCTGTGGGAAATATATATAATATAATTTTTTAAATACTTTTATTTATATATATATATATATATATATATATATATATATATATATATATATATATATATATATATATATATATATATATATATATATATATATATATATATATATATATATATATATATATATATATATATATTATTTATATATATTTTTTTTTTTTGCAAAAAAAAAAAAAAGAATCACAAAAAAAACTTGTGAAAAACTAAGGGGCCTGGTTAGAGAAATAGAAAAATTAAGTTAAGTTTATATAAAAAATTAAGTAAGTTCTACAAGGGTTAGTATTGTTTTATCTAATAAAATCATGCAAAAATATTCCTAAATTTGTTTAAGTAAAAAAATTTTATCAGTGTACTTTGAAACAATATGCTTTATAAGAAGGTTTTTCAAAATGTATGACACCAACCCAGACAATATATAACTTCAAACTATTAAAAATGTCCATTACAAGTCACCTTTTCAACATAATAAAATGTTAAAGGAAAAATCAAGATCCAAAAATGCAATTCAAAAGCATAAAAAATACAGAAAACGGGTTATTTACAGATATTATTCTGTAAAACCCAAACTGACTAGTGCATAAAAAAAGTGTTTTCTCCTTTAGTGTATTACCGTATTAATAATTGCAGAAATGGATACTCTAATTTTAGAAACACTCACTTTGAAACATAGGGTTTGTAAGAAGTTTATACAAAAAGGTTTTTCAAAATGTAGGACACAAACCCAGACAATATATCACTTCAAACTATTCAAAATGTCCATTAAAGTCACCTTTTCAATATTAAATGTTGAAGAAAGATCAAGATTTAAAAAAAATGTAATCCAAAAACATAAAAAAAAATACAGAAAACTGGTAATATACAGACATTATTTGGTAAAACCAAAACTGACAAGTGCATAAAAATAATGTTTTCTCCTGTAGTGTATTACCGTATAAATTAATAACTGCAGAAATGAATGTGAACTCTAATATTGGAAACACTCATATATATTTTGGACCCCCTTTCCTCATCCACACGTGAGATATAATTTTTTTTTTTTAAGAGAGCGAGTTCAGAGACAGCGTGAGGCAAGAGACCGTTTTTTCCCCCCCAAACTTCAATTCTACCCCTGAACCCAGTGACCCACCATACCCGCCCCACACACACACACACACTAATCCAGGCATTTATCAGCCCAAATAGAGGCACAGATAATCATTCCACCCCCATGAGATCACCTCGCTACCACCCCGGAGTGTGTGTGTGTGTGTGCGTGTGTGTGTGTGTGTGTGTGGATGCATTTGTGTGTTTGTCTTCCTCTTGAAGCTCAGACCTGCACAAAGGGCACAGGAAAAGACATGACATCTCTGAAAAACAGAGCTCCGGGCCTCCAGATGAGCCTCCGACTGCTAGAGAACAAAGACGCGTGAGAGATGAATACACTTGTAGAGCACAGAGCTGCATGAACACACTCACTGTGTCTGTGTGACCATGACCGGCAGATGCTGAATTCTTATTATTAATATTAATAATAATAATTATTAGTTTAATAATATTAATAATAGTAATAATAATAAATAAAACAAATATTATTATTGTTATTATTATTATTATTATTATTATTAACAACAACTAATAAAACAAATAATAACAACAACAATAATAATCAAGTAAATGAAAGAAAATTTGCATTAATAATAATAATAACAAATAAATAAAACCAATAATAATAATAATAATAATAATAATATGATCAACATAAACAACAACAATAACATCAACACAGTAACAAAATAATATACAACAACATCAACATCACGATTATATTATTATTATTATTATGACTTATTTTATTTATTGATAATTTAATGATATTGATTTATTGATATTATTTATTATTCTTTCTTTCTTTCGTTCTTTCGTTCTTTCTTTCTTTCTTTCTCTTTCTTTCTTTCTTTCTTTCTTTCTTTCTTTCTCTTTCTTTCTTTCTTTCTTTCTTTCTTTCTTTCTTTCTTTCTTTCTTCTTCTTTCTTTCTTTCTTTCTTTCTTTCTTTCTTTCTTTCTTTCTTTCTTTCTTTATTTATTTATTTATTATTATTATTATTATTATTATTATTATTATTATTATTATTAGTAGTAGTAGTAGTAGTAGTAGTAGTAGTAGTAGTAGTAATAGTAGTAGTATTATATTAAAAGCAATCATTAACAAAAAGGTTTTAATTGTGGTTTTAAAAACGACCAGAGACTTTGCATTCCTAATGTCAGCTGGGGGAGACTACCACAGTTTTAGGCGAATAACAAGAAATCAGCAGATATTGATTCCAATACAATTTTAAACCCAATATTCAGATTTAAAATTGCCAATGATACAGTATTTTAATACATGTGTTACACTTAAAAAATCAAATGAAAAAGTTCTGTTGGTTAAGGTTAGTTAATGTGTTTACTATCATAAACAAACAATGAAAAAACAAACATTTAATATTTATTCATCTTTGTTAACTTCAGTTCATGAAAAAGTTGTTTATTGTTAGTTTGTTAACTTACAGAGCATGTAACTAATGTTAAATTCATAGGTCATGCTATTAAATTATCATTGACTAATTAAACATTCTTCTAAAGCGTGACTGAAATGTATTATTTATTAAGTTAGCTTATTAATTATATTAATATTTAATAAAAAAATGTAAAATTATCTTTAATTATATTAATAATTATATATTTGTTCATATTTTGTAATTATATTATCTAATAGAGGAATTACCAACCTACGTCACACATGACGTCACACGGGTTCCCGGTTGCAAAAAGTGACCAGTTGCAATAGCAAACATGTCGTGTTGTGCGGTAGGATGCCAAATTCGAAAGTCCAAAAATAGAAAACTTAACTTTTACAGTACACCACACTGCTTTTAATGTCAACCACATACATCTTTGGCTAAAAGGGAGGAAGCTGAATCGAGTGACGACCTAATTAAAAATGCACGACTCTGCAGTTCTCATTTCATATCCGGTAAAGTTCACGCTATTCTGAATCATAGACATCACTCATTTTTGATTGCAGCAATGATTTCAGCAAAAACAGTTAATATGATTAATTGAACACCTAATGCTTAGAATGAAATGTAAAAATGTAATATAAATACCCTGCCGTACAGGTGCAGTTCACAGCTAGAATGCAGTTGTTTTGCTTGTTGATGATTACCCAGGCCTTGTATAACTCCGTCTTCTTTCCTTGTCTTTGGCTAGGCAGAACCTCGGTTTTTAGCACTACAAAGTTTTGAATCTTGCAATCATGGACCATTATTTCTTGCGCACGACCACACAGAACAAAATTGTCGGCATCCAAAGACTTGTAGGCCTTTAACTTCTCTTTTGTAAAATCACTTGGAGTTTAAATGAGATGGTTGTATATTTCAGGCTTGATGCTTGGCTGTTTCGTCTTATCCAATTTCCATTGGGAGGGTGCTATCGCAAATGAACCTGTCAGACAAACGCCGCTCACTTTAACGTTAATTTTGCAGAATAACTGTGCTTATCACTGGGTGACAAGCTGTTATAATACGCTGAAAGCATTATATAAATAATATATATAATATGTAATCAATATAACTTATTTCTAAGGCACCAACAAACTCTGTACCGCATAAGATGTCATTTCCTCACTATAAATGCTAGCACTCCAATTTCTTTTCTGCAACCTCGATGCGCACACATCCTGAATGTTTACAAAAATGGTATTTATTTATTCGTTTATAAATAATTATTATATTAGTAATTAATAACTCCAATCTTAACCGTTTAACATAATGCAGTAGGGCTGCACAATATATCGTTTCAGCATCGATATTGCAATGTGATCATTTGCCACATCACAAAGCCACATCACAAGTATACGCAATGTGGAGTCTGGATTATAATTCTAATGTTTAATGAGGCTTGTGACTGTGTTAAGGTTTTAAATGGGAAATTGTACCGTTTTTAATTTAATAACGATTCATTTGTCTATACAACGAAGACTAAGCAGTATAGACCCTTTACACATTTCTGGGTTTCTCAGCAGCAGAAGTTGGGTAAACTTATCGCCCGTTTCCACCGTACCAATGGTACTCTTTTGGTATGCGTGGTGTACGACAGAAAGTTTCAGTCGACGTCATTCTCGCTTGAGGAAATGTCAAAGTAAAGCTGTATGGATCGTTCACATATCATAGGAGAAGCACTTCTCACAAAACAGATGCTTCATACACAAATACTTGTGTATAAATGTTTATTACTAACTTTTCTATGAAAATGTTTTGATTATAACTACAGATCAATGATAGTGCGAAATATCCTACTGTAACATCTGCGATTACATAAAATAAATAATTAAAAGCAACATATATGAACACATACAGACCCTTACGGTCTCTGATATATTACCAATTACAGAAAAACTACACACAGCAAACATTTGTCCTTATTTGGGTTCAAAAACGACACACAACATATAGCTCACAGTCAGAGCAAACCTCTCATATGTATCTTTAATCTTCACCAGCACATGTAACCTCTGTTAGAGAGTAATTCCGTCATTCTAAGTTCATAATTGTCCAACAGGCGATGATAATACACGGCAGTTTGTTCATGTTTTAGGTTGGTGAAAGAATCATTCGCTCCTTTTTTCTGGCTTCTCCTTTGTTTTTTAGCGTTCTGCTGCTTGTGTATGCGCTTTTCTGCAAACCAATAGCATTCAGCTGCGCGTCTAGATTTGCCTTTTGGTACCCTTTTGTCATGCTAGGTACCCTTTGCAAAGGGTGCCCAAAAAGTGGTACAGTGCGGTTCGCTTTTAGATACCTTTTGACGGTGGAAACGGCCACAAAAAGCGTAGCGAAACAAACCGTACCACTCAGTGGAAACGGGCCATTAGAGTGGAGTGAATGGGAGAATACAACAAATTATTTTTTACAACCCTATTTGCTAAAAAAATAAAGAAAAATGCCATGATGGTGTTATCAAGACTTTCAGAAAAAAGGGGGAAAAGTGTGAGATTGATGATGGCAACCAGAGGAGAGAATAACGTCAAATTTACTGTCAGCCCCATAGATGCTGCATTACCTCACATAAGCGGTAATTCGTTTTTTGTAAGTTGACGCAAAGATGATACAGTTGAAGTCAGAATTATTAGCTCCCCTAAATTATTAGCCCCCGTTTATTTTTCCCAATTTCTGTTTAACAGAGAGAATTTTTTCAACACATTTCTAAACATAATAGTTTTAATAACTCATTTCTAATAACTGATTTATTTTATCTTTGCCATGATGACAGTAAATAATATTTGACTAGATATTTTTTCAAGACACTTCTATACAGCTTAAAGTGACATTTAAAGGCTTAACTAGGTTAATTAGGGTAACTAGGCAGGTTAGGGTATTAGGCAAGTTATTGTAGAACAATGTTTTTTTCCGTAGACTATTAAAAAAAAAATAGCTTAAAGGGGCTAATAATTTTGACCTTAAAACGTTTTGAACAAAATTAAAAACTGCTTTTATTCTAGCCAAAATTAAATAAGACTTGTCCTTGCTCTGTTAACATCATTTGGGAAATATTTAAAAAAGAAAAAAAATTGAAATGTATAATACATTCATAAATGCATATAAATGTTCACTTTTAAAAAAAATCTAAATATTAAACACTTTAAAGGATTTAAGATTATGATAACTGGTAAACGTGTCAAGACAGTCTTGTGAAAAAGGTCCATTATTTTACATTTGATTGTTTAATGGACTATATGCACAACTAGTGTTTTTCAGCCAATGATAAACTTCTGTTGAAAGCTTTATGTGACTATTTTCCTAAAAGATGAAACCATTTTGAAAGGTGTAAAAACCCCACAGTGACTGCTAGCTAGTTTTGAGGAAAACACGACACAGCAGGGTTAGTTGTAACAGGGTGTTACAATTAAGCCACACACTGTTGGACACCAATTAAACGAACAAAGTAATTTTTTTAATTTTGAGTGTAATGTTGGGAACTTTAAAAAAAAAAAAAAAAATTTTAATAGAAAATATTTTTAATAAAAAAAAAACATTTTATTGTATAATAATGCAAATAAATCCAAATGTGTCTATCCAATAGATAATGCATGAATAAACATGCTGTGCTATGTTGAATAAAAAGAAATTAGCTACCGAGGAAATATAGCTACTATTTAAAGTAAACAGAATTTAAATAATTGTGTAAAATCTGCCTTTATAAGCATGTGTTGCAACTAACCCTCTGACTGTTACAACTTGCCCTGCAGGTGGGGTAAATAGTAACATTTTTACTCCTGGCACTTTTGGCAATACTGCACAGAAACCATAGGTGTGGCGGTCATACTTTCAGTGCTCATTTGTAGGAGAGGCTTGTGTGTTGCTGGTAAGAAGAAGAAAAAAAAAGGTTTCTCTAACCTCCTTACTTTGTTCGTTATTTGGCCAAAATTAAAAAGTGCTACTTTGTGCCC